>NC_133549.1:1224564-1530705 GCF_048773025.1 Camelus bactrianus | reverse complement strand
ATATGGGGAGGTACTAGCTCCAACAATCATTTAAAGGGAAAACTGTAGGAACTTCAAACCAGCAATAGGAAACAGATTGAGAAAACAGAGTAAATGTTTCTCCGGCAAACCGTTCAGTTTGTGCTACATGAATGAACGTCTCTCCACATGCTCAGTTCTGAGAGTTAAGTGTGTGTGAAAGCCGTCCTTCACCTAGCTTGTTGGGAACACAAAGTACCTTTCAAATTGCAAACAACACCCCATATATATATATGGGTTTGTACTAGCTCCAACTCGGTTTACAATGAAAACTCCAGGAAATTCTAACTGGCACTAGGAAACAGACTGAGAAACCAGAGTAAAAGTTTCTCCTGCAACACGTTCTTTTGTGCTAGATGAACGAAAGTCTCTCCACATGCTCAGTTCTGAGAGATAAGTGTGTGTGAAAGCCGTCTTTCAACTAGCTTGTTGGGAACACAACGTTCCTTTTCATTTGCAAACTACACTTCATAAATATATGGGGTGGTATTAGCTCCAACTCGGTTTTACAGTGAAAAATGCAGGAACTTCAAACCGGCACTTCGAAAAAGACTGAGAAACCAGAGTAATAGTTTCTCCTGCATCAGTTCCATTTGTGCTAGATGAACGAACGTCTCTCCACATGCTCAGATCTTAGAGATAAGTGTGTCTGAAAGCCGTCCTTCAACTAGCTTGTTGGGAACACAAAGTTCATATTCAGTTGCAAACTACTATCCATACATATATATGGGTAAATACTAAATCCAACTCTGTATTACAGAGAAAACTGCAGGAACTTCAAACCGGCACTAGGAAACAGACTGGAAAGCTGAGTAAAATTATCTCATGTAAACAGTTCCCTTTTTCCTAGATGAAAGAAAGTCTTTCCACATGCTATTTTCTCAGAGATAAATGTGTGTGAAAGCCGCACTTAACATAGTTTGTTGGGAACACAAAGTTTATTTTCATTTGCAATCTACACTCCTTAATTATATATGGGGAGGTACCAACTACAACACTTTTTTACAGTGAAAACTGCTGGAACTTCAAACCGGCACTAGGAAACAGACTGAGAAACGAGAGTAAAAGTTTCTCCTGCAAACCGTTCCCTTTGTGGTAGATGAACGAACGTCTCTCCACATGCTAAGTTCTGAGAGATAAGTGTGTGGGAATTCCGTCCTTCACCTAGCTTGTTGGGAACACAAAGATTCTTTTCATTTGCATACTACACTCCATACATATATATGGGGAAGTTCTAGCTCCAACTCGCTTTTACAGTGAAAACTGTAGGAACTTCAAAACGGCACTAGGAAACAGAATGAGAAACCAGAGAAAAAGTTTCAACTGCAAACCTTTCCCTTTGTGCTAGATAAACGAAATTCTCTATACATGCTCAGTTCTGAGAGATAATTGTGTGTGAAAGCCGTCCTTCACCTAGCTTTTTGGGAACACAAAGTTTCTTTTCAGTTGCCAACTACACCCCATAGATATATATGGGGTGGTACTAGCTCCAACTCGGGTTTACTGTGAAAAGTGCAGGAACTTCAAAACGGCACTAAGAAACTGAATGAGAATCCAGAGTAAAAGATTCTATTGCAACCCATTCCCATTGTGCTAGATGAACGAAAGTCTCTCAACATGCTTAGTCCTGTGAGATAAGTGTGTGTGAAAGCCGTCCTTAACCTAGCTAGTTGGGAACACAAAGTTACTTTAGAGTTGCAAACTACAATCCACAACTATATATGGGTGGTACCAACTCCAACTCTTTTTTACTTTGAAAACTGCAGTAACTTCAAAACGGCACTATTAAACAGACTGAGAAACTAGTGTAAAAGTTTTTCCTTCAAACCATTCCCTTTGTGCTAGATGAACGAACGTCTCTCCATATGTTCATTTCTAAGAGATAAGTGTGTGTGAATGCCGTCCTTCACCTAGCTTGTTTCGAACAGCAAAGATCCTTTACAGTTGAAAACTACACTCCATAAATATATATGGGGAGGTACGAGCTCCAACACGGTTTTACAGTGAAAACTGCAGGAACTTCAATCCCGCACTAGGAAACAGATTGAGAAACCAGAGAAAAAGTTTCTCCTGCAAACTGTTTCCATTGTGCTAGATGAAAGAACTTATCTCCACATGCTGATTTCTGAGAGATATAAGTGTGGGAAAGCCGTCCTTCACGTAGCATGTTGGGAAAACAAAGTACGTTTTCAGTTGCAAACTAATAACCGTACATATATATGGGAAGGTACTTTCTCCAAATCGGTTTTACAGTGAAAATGCAGGAACTTCAATCCGGCACTACGAAACAGACTGAGAAACCAGAGTAAGAGTTTCCCCTGCAAACATATCCCTTTGTGCTAGATGAACGAAAGTCTCTCCACATGCTCAATTCTGAGAGATAAGTGTGTCTGAAAGCCGTCCTTCACCTAGCTTGCTGGGAACTCAAAGTTTCTTTTCAGTTGCAAACTACAATCTATTAATATATATGGGGTGGTACAAGTTCCAACTCGGTTTTACAGTGAAATCTGCAGGAACTTCAAACCGGCAATAGGAAACAGACTGAGAAACCAGAGTAAAGTTTCCCCTGCAACTCTTTCAGTTTGTGCTAGATGAACGAACATCTCTCAAAATGCTCAGTTCTGAGAGATAATTGTTGTGAAAGTCGTCCATCACTTAGCTTGTTGGGAATACAAAGTTTCTTTTCAGCTGCAATCTACACTCCATAAATATATATGTGAAGGTAAAAACTCCAACTGGTTTTTACAGTGAAAATTGCAGGAACTTCAAACCGGCACTAGGAAACAGACTGATAATCCAGAGAATTTGTTTCTTCTGCAAACCGTTCACTTTGTGCTAGATGAACGAACGTCTCTCCACATGCTCAGTTCTGAGAGATAATTGTGTGTGAAAGTCGTCCTTCAAATTGCTTGTTGGGAACACAAAGATTCTTTTCAGTAAAAAACTACACTCCATATATATATATGGGTACGTACTACATCCAAATCTGGTTTACAGTGAAAAATGCAGAAACTGCAAATCGAGACTAGGAAACACACTGAGAAACCAGAGTAAAAGTTTCCCCTGCAACCCGTTCCCTTTGTGCTAGATGAACGATCATCTCTCCACATGCTCAGTTCTGAGAAATAATTGTGTGTGAAAGCCGTCCTTCACCTAGCTTGTTGGGAACACAAAGTTCCCTTCCAGATGCAAATTACACTCCATATATATATATGGGGAGGTACTAGCTCCAAATCGGTTTTACAGTGAAAACTGCAGGACCTTCAAACAGGCACTATGAAACAGACTGATTAACCAGAGTAAAGGTTTCTCTTGCAACCCGTTCACTTTTGCTAGATGAACGAACTTTTCTCCACATGCTAAGTTCTGAGAGGTAAGTGTGTGTGAAAGCCATTCTTCACCTAGCTTGTTGGGAACACATAGTTCCTATCCAGTTGCAAACTACACTCCATATATATATATGGGGATGTACAACCTCCAAATCGGTTTTAAAGTGAAAACTGCAGGAAATTCAAACCGGCACTAGGAAACAGACTGAGAAAACAGAGTAAAAGTTTCTCCAGCAATCCTTTCCATTTGTGCTAGATGAACGAACGTCTCTCCACATGCTCAATTCTGAGAGACAAATGTGTGTGAAAGCCGTCCTTTAATTAGCTTGTTGGGAATACAAAGTTAATTTTCAGTTGCAAACTACACTCCATACATATATATGTGGATGTACAAACTCCTACTCGGTTTTACAGTGAAATCTGCAGGAACTTCAAACCGAAACTAGGAAACAGACTGAGAAACCAGAGTAAAAGATTCTGCTGCAACCCGTTCCCATTGTGCTAGATGAACGAACGTCTCTCCACATGCTCAGTTCTGAGAGATAAGTGTGTGTGAAAGCCTCCCTTCACATAGCTTTTTGGGAACAGAAAGTTCCTTTCCAGTTGCAAACTGCACTCCATACATATAAATGGGGATGTAGTAGCTCCAACTCGGTTTTACAGTGAAAACTGCAGGAAATTCAAACCGGCACTAGGAAACAGACTGAGAAACTAGAGTAAAAGTTTCTCCTGAAAGCCATTCCCTTTGTGTTAGTTGAACGAACGTCTCTCCACATGCTAAGATCTGAGAGATAAGTGTGTGTGAAAGCCGTCCTTTAACTAGATTGTTGGGAACACAAACTTACTTTCCAATTTCAAACTACACTTCATACATATATAAGGGGAGGTAGTAGCTCCAAATCGATTTTACAGTGAAAACTGAAGGAACTTCAAACCAGCAGTAGGAAACAGACTGAGAAACAAGAGTAAAAGTTTCTCCTGCAAGCCGTTCCTTTTGTGCTAGATGAACGAACTTCTCTCCACATGCTCAGTTCTGAGAGGTAAGTGTGTGTGAAAGCCGTTCTTCACCTAGCTTGTTGGGAACACATATTTCCAATCCAGATGCAAACTCAACTCCATATATATATATGGGGATGTACAACCTCCAAATCGGTTTTACAGTGAAAACTGCAGGAAATTCGAACCGGCACTAGGAAACAGACTGAGGAAACAGAGTAAAAGTTTCTCCAGCAATCCTTTCCTTTTGTGCTAGATGAACGATCGTCTCTCCACATGCTCAGTTCTGAGTGATAAGTGTGTGTGAAAGCCGTCCTTTAACTAGATTGTTGGGAACACAAACTTCCTTTCCAATTTCAAACTACAATTCATACATATATATGGGGAAGTAGTAGCTCCAACTCGGTTTTACAGTGAAAACTGAAGGAACTTCAAACCAGCACTAGGAAACAGACTGAGAAACCAGAGTAAAAGTTTCTCCTGCAACCCATTCCCTAGGTCCTAGAAGAACGAAAGTCTCTCCACATGCTAAGTTCTTAGAGATAAATGTGTGTGAAAGCCGTACTTCACCTAGCTTGTTGGGAACACAAAGTTCCTTTCAAATTGCAAACTACACTCCATAAATATGTATCGGGATGTACTAGCTCAAACTCGGTTTTACAATGAAAACTGCAGGAAATTCAAACCGGCACTAGGAAACAGACTGAGAAACCAGAGAAAAAGTTTCTCCTGCAAACCGTTCCCTTTGTGCTAGATGAATGAAAGTCTCTCCACATGCTCAGTTCTGAGAGATAAGTGTGTGTGAAAGCCGTCCTTCACCTAGCTTTTTGGGAACACAAAGTTTCTTTTCAGTTGCCAACTATACTCCATAGATATATATGGGGTGGAACTAGCCCCAAATCGGGTTTACTGTGAAAAGTGCAGGAACTTCTAAACGGCACTAAGAAACAGACTGAGAATCCAGAGTAAAAGATTCTATTGCAACCCATTCCCATTGTGCTAGATGAACGAAAGTCTCTCAACATGCTAAGTCCTGTGAGATAAGTGTGTGTGAAAGCCATCCTTAACCTAGCTAGTTGGGAACACAAAGTTCCTTTAGAGTTGCAAACTACAATCCATAACTATATATGGGTGATACCAACTCGAACTCTTTTTTTACAGTGAAAACAGCAGGAAATTCAAAACGGCACTATTAAACAGACTGAGAAACTAGTGTAAAATTTTTCCTTCAATCCGTTCCCTTTGTGCTAGATGAACGAACGTCTCTCCACATGTTCATTTCTAAGAGATAAGTGTGTGTGAAAGCCGTACTTCACCTAGCTTATTTTGAACAGCAAAGATCCTTTACAGTTTAAAACTAAACTCCATAAATATAAATAGGGAGGTACGAGCTCCAACTCGGTTTTACAGTGAAAAGTGCAATAACTTTAATCCCGCACTAGGAAACAGATTGAGAAACCAGAGAAAAAGTTTCTACTGCAAACTGTTTCCATTGTGCTAGATGAAAGAACTTATCTCCACAGGCTGATTTCTGAGAGATATAAGTGTGGGAAAGCCGTCCTTCACGTAGCATGTTGGGAAATCAAAGTAAGTTTTCAGTTGCAAACTACAAACTATACATATATATGGGAAGGTACTTTCTCCAAATCGGTTTTACAGTGAAAATGCAGGAACTTCAAACCGGCACTACGAAACAGACTGAGAAACCAGAGTAAGAGTTTCTCCTGCAAACATATCCCTTTGTGCTAGATGAACGAACGTCTCTCCACATGCTCAATTCTTAGAGATAAGTGTGTCTGAAAGCCGTCCTTCAACTAGCTTGCTGGGAACTCAAAGTTTCTTTTCAGTTGCAAACTACAATCTATAAATATATATGGGGTGGTACAAGCTTCAACTCGGTTTTACAGTGAAATCTGCAGGAACTTCAAACCGGCAATATGAAACAGACTGAGAAACCAGAGTAAAGATTCTCCTGCAACTTTTTCCGTTTGTGCTAGATGAACAAACATCTCTCCAAATGCTCAGTTCTGAGAGATAATTGTAGTGAAAGTCGTCCTTCACCTAGCTTGTTGGGAATACAAAGTTTCTTTTCAGCTGCAATCTACACTCCATAAATATATAAGGGAAGGTACCAACTCCAACACGTTTTTACAGTGAAAATTGCAGGAACTTCAAACCGGCACTAGGAAACAGACTGAGAATCCAGAGTATATGTTTCTTCTGCAAACCGTTCATTTTGTGCTAGATGAACGAACGTCTATGCACGTGCTCAGTTCTGACAGATAAGTGTGTGTGAAAGTCGTCCTTCAAATTGCTTGTTGGGAACACAAAGATTCTTTTCAGTAACAAACTACACTCCATACACATATATGGGTAGGTACTACATCCAACTCTGTTTTACAGTGAAAAATGCAGAAACTTCAAATCGAGACTAGGAAACAGACTGAGAAACCAGAGTAAAAGTTTCTCCTGCAACCCGTTCCCTTTGTGCTAGATGAACGAACGTCTCTCCACGTGCTCAGTTCTGAGGGATAAGTGTGTGTGAAAACCGTACTTCACCTAGCTTGTTGGGAAAACAAAGTTCCCTTCCAGATGCTAATTGCACTCCGTACATATATATGGGTTGGTACTAGCTCCAACTCTGTTTTACAGTGAAAAATGCAGAAACTTCAAATCGAGACTAGGAAACAGACTGAGAAACCAGAGTAAAAGTTTCCCCTGCAAACCGATCCCTTTGTGCTAGATGAACGAATATCCCTCCACATGCTCAGTTCTCAGAGATAAGTGTGTGTGAAAGCCGTCCTTCATATCACTTGTTGTTAACACAAAGGTTATTTTCAGTTGCACACAACACTCCTTACATATATATGGGGAATTACAAGCACCAAACGATTTTACAGTGAAAACTGCAGGGACTTCAAACAGGCACTAGGAAACAGACTGAGAAACAAGAGTAAATTTTACTCCTGCAACCCGGTCCCTTTGTGCTAGATGAACGAACGTCTCTCCGTATGCTCAATTCGGAGAGATAAGTGCGTCTGAAAGCCGTCCTTCACCTAGCTTGTTGGGAACTCAAAGTTTCTTTTCAGTTGCAAACTACAATCTATAAATATATATGGGGTGGTACAAGCTCCAACTCGGTTTTACAGTGAAATCTGCAGGAACTTCACACCGGCAATAGGAAACAGACTGAGAAACCAGAGTAAAGTTTCTCCTGCAACTATTTCCGTTTGTGCTAGATGAATGAACATCTCTCCAAATGCTCAGTTCTGAGAGATAATTGTTGTGAAAGTCGTCCTTCACCTAGCTTGTTGGGAATACAAAGTTTCTTTTCAGCTGCAATCTACACTCCATAAATATATATGGGAAGGTAACAACTCCAACTTGTTTTTACAGTGAAAATTGCAGGAACTTCAAACCGGCACTAGGAAACAGACTGAGAATCCAGAGTATCTGTTTCTTCTGCAAACCGTTCACTTTGTGCTAGATGAACGAACGTCTATTCACGTGCTCAGTTCTGAGAGATAAGTGTGTTTGAAAGTCGTCCTTCAAATTGCTTTTTGGGAACACAAAGATTCTTTTCAATAACAAACTACACTCCATACATATATATGGGTAGGTACTACATCCAACTCTGTTTTACAGTGAAAAATGCAGAAACTTCAAATCGAGACTAGGAAAAAGACTGAGAAACCAGAGTAAAATTTTCTCTTGCAACCCGTTCACTTTGTGCTAGATGAACGAACTTCTCTCCACATGCTCAGTTCTGAGAGGAAAGTGTGTGTGAAAGCCGTTCTTCACCTAGCTTGTTGGGAACACATAGTTCCTATCCAGTTGCAAACTACACTCCATATATATATATGGGGATGTACAACCTCCAAATCGGTTTTACAGTGAAAACTGAAGGAAATTCCAACCGGCACTTGGTAACAGACTGAGAAAACAGAGTAAAATTTTCTCCAGCATTCCTTTCCATTTGTGCTAGATGAACGAACGTCTCTCCACATGCTCAAATCAGAGAGACAAGTGTGTGTGAAAGCCGTCCTTTAACTAGCTTGTTGGGAATACAAAGTTAATTTTCAGTTACAAACTACACTCCATACATATATATGTGGATGTACAAATTCCTACTCGGTTTTACAGTGAAATCTGCTGGAACTTCAAACCGGAACTAGGAAACAGACTGAGAAACCAGAGTAAAAGATTCTGCTTCATCCCGTTCCCATTGTGCTAGATGAGCGAACGTCTCACCACATGCTCAGTTCTGAGAGATAAGTGTGTGTGAAAGCCGTCCTTCACATAGCTTTTTGGGAACAGAAAGTTCCTTTCCAGTTGCAAACAGCACTCCATACATATATGTGGGGAGGTAGTAGCTCCAACTCGGTTTTACAGTGAAAACTGCAGGAAATTCAAACCGGCACTAGGAAACAGACTGAGAAAGAAGAGTAAAAGTTTCTCCTGCAACCTGTACCCTTTGTGCTAGATGAACGAACGTCTATCCACATGCTCAGTTCTGAGTGATAAGTGTGTGTGAAAGCCGTCCTTTAACTAGATTGTTGGGAACACAAACTTCCTTTCCAATTTCAAACTACACTTCATACATATATAAGGGGAGGTAGTAGCTCCAAATCGATTTTACAGTGAAAACTGAAGGAACTTCAAACCAGCACTAGGAAAAAGACTGAGAAACAAGAGTAAAAGTTTCTCCTGCAAGCCATTCCCTTTGTGCTAGATGAACGAACTTCTCTCCACATGCTCAGTTCTGAGAGGTAAGTGTGTGTGAATGCCGTTCTTCAACTAGCTTGTTGGGAACACATATTTCCTATCCAGATGCAAACTCAACAGCATATATATATATGGGGATGTACAACCTCCAAATCGGTTTTACAGTGAAAACTGCAGGAAATTCAAACCGGCACTAGGAAACAGACAGAGAAACCAGAGTAAAAGTTTCCCCTGCAACCCGTTCCATTTGTGCTAGATGAACGAAAGTCTCTCCACATGCTAAGGTAATAGAGATAATTGTGTGTGAAAGCCGTCCTTCACCTAGCTTGTTGGGAACACAAAGATCCTTTCCAGTTGCAAACTACACTTCATAAATATATAGGGTTTGGTACTAGCTCCAACTCGGTTTTACAGTGAGAACTGCAGGAAATTCACACCAGAACTAGGAAACAGACTGAGAAACCAGAGTAAAAGTTTCTCCTGCAACCCGTTCCCTTTGTCCTAGATGAACGAAAGTCTCTCCACATGCTCAGTTCTTAGAGATAAATGTGTGTGTAAGCCGTACTTCACCTAGCTTGTTGGGAACACAAAGTTCCTTTCAAATTGCAAACTACACTCCATACATATGTATCGGGATGTACTAGCTCCAACTCGGTTTTACAGTGAGAACTGCAGGAAATTCAAACCAGCACTAGGAAACAGACTGAGAGACCAGAGAAAAAGTTTCTCCTGCAAACCGTTCCCTTTGTGCTAGATGAACGAACGTCTCTCCACATGCTCAGTTCTGAGAGATAAGTGTGTGTGAAAGCCGTCCTTCACCTAGCTTGTTGGGAACACAAAGTTCCTTTCCAGTTGCAAATTACACTCCATACATATATATGGGTTGGTACTAGCTCCAAATCTTTTTTACAGTGAAAACTGCAGGACCTTCAAACAGGCACTATGAAACAGACTGATAAACCAGAGTAAAAGATTCTCATGAAATCCGTTCCCTTTGTGTTAGATGAATGAAATTCTCTCCACATGCTCAGTTCTGAGAGATAAAGTGTGTGTGAAACCGTCCTTAACATAGCTTGTTGGGAACACAAATTTCCTATGCAGTTGCAAACTACACTCCATATATATATATGGGGATGTACAACCTCCAAATCGTTTTTACAGTGAAAACTGCAGGAAATTCAAACCGGCACTAGGAAACATAATGAGAAACCAGAGTAAAAGTTTCTCCTGCAACCCGTTCACTTTGTGCTAGATGAACGAACGTCTCTCCACATGCTCAGGTCTGATTGATAAGTGTGTGTGAAAGCCGTCCTTTAACTAGATTGTTGGGATATGAAATTCCTTTCAAATTTCAAACTACACTCCATACATATATATCGGGAGGTAGTAGCTCCAACTCGATTTTACAGTGAAATCTGCTGAAACTTCAAACCGGAACTAGGAAACATACTGAGAAACCAGAGTAAATGTTTCTCCTGCAACCCGTTCCCTATGTGATAGATGAAAGAACGTATCTCCACATGCTCAGTTCTGAGAGAGAAGTGTGTGTGAAAGCCGTCCTTCACCTAGATTTTTCGGAACACCATGTTCCTTTCCAATTGCAAACTACAATCCATACATATATATCGGTATGTACAAGATCCACCTCGGTTTTACAGTGAAAACTGCAGGAACTTCAAACCGGCACTAGGAAACAGACTGAGAATCCAGAATAAATATTTCTCCTGCAACCAGTTCCATTTGTGCTAGATGAACGAAAGTCTCTCCACATGCTCAGTTCTGATAGATATGTGTGTGTGAAAGCCGTCCTTCACCTAGCTTGTTAGGAACACAAAGTTCCTATCCTGTTGCAAAGTACACTCCATACATATATATGGGTTGGTAGAAGCTCCAACTCGGTTTTACAGTGAAAACTGCAGGAACTTCAAACCGGCACTAGGAAACAGACAGAGAAACCAGAGTAAAAGTTTCCCCTGCAACCCGTTCCATTTGTGCTAGATGAACGAAAGTCTCTCCACATGCTAAGGTAATAGAGATAATTGTGTGTGAAAGCCGTCCTTCACCTAGCTTGTTGGGAACACAAAGATCCTTTCCAGTTGCAAACTACACTCCATACATATATATGGGTTGGTACTAGCTCCAACTCGATTTTACAGTGAAAACTGCAAGAACTTCAAACCGGCACTAGTAAACAGACTGAGAATCCAGAAAAAAATTTTCTCATGCAACCCGTTCTCTTTGTGCTAGATGAACAAACGTCTCTCCACATGCTCAGTTCTGAGAGATAAGTGTGTGTGAAAGTCGTCCTTCAAATTGCTTGTTGGGAACACAAAGATTCTTTCCAGTAACAAACTACACTCCATACACATATATGGGTAGGTACTACATCCAACCCTATTTTACAGTGAAAAATGCAGAAACTTCAAATCGAGACTAGGAAACAGACTGAGAAACCAGAGTAAAAGTTTCTCCATCAACCCGTTCCCTTTGTGCTAGATGAACGAACGTCTCTCCACATGCTCAGTTCTGAGAGATAAGTGTGTGTGAAAGCCGTCCTTCACCTAGCTTGTTGGGAACACAAAGTCCCTTCCAGAAGCAAATTACTCTCCATACATATATATGGGGAGGTACTAGCTCAAACTCAATTTTACAGTGAAAACTGCAGTAACTTCAAAACGTCACTAAGAAACAGACTGAGAAACAGATTAAAAGTTTCTCCTGCAAACCGATCACTTTGTGCTAGATGAACGAACGTCTCTCCACATTATCAGTTCTCAGAGATAAGTGTGTGTGAAAGCCGTCCTTCACATCACTTGTTGTTAACACAATGGTTCTTTTCAGTTGCACACTACACTCCTTACATATATATGGGGAATTAAACGCACCAACTCGATTTTACAGTGAAAACTGCAGGGACTTCATACAGGCACTAGGAAACAGACTGAGAATCCAGAGTAAATTTTACTCCTGCAAACCGTTCCCTTTGTCCTTGATGAACGAACGTCTCTCGACATGCTCAGTTTTGAGGGATGTATGTGTGTGAAAGCCGTACTTCACCTAGCTTGTTGGGAACACAATGATTCTTTTAAGTTGGAAACTACAATCCATAAATATATATGGGGAGGTACTAGCTCCAACAATCATTTAAAGGGAAAACTGTAGGAACTTCAAACCAGCAATAGGAAACAGATTGAGAAAACAGAGTAAATGTTTCTCCGGCAAACCGTTCAGTTTGTGCTACATGAATGAACGTCTCTCCACATGCTCAGTTCTGAGAGTTAAGTGTGTGTGAAAGCCGTCCTTCACCTAGCTTGTTGGGAACACAAAGTACCTTTCAAATTGCAAACTACACCCCATATATATATATGGGTTTGTACTTGCTCCAAATCGGTTTACAATGAAAACTCCAGGAAATTCTAACCGGCACTAGGAAACAGACTGAGAAACCAGAGTAAAAGTTTCTCCTGCAACACGTTCTTTTGTGCTAGATGAACGAAAGTCTCTCCACATGCTCAGTTCTGAGAGATAAGTGTGTGTGAAAGCCGTCTTTCAACTAGCTTGTTGGGAACACAACGTTCCTTTTCATTTGCAAACTACACTTCATAAATATATGGGGTGGTATTAGCTCCAACTCGGTTTTACAGTGAAAAATGCAGGAACTTCAAACCGGCACTACGAAAAAGACTGAGAAACCAGAGTAATAGTTTCTCCTGCATCAGTTCCATTTGTGCTAGATGAACGAACGTCTCTCCACATGCTCAGATCTTAGAGATAAGTGTGTCTGAAAGCCGTCCTTCAACTAGCTTGTTGGGAACACAAAGTTCCTATTCAGTTGCAAACTACTATCCATACATATATATGGGGAAATACTAAATCCAACTCTGTATTACAGAGAAAACTGCAGGAACTTCAAACCGGCACTAGGAAACAGACTGAGAAAGCTGAGTAAAATTATCTCATGTAAACCGTTCCCTTTTTCCTAGATGAAAGAAAGTCTTTCCACATGCTATTTTCTCAGAGATAAATGTGTGTGAAAGCCGCACTTAACATAGTTTGTTGGGAACACAAAATTTATTTTCATTTGCAATCTACACTCCTTAATTATATATGGGGAGGTACCAACTACAACACTTTTTTACAGTGAAAACTGCTGGAACTTCAAACCGGCACTAGGAAACAGACTGAGAAACGAGAGTAAAAGTTTCTCCTGCAAACCGTTCCCTTTGTGGTAGATGAACGAACGTCTCTCCACATGCTAAGTTCTGAGAGATAAGTGTGTGGGAATTCCGTCCTTCACCTAGCTTGTTGGGAACACAAAGATTCTTTTCATTTGCATACTACACTCCATACATATATATGGGGAAGTTCTAGCTCCAACTCGCTTTTACAGTGAAAACTGTAGGAACTTCAAAACGGCACTAGGAAACAGAATGAGAAACCAGAGAAAAAGTTTCAACTGCAAACCTTTCCCTTTGTGCTAGATAAACGAAATTCTCTATACATGCTCAGTTCTGAGAGATAATTGTGTGTGAAAGCCGTCCTTCACCTAGCTTTTTGGGAACACAAAGTTTCTTTTCAGTTGCCAACTACACCCCATAGATATATATGGGGTGGTACTAGCTCCAACTCGGGTTTACTGTGAAAAGTGCAGGAACTTCAAAACGGCACTAAGAAACTGAATGAGAATCCAGAGTAAAAGATTGTATTGCAACCCATTCCCATTGTGCTAGATGAACGAAAGTCTCTCAACATGCTTAGTCCTGTGAGATAAGTGTGTGTGAAAGCCGTCCTTAACCTAGCTAGTTGGGAACACAAAGTTACTTTAGAGTTGCAAACTACAATCCACAACTATATATGGGTGGTACCAACTCCAACTCTTTTTTACTTTGAAAACTGCAGTAACTTCAAAACGGCACTATTAAACAGACTGAGAAACTAGTGTAAAAGTTTTTCCTTCAAACCATTCCCTTTGTGCTAGATGAACGAACGTCTCTCCATATGTTCATTTCTAAGAGATAAGTGTGTGTGAATGCCGTCCTTCACCTAGCTTGTTTCGAACAGCAAAGATCCTTTACAGTTGAAAACTACACTCCATAAATATATATGGGGAGGTACGAGCTCCAACACGGTTTTACAGTGAAAACTGCAGGAACTTCAATCCCGCACTAGGAAACAGATTGAGAAACCAGAGAAAAAGTTTCTCCTGCAAACTGTTTCCATTGTGCTAGATGAAAGAACTTATCTCCACATGCTGATTTCTGAGAGATATAAGTGTGGGAAAGCCGTCCTTCACGTAGCATGTTGGGAAAACAAAGTACGTTTTCAGTTGCAAACTAATAACCGTACATATATATGGGAAGGTACTTTCTCCAAATCGGTTTTACAGTGAAAATGCAGGAACTTCAATCCGGCACTACGAAACAGACTGAGAAACCAGAGTAAGAGTTTCCCCTGCAAACATATCCCTTTGTGCTAGATGAACGAAAGTCTCTCCACATGCTCAATTCTGAGAGATAAGTGTGTCTGAAAGCCGTCCTTCACCTAGCTTGCTGGGAACTCAAAGTTTCTTTTCAGTTGCAAACTACAATCTATTAATATATATGGGGTGGTACAAGTTCCAACTCGGTTTTACAGTGAAATCTGCAGGAACTTCAAACCGGCAATAGGAAACAGACTGAGAAACCAGAGTAAAGTTTCCCCTGCAACTCTTTCAGTTTGTGCTAGATGAACGAACATCTCTCAAAATGCTCAGTTCTGAGAGATAATTGTTGTGAAAGTCGTCCATCACTTAGCTTGTTGGGAATACAAAGTTTCTTTTCAGCTGCAATCTACACTCCATAAATATATATGTGAAGGTAAAAACTCCAACTGGTTTTTACAGTGAAAATTGCAGGAACTTCAAACCGGCACTAGGAAACAGACTGATAATCCAGAGAATTTGTTTCTTCTGCAAACCGTTCACTTTGTGCTAGATGAACGAACGTCTCTCCACATGCTCAGTTCTGAGAGATAATTGTGTGTGAAAGTCGTCCTTCAAATTGCTTGTTGGGAACACAAAGATTCTTTTCAGTAAAAAACTACACTCCATATATATATATGGGTACGTACTACATCCAAATCTGGTTTACAGTGAAAAATGCAGAAACTGCAAATCGAGACTAGGAAACACACTGAGAAACCAGAGTAAAAGTTTCCCCTGCAACCCGTTCCCTTTGTGCTAGATGAACGATCATCTCTCCACATGCTCAGTTCTGAGAAATAATTGTGTGTGAAAGCCGTCCTTCACCTAGCTTGTTGGGAACACAAAGTTCCCTTCCAGATGCAAATTACACTCCATATATATATATGGGGAGGTACTAGCTCCAAATCGGTTTTACAGTGAAAACTGCAGGACCTTCAAACAGGCACTATGAAACAGACTGATTAACCAGAGTAAAGGTTTCTCTTGCAACCCGTTCACTTTTGCTAGATGAACGAACTTTTCTCCACATGCTAAGTTCTGAGAGGTAAGTGTGTGTGAAAGCCATTCTTCACCTAGCTTGTTGGGAACACATAGTTCCTATCCAGTTGCAAACTACACTCCATATATATATATGGGGATGTACAACCTCCAAATCGGTTTTAAAGTGAAAACTGCAGGAAATTCAAACCGGCACTAGGAAACAGACTGAGAAAACAGAGTAAAAGTTTCTCCAGCAATCCTTTCCATTTGTGCTAGATGAACGAACGTCTCTCCACATGCTCAATTCTGAGAGACAAATGTGTGTGAAAGCCGTCCTTTAATTAGCTTGTTGGGAATACAAAGTTAATTTTCAGTTGCAAACTACACTCCATACATATATATGTGGATGTACAAACTCCTACTCGGTTTTACAGTGAAATCTGCAGGAACTTCAAACCGAAACTAGGAAACAGACTGAGAAACCAGAGTAAAAGATTCTGCTGCAACCCGTTCCCATTGTGCTAGATGAACGAACGTCTCTCCACATGCTCAGTTCTGAGAGATAAGTGTGTGTGAAAGCCTCCCTTCACATAGCTTTTTGGGAACAGAAAGTTCCTTTCCAGTTGCAAACTGCACTCCATACATATAAATGGGGATGTAGTAGCTCCAACTCGGTTTTACAGTGAAAACTGCAGGAAATTCAAACCGGCACTAGGAAACAGACTGAGAAACTAGAGTAAAAGTTTCTCCTGAAAGCCATTCCCTTTGTGTTAGTTGAACGAACGTCTCTCCACATGCTAAGATCTGAGAGATAAGTGTGTGTGAAAGCCGTCCTTTAACTAGATTGTTGGGAACACAAACTTACTTTCCAATTTCAAACTACACTTCATACATATATAAGGGGAGGTAGTAGCTCCAAATCGATTTTACAGTGAAAACTGAAGGAACTTCAAACCAGCAGTAGGAAACAGACTGAGAAACAAGAGTAAAAGTTTCTCCTGCAAGCCGTTCCTTTTGTGCTAGATGAACGAACTTCTCTCCACATGCTCAGTTCTGAGAGGTAAGTGTGTGTGAAAGCCGTTCTTCACCTAGCTTGTTGGGAACACATATTTCCAATCCAGATGCAAACTCAACTCCATATATATATATGGGGATGTACAACCTCCAAATCGGTTTTACAGTGAAAACTGCAGGAAATTCGAACCGGCACTAGGAAACAGACTGAGGAAACAGAGTAAAAGTTTCTCCAGCAATCCTTTCCTTTTGTGCTAGATGAACGATCGTCTCTCCACATGCTCAGTTCTGAGTGATAAGTGTGTGTGAAAGCCGTCCTTTAACTAGATTGTTGGGAACACAAACTTCCTTTCCAATTTCAAACTACACTTCATACATATATATGGGGAGGTAGTAGCTCCAACTCGGTTTTACAGTGAAAACTGAAGGAACTTCAAACCAGCACTAGGAAACAGACTGAGAAACCAGAGTAAAAGTTTCTCCTGCAACCCATTCCCTAGGTCCTAGAAGAACGAAAGTCTCTCCACATGCTAAGTTCTTAGAGATAAATGTGTGTGAAAGCCGTACTTCACCTAGCTTGTTGGGAACACAAAGTTCCTTTCAAATTGCAAACTACACTCCATAAATATGTATCGGGATGTACTAGCTCAAACTCGGTTTTACAATGAAAACTGCAGGAAATTCAAACCGGCACTAGGAAACAGACTGAGAAACCAGAGAAAAAGTTTCTCCTGCAAACCGTTCCCTTTGTGCTAGATGAATGAAAGTCTCTCCACATGCTCAGTTCTGAGAGATAAGTGTGTGTGAAAGCCGTCCTTCACCTAGCTTTTTGGGAACACAAAGTTTCTTTTCAGTTGCCAACTATACTCCATAGATATATATGGGGTGGAACTAGCCCCAAATCGGGTTTACTGTGAAAAGTGCAGGAACTTCTAAACGGCACTAAGAAACAGACTGAGAATCCAGAGTAAAAGATTCTATTGCAACCCATTCCCATTGTGCTAGATGAACGAAAGTCTCTCAACATGCTAAGTCCTGTGAGATAAGTGTGTGTGAAAGCCATCCTTAACCTAGCTAGTTGGGAACACAAAGTTCCTTTAGAGTTGCAAACTACAATCCATAACTATATATGGGTGATACCAACTCGAACTCTTTTTTTACAGTGAAAACAGCAGGAAATTCAAAACGGCACTATTAAACAGACTGAGAAACTAGTGTAAAATTTTTCCTTCAATCCGTTCCCTTTGTGCTAGATGAACGAACGTCTCTCCACATGATCATTTCTAAGAGATAAGTGTGTGTGAAAGCCGTACTTCACCTAGCTTATTTTGAACAGCAAAGATCCTTTACAGTTTTAAACTAAACTCCATAAATATATATAGGGAGGTACGAGCTCCAACTCGGTTTTACAGTGAAAAGTGCAATAACTTTAATCCCGCACTAGGAAACAGATTGAGAAACCAGAGAAAAAGTTTCTACTGCAAACTGTTTAAATTGTGCTAGATGAAAGAACTTATCTCCACAGGCTGATTTCTGAGAGATATAAGTGTGGGAAAGCCGTTCTTCACGTAGCATGTTGGGAAATCAAAGTAAGTTTTCAGTTGCAAACTACAAACTATACATATATATGGGAAGGTACTTTCTCCAAATCGGTTTTACAGTGAAAATGCAGGAACTTCAAACCGGCACTACGAAACAGACTGAGAAACCAGAGTAAGAGTTTCTCCTGCAAACATATCCCTTTGTGCTAGATGAACGAACGTCTCTCCACATGCTCAATTCTGAGAGATAAGTGTGTCTGAAAGCCGTCCTTCACCTAGCTTGCTGGGAACTCAAAGTTTCTTTTCAGTTGCAAACTACAATCTATAAATATATATGGGGTGGTACAAGCTTCAACTCGGTTTTACAGTGAAATCTGCAGGAACTTCAAACCGGCAATATGAAACAGACTGAGAAACCAGAGTAAAGATTCTCCTGCAACTTTTTCCGTTTGTGCTAGATGAACAAACATCTCTCCAAATGCTCAGTTCTGAGAGATAATTGTTGTGAAAGTCGTCCTTCACCTAGCTTGTTGGGAATACAAAGTTTCTTTTCAGCTGCAATCTACACTCCATAAACATATAAGGGAAGGTACCAACTCCAACACGTTTTTACAGTGAAAATTGCAGGAACTTCAAACCGGCACTAGGAAACAGACTGAGAATCCAGAGTATATGTTTCTTCTGCAAACCGTTCATTTTGTGCTAGATGAACGAACGTCTATGCACGTGCTCAGTTCTGACAGATAAGTGTGTGTGAAAGTCGTCCTTCAAATTGCTTGTTGGGAACACAAAGATTCTTTTCAGTAACAAACTACACTCCATACACATATATGGGTAGGTACTACATCCAACTCTGTTTTACAGTGAAAAATGCAGAAACTTCAAATCGAGACTAGGAAACAGACTGAGAAACCAGAGTAAAAGTTTCTCCTGCAACCCGTTCCCTTTGTGCTAGATGAACGAACGTCTCTCCACGTGCTCAGTTCTGAGGGATAAGTGTGTGTGAAAACCGTACTTCACCTAGCTTGTTGGGAAAACAAAGTTCCCTTCCAGATGCTAATTGCACTCCGTACATATATATGGGTTGGTACTAGCTCCAACTCTGTTTTACAGTGAAAAATGCAGAAACTTCAAATCGAGACTAGGAAACAGACTGAGAAACCAGAGTAAAAGTTTCCCCTGCAAACCGATCCCTTTGTGCTAGATGAACGAATATCCCTCCACATGCTCAGTTCTCAGAGATAAGTGTGTGTGAAAGCCGTCCTTCATATCACTTGTTGTTAACACAAAGGTTATTTTCAGTTGCACACAACACTCCTTACATATATATGGGGAATTACAAGCACCAAACGATTTTACAGTGAAAACTGCAGGGACTTCAAACAGGCACTAGGAAACAGACTGAGAAACAAGAGTAAATTTTACTCCTGCAACCCGGTCCCTTTGTGCTAGATGAACGAACGTCTCTCCGTATGCTCAATTCGGAGAGATAAGTGCGTCTGAAAGCCGTCCTTCACCTAGCTTGTTGGGAACTCAAAGTTTCTTTTCAGTTGCAAACTACAATCTATAAATATATATGGGGTGGTACAAGCTCCAACTCGGTTTTACAGTGAAATCTGCAGGAACTTCACACCGGCAATAGGAAACAGACTGAGAAACCAGAGTAAAGTTTCTCCTGCAACTATTTCCGTTTGTGCTAGATGAATGAACATCTCTCCAAATGCTCAGTTCTGAGAGATAATTGTTGTGAAAGTCGTCCTTCACTTAGCTTGTTGGGAATACAAAGTTTCTTTTCAGCTGCAATCTACACTCCATAAATATATATGGGAAGGTAACAACTCCAACTTGTTTTTACAGTGAAAATTGCAGGAACTTCAAACCGGCACTAGGAAACAGACTGAGAATCAAGAGTATCTGTTTCTTCTGCAAACCGTTCACTTTGTGCTAGATGAACGAACGTCTATTCACGTGCTCAGTTCTGAGAGATAAGTGTGTTTGAAAGTCGTCCTTCAAATTGCTTTTTGGGAACACAAAGATTCTTTTCAATAACAAACTACACTCCATACATATATATGGGTAGGTACTACATCCAACTCTGTTTTACAGTGAAAAATGCAGAAACTTCAAATCGAGACTAGGAAAAAGACTGAGAAACCAGAGTAAAATTTTCTCTTGCAACCCGTTCACTTTGTGCTAGATGAACGAACTTCTCTCCACATGCTCAGTTCTGAGAGGAAAGTGTGTGTGAAAGCCGTTCTTCACCTAGCTTGTTGGGAACACATAGTTCCTATCCAGTTGCAAACTACACTCCATATATATATATGGGGATGTACAACCTCCAAATCGGTTTTACAGTGAAAACTGAAGGAAATTCCAACCGGCACTTGGTAACAGACTGAGAAAACAGAGTAAAATTTTCTCCAGCATTCCTTTCCATTTGTGCTAGATGAACGAACGTCTCTCCACATGCTCAAATCAGAGAGACAAGTGTGTGTGAAAGCCGTCCTTTAACTAGCTTGTTGGGAATACAAAGTTAATTTTCAGTTACAAACTACACTCCATACATATATATGTGGATGTACAAATTCCTACTCGGTTTTACAGTGAAATCTGCTGGAACTTCAAACCGGAACTAGGAAACAGACTGAGAAACCAGAGTAAAAGATTCTGCTTCATCCCGTTCCCATTGTGCTAGATGAGCGAACGTCTCACCACATGCTCAGTTCTGAGAGATAAGTGTGTGTGAAAGCCGTCCTTCACATAGCTTTTTGGGAACAGAAAGTTCCTTTCCAGTTGCAAACAGCACTCCATACATATATGTGGGGAGGTAGTAGCTCCAACTCGGTTTTACAGTGAAAACTGCAGGAAATTCAAACCGGCACTAGGAAACAGACTGAGAAAGAAGAGTAAAAGTTTCTCCTGCAACCTGTACCCTTTGTGCTAGATGAACGAACGTCTATCCACATGCTCAGTTCTGAGTGATAAGTGTGTGTGAAAGCCGTCCTTTAACTAGATTGTTGGGAACACAAACTTCCTTTCCAATTTCAAACTACACTTCATACATATATAAGGGGAGGTAGTAGCTCCAAATCGATTTTACAGTGAAAACTGAAGGAACTTCAAACCAGCACTAGGAAAAAGACTGAGAAACAAGAGTAAAAGTTTCTCCTGCAAGCCATTCCCTTTGTGCTAGATGAACGAACTTCTCTCCACATGCTCAGTTCTGAGAGGTAAGTGTGTGTGAATGCCGTTCTTCAACTAGCTTGTTGGGAACACATATTTCCTATCCAGATGCAAACTCAACAGCATATATATATATGGGGATGTACAACCTCCAAATCGGTTTTACAGTGAAAACTGCAGGAAATTCAAACCGGCACTAGGAAACAGACAGAGAAACCAGAGTAAAAGTTTCCCCTGCAACCCGTTCCATTTGTGCTAGATGAACGAAAGTCTCTCCACATGCTAAGGTAATAGAGATAATTGTGTGTGAAAGCCGTCCTTCACCTAGCTTGTTGGGAACACAAAGATCCTTTCCAGTTGCAAACTACACTTCATAAATATATAGGGTTTGGTACTAGCTCCAACTCGGTTTTACAGTGAGAACTGCAGGAAATTCAAACCAGAACTAGGAAACAGACTGAGAAACCAGAGTAAAAGTTTCTCCTGCAACCCGTTCCCTTTGTCCTAGATGAACGAAAGTCTCTCCACATGCTCAGTTCTTAGAGATAAATGTGTGTGTAAGCCGTACTTCACCTAGCTTGTTGGGAACACAAAGTTCCTTTCAAATTGCAAACTACACTCCATACATATGTATCGGGATGTACTAGCTCCAACTCGGTTTTACAGTGAGAACTGCAGGAAATTCAAACCAGCACTAGGAAACAGACTGAGAGACCAGAGAAAAAGTTTCTCCTGCAAACCGTTCCCTTTGTGCTAGATGAACGAACGTCTCTCCACATGCTCAGTTCTGAGAGATAAGTGTGTGTGAAAGCCGTCCTTCACCTAGCTTGTTGGGAACACAAAGTTCCTTTCCAGTTGCAAATTACACTCCATACATATATATGGGTTGGTACTAGCTCCAAATCTTTTTTACAGTGAAAACTGCAGGACCTTCAAACAGGCACTATGAAACAGACTGATAAACCAGAGTAAAAGATTCTCATGAAATCCGTTCCCTTTGTGTTAGATGAATGAAATTCTCTCCACATGCTCAGTTCTGAGAGATAAAGTGTGTGTGAAACCGTCCTTAACATAGCTTGTTGGGAACACAAATTTCCTATGCAGTTGCAAACTACACTCCATATATATATATGGGGATGTACAACCTCCAAATCGTTTTTACAGTGAAAACTGCAGGAAATTCAAACCGGCACTAGGAAACATAATGAGAAACCAGAGTAAAAGTTTCTCCTGCAACCCGTTCACTTTGTGCTAGATGAACGAACGTCTCTCCACATGCTCAGGTCTGATTGATAAGTGTGTGTGAAAGCCGTCCTTTAACTAGATTGTTGGGATATGAAATTCCTTTCAAATTTCAAACTACACTCCATACATATATATCGGGAGGTAGTAGCTCCAACTCGATTTTACAGTGAAATCTGCTGAAACTTCAAACCAGAACTAGGAAACATACTGAGAAACCAGAGTAAATGTTTCTCCTGCAACCCGTTCCCTATGTGATAGATGAAAGAACGTATCTCCACATGCTCAGTTCTGAGAGAAAAGTGTGTGTGAAAGCCGTCCTTCACCTAGATTTTTCGGAACACCATGTTCCTTTCCAATTGCAAACTACAATCCATACATATATATCGGTATGTACAAGATCCACCTCGGTTTTACAGTGAAAACTGCAGGAACTTCAAACCGGCACTAGGAAACAGACTGAGAATCCAGAATAAATATTTCTCCTGCAACCAGTTCCATTTGTGCTAGATGAACGAAAGTCTCTCCACATGCTCAGTTCTGATAGATATGTGTGTGTGAAAGCCGTCCTTCACCTAGCTTGTTAGGAACACAAAGTTCCTATCCTGTTGCAAAGTACACTCCATACATATATATGGGTTGGTAGAAGCTCCAACTCGGTTTTACAGTGAAAACTGCAGGAACTTCAAACCGGCACTAGGAAACAGACAGAGAAACCAGAGTAAAAGTTTCCCCTGCAACCCGTTCCATTTGTGCTAGATGAACGAAAGTCTCTCCACATGCTAAGGTAATAGAGATAATTGTGTGTGAAAGCCGTCCTTCACCTAGCTTGTTGGGAACACAAAGATCCTTTCCAGTTGCAAACTACACTCCATACATATATATGGGTTGGTACTAGCTCCAACTCGATTTTACAGTGAAAACTGCAAGAACTTCAAACCGGCACTAGTAAACAGACTGAGAATCCAGAAAAAAATTTTCTCATGCAACCCGTTCTCTTTGTGCTAGATGAACAAACGTCTCTCCACATGCTCAGTTCTGAGAGATAAGTGTGTGTGAAAGTCGTCCTTCAAATTGCTTGTTGGGAACACAAAGATTCTTTCCAGTAACAAACTACACTCCATACACATATATGGGTAGGTACTACATCCAACCCTGTTTTACAGTGAAAAATGCAGAAACTTCAAATCGAGACTAGGAAACAGACTGAGAAACCAGAGTAAAAGTTTCTCCTTCAACCCGTTCCCTTTGTGCTAGATGAACGAACGTCTCTCCACATGCTCAGTTCTGAGAGATAAGTGTGTGTGAAAGCCGTCCTTCACCTAGCTTGTTGGGAACAGAAAGTCCCTTCCAGATGCAAATTACTCTCCATACATATATATGGGGAGGTACTAGCTCAAACTCAATTTTACAGTGAAAACTGCAGTAACTTCAAAACGTCACTAAGAAACAGACTGAGAAACAGATTAAAAGTTTCTCCTGCAAACCGATCACTTTGTGCTAGATGAACGAATATCCCTCCACATGCTCATTTCTCAGAGATTAGTGTGTGTGAAAGCCGTCCTTCACATCACTTGTTGTTAACACAAAGGTTCTTTTCAGTTGCACACTACACTCCTTACATATATATGGGGAATTACAAGCACCAACTCGATTTTACAGTGAAAACTGCAGGGACTTCAAACAGGCACTAGGAAACAGACTGAGAAACCAGAGTAAATTTTACTCCTGCAACCCGGTCCCCTTGTGCTAGATGAACGAACGTCTCTCGACATGCTCAGTTCTGAGGGATGTATGTGTGTGAAAGCCGTACTTCACCTAGCTTGTTGGGAACACAATGATTCTTTTAAGTTGGAAACTACAATCCATAAATATATATGGGGAGGTACTAGCTCCAACAATCATTTAAAGGGAAAACTGCAGGAACTTCAAACCGGCAATAGGAAACAGATTGAGAAAACAGAGTAAATGTTTCTCCGGCAAACCGTTCAGTTTGTGCTACATGAATGAACGTCTCTACACATGCTCAGTTCTGAGATATACGTGTGTGTGAAAACCGTCCTTCACATTGCTTGTTGGGAACACAAAGTTCCTATTAAGTTGCAATCAACCCTGTATACTTATATAGGGGGAGAAACGAGCTCTTACTCGGTTTTACTGTGAAAAATGCAGGAATTTGAAACCGGCACTAGGAAACAGAATGAGAAACCTGAGTAAAAATTTCTCCTGCAACCCGTTCCTTTTCTGCTGGATGAACGAAAGTCTCTCCAAATGCTCAGTTCTGAGAGATAAGTGTGTGTGAAAGCCGTCTTTCAACTAGCTTGTTGGGAACACAATGTTCCTTTTCATTTGCAAACTACACTTCATAAATATATGGGGTGGTATTAGCTCCACCTCGGTTTTACAGTGAAAACTGCAGGAACTTCAAAATGGCACTACGAAAAAGACTGAGAAACCAGAGTAATAGTTTCTCCTGCATCAGTTCCATTTGTGCTTGATGAACTAATGTCTCTCCACATGCTCAGTTCTTAGAGATAAGTGTGTCTGAAAGCCGTCCTTCAACTAGCTTGTTGGGAACACAAAGTTCCTATTCAGTTGCAAACTACTATCCATACATGTATATGGGGAAGTACTAATTCCAAATCCGTTTTACAGTGAAAAATGCAGGAAATTCAAACCGGCACTAGGAAACAGACTGAGAAAGCTGAGTAAAAGTATCTCCTGCAAACCGTTCCCTTTTTCCTACATGAAAGAAAGCCACTCCACATGCTCATTTGTCAGAGATAAATGTGTGTGAAAGCCGCACTTAACCTTGTTTGTTGGGAACACAAAGTTTCTTTTAATTTGCAATCTACACTCCATAATTATATATGGGAAGGTACCAACTACAACCCTTTTTTACAGTGAAAACTGCAGGAACTTCAAACCGGCACTAGGAAACAGACTGAGAAACGAGAGTAAATGTTTCTCCTGCAAACCGTTCCCTTTGTGGTAGATGAACGAACGTCTCTCCACATGCTAAGTTCTGAGAGATAAGTGTGTGGGAAAGCCGTCCTTCACCTAGCTTGTTGGGAACACAAAGATTCTTTTCATTTGCATACTACACTCCATACATATATATGGGGAAATTCTAGCTCCAACTCGCTTTTACAGTGAAAACTGCAGGAACTTCAAAACGACACTAGGAAACAGAATGAGAAACCAGAGTAAAGGTTTCAACTGCAAACCTTTCCCTTTGTGCTAGATAAACGAACGTCTCTATACATGCTCAGTTCTGAGAGATAATTGTGTGTGAAAGCCGTACTTCACCTAGCTTTTTGGGAACAAAAAGTTTCTTTTCAGTTGCCAACTATACTCCATAGATATATATGCGGTGGTACTAGCTCCAACTCGGGTTTACTGTGAAAAGTGCAGGAACTTCAAAACGGCACTAAGAAACAGACTGAGAATCCAGAGCAAAAGATTCTATTGCAACCCATTCCCATTGTGCTAGATGAACGAAAGTCTCTCAACATGCTAACTCGTGTGAGATAAGTGTGTGTGAAAGCCGTCCTTAACCTAGCTAGTTGGGAACACAAAGTTCCTTTAGAGTTGCAAACTACAATCCATAACTATATATGGGTGGTACCAACTCCAACTCTTTTTTACAGTGAAAACTGCAGGAACTTCAAAACGGCACTATTAAACAGACTGAGAATCAAGTGTAAAAGTTTTTCCTTCAATCCGTTCCCTTTGTGCTAGATGAATGAACGCCTCTCCACATGTTTATTTCTAAGAGATAAGTGTGTGTGAAAGCCGTCCTTCACCTAGCTTATTTCGAACAGCAAAGATCCTTTACAGATGAAAACTACCCTCCATAAATATATATGGGGAGTTACGAGCTACAACTCGGATTTACAGTGAAAATTGCAGGAACTTCATTACCGCACTAGGAAACAGATTGAGAAACCAGAGAAAAAGTTTCTCCTGCAAACTGTTTCCATTGTGCTAGATGAAAGAACTTATCTCCACATGCTGATTTCTGAGAGATATATGTGTGGGAAAACCGTCCTTCACTCAGCATGTTGGGAAAACAAAGTAAGTTTTCAGTTGCAAACTACAAACCGTACATATATATGGGAAGGTACATTCTCCAAATCGGTTTTACAGTGAAAATGCAGGAACTTCAAACCGGCACTACGAAACAGACTGAGAAACCAGAGTAATAGTTTATCCTGCAAACATATTCCTTTGTGCTAGATGAACGAACGTCTCTCCACATGCTCAATTCTGAGAGATAAGTGTGTCTGAAAGCCGTCCTTCACCTAGCTTGTTGGGAACTCAAAGTTTCTTTTCAGTTGCAAACTACAATCTATAAATATATATGGGGTGGTACAAGCTCCAACTCGGTTTTACAGTGAAATCTGCAGGAACTTCAAACCGGCAATAGGAAACAGACTGAGAAACCAGAGTAAAGTTTCTCCTGCAACTTTTTCCATTTGTGCTAGATGAACAAACATCTCTCCGAATGCTCAGTTCTGAGAGATAATTGTTGTGAATGTCGTCCTTCACCTAGCTTGTTGGGAATACAATGTTTCTTTTCAGCTGCAATCTACACTCCATAAATATATATGGGAAGGTACCAACTCCAACTCGTTTTTTCAGTGAAAATTGCAGGAACTTCAAACCGGCACTAGGAAACAGACTGAGAATCCAGAGTATATGTTTCTTCTGCAAACCGTTCACTTTGTGCTAGATGAACGAACGTCTCAACACATGATCAGTTCTGAGAGATAATTGTTTGTGAAAACCTCCCTTCACCTAACTTGTTGAGAACACAAAGTTCCTTTCCAGTTGCAAATTACACTCCATACATATATATTGGGTGGTACAAGCTCCAAATATTTTTTTACAGTGAAAAATGCAGGACCTTAAAACAGGCACTATGAAACAGACTGAGAAAGCTGAGTAAAAGTATCTCCTGCAACCCGTTCCCTTTTTGTTAGATGAACGAACTTCTCTCCACATGCTCAGTTCTGAGAGATAAGTGTGTGTGAAAGCCGTCCTTAACCCAGCTTGTTGGGAACACAAATTCCCTATCCAGTTGCAAACTACACTCCATATATATATATGGGGATGTACAACCTCCAAATCGGTTTTACAGTGAAAACTGCAGGAAATTCAAACCGGCACTAGGAAACAGACTGAGGAACCAGAGTAAAAGTTTCTCCTGCAACCCGTTCCCTTTGGGCTAGATGAACGAACGTCTCTCCACATGCTCATTTCTGAGTGAAAGTGTGTGTGAAAGCCGTCCTTTAACTAGATTGTTGGGATACAAACTTCCTTTCAAATTTCAATCTACACTCCATACATATATATGGCGATGTAGTAGCTCCAACTCGGTTTTACAGTGAAATCTGCTGGAAATTCAAACCTGAACTAGTAAAGAGACTGAGATACCAGAGTAAATGTTTCCCCTGCAACCCGTTCCCTTTTTGCTAGATGAAAGAACGTCTCTCCACATGCTCAATTCTGAGAGAAAATTGTGTGTGAAAGCCGTCCTTAACCTAGCTTTTTCGGGACATCAAGTTCCTTTCCAATTGCAAACTACAATCTTTACATATATATCAGTATGTACTATCTCCACCTTGGTTTTACAGTGAAAACTGTAGGAACTTCAAACCGGCACTAGGAAACAGACTGAGAAACCAGAATAAAAGTTTCTCCTGCAACCCGTTCCATTTGTGCTAGATGAACGAACTTCTCTCCACATGCTCAGTTCTGGGAGATAAGTATGTGTGAAAGCCGTACTTCACCTAGCTTGTTGGGTACACAAAGATCCTTTCCATTTGCAAACTACACTCCATATATATATATGGGGTGGTACTAGCTCCAACTCGGTTTTACAGTGAAAACTGCAGGAACTTCAAACCGGCACTAGGAAACAGACTGAGAAACCAGAATAAAAGTTTGCCCTGCAACCCGTTCCCTTTGTGCTAGATGAACGAACGTCTCTCCACATGCTAAGGTCTGAGAGATAATTGTGTGTGAAAGCCGTGTTTAACGTAGCTTGATGGGAACACAAAGATCCTTTCCATTTGCAAACGACACTCCATACATATATATGGGTTGGTACTAGCTCCAACTCGGTTTTACAGTGAAAACTGCAAGAACTTCAAACCGGCACTAGTAAACAGACTGAGAAACCAGAGTAAAATTTTCTCATGCAACCCGTTCCTTTTGTGCTAGATGAACAAACGTCTCTCCACATGCTCAGTTCTGAGAGATAAGTGTGTGTGAAAGTCGTCCTTCAAATTGCTTGTTGGGTACACAAAGATTGTTTTCAGTAACAAACTACACTCCATACACATATATGGGTAGGTACTACATCCAACCCTGTTTTACAGTGAAAAATGCACAAACTTCAAATCGAGACTAGGAAACAGACTGAGAAACCAGAGTATAAGTTTCTCCTGTAACCCGTTCCCTTTTTGCTAGATGAACGAAAGTCTCTCCACATGCTCAGTTCTGAGAGATAAGTGTGTGTGAAAGCCGTCCTTCACCTAGCTTGTTGGGAACACAAAGTTCCCTTCCAGATGCAAATTACACTCCATACATATATATGTGGAGGTACTAGATCCAACTCTGTTTTACAGTGAAAACTGCAGTAACTTCCAAACGTCACTAAGAAACAGACTGAGAAACAGAGTAAAAGTTTCTCCTGCAAACCGATCCCTTTTTGCTGGATGAACGAATATCCCTCTACATGCTCAGATATCAGAGATAAGTGTGTGTGAAAGCCGTCCTTCACATCACTTGTTGTTAACACAAAGGTTCTTTTCAGTTGCACACTACACTCCTTACATATATATGGGGAATTACAAGCACCAACTCGATTTTACAGTGAAAACTGCAGGGACTTCAAACAGGCACTAGGAAACAGACTGAGAAACCAGAGTAAATTTTACTCCTGCAACCCGGTCCCTTTGTGCTAAATGAACGAACGTCTCTCGACATGCTCAGTTCTGAGGGATGTATGTGTGTGAAAGCCGTACTTCACCTAGCTTGTTGGGAACACAATGATTCTTTTAAGTTGGAAACTACAATCCATAAATATATATGGGGAGGTACTAGCTCCAACAATCATTTAAAGGGAAAACTGCAGGAACTTCAAACCGGCAATAGGAAACAGATTGAGAAAACAGAGTAAATGTTTCTCCGGCAAACCGTTCAGTTTGTGCTACATGAATGAACGTCTCTACACATGCTCAGTTCTGAGATATACGTGTGTGTGAAAACCGTCCTTCACATTGCTTGTTGGGAACACAAAGTTCCTATTAAGTTGCAATCAACCCTGTATACTTATATATGTGGAGGACCGAGCTCTTACTCGGTTTTACTGTGAAAACTGCAGGAATTTGAAATCGGGACTCAGAAAAAGAATGAGAAACCTGAGTAAAAGTTTCTCCTGAAACCCGTTCCTTTTCTGCTGGATGAACGAAAGTCTCTCCAAATGCTCAGTTCTGAGAGATAAGTGTGTGTGAAAGCCGCCTTTCAACTAGCTTGTTGGGAACACAATGTTCCTTTTCATTTGCAAACTACACTTCATAAATATATGGGGTGGTACTAGCTCCAACTCGGTTTTACAGTGAAAACTGCAGGATCTTCAAACCGGCACTACGAAAAAGACTGAGAAACCAGAGTAAAAGTTTCTCCTGCAACCCGTTCCCTTTGTGCTAGATGAACGAACGTCTCTCCACATGATCAGATCTTAGAGATAAGTGTGTCTGAAAGCCGTCCTTCAGCTAGCTTGTTGGGAACACAAAGTTCCTATTCAGCTGCTAACTACTATCCATACATATATATGGGGAAGTACTAAATCCAACTCCGTTTTACAGTGAAAACTGCAGGAACTTCAAACCGGCACTAGGAAACAGACTGAGAAAGCTGAGTAAAAGTATCTCCTGCAACCCGTTCCCTTTTTGTTAGATGAACGAACTTCTCTCCACATGCTCAGTTCTGAGAGATAAGTGTGTGTGAAAGCCGTCCTTAACCCAGCTTGTTGGGAACACAAATTCCCTATCCAGTTGCAAACTACACTCCATATATATATATGGGGATGTACAACCTCCAAATCGGTTTTACAGTGAAAACTGCAGGAAATTCAAACCGGCACTAGGAAACAGACTGAGGAACCAGAGTAAAAGTTTGCCCTGCAACCCGTTCCCTTTGTGCTAGATGAACGAACGTCTCTCCACATGCTCAGTTCTGGGAGATAATTATGTGTGAAAGCCGTACTTCACCTAGCTTTTTGGGTACACAAAGATCCTTTCCAGTTGCAAACTACACTCCATATATATATATGGGGTGGTACTAGCTCCAACTCGGTTTTACAGTGAAAACTGCAGGAACTTCAAACCGGCACTAGGAAACAGACTGAGAAACCAGAGTAAAAGTTTGCCCTGCAACCCGTTCCCTTTTTGCTAGATGAACGAACGTCTCTCCACATGCTAAGGTCTGAGAGATAATTGTGTGTGAAAGCCGTGTTTAACGTAGCTTGATGGGAACACAAAGATCCTTTCCATTTGCAAACGACACTCCATACATATATATGGGTTGGTAGTAGCTCCAACTCGGTTTTACAGTGAAAACTGCAAGAACTTCAAACCGGCACTAGTAAACAGACTGAGAAACCAGAGTAAAATTTTCTCATGCAACCCGTTCCCTTTGTGCTAGATGAACAAACGTCTCTCCACATGCTCAGTTCTGAGAGATAAGTGTGTGTGAAAGTCGTCCTTCAAATTGCTTGTTGGGTACACAAGGATTTTTTTCAGTAACAAACTACACTCCATACACATATATGGGTAGGTACTACATCCAAACCTGTTTTACAGTGAAAAATGCACAAACTTCAAATCGAGACTAGGAAACAGACTGAGAAACCAGAGTAAAAGTTTCTCCTGTAACCCGTTCCCTTTTTGCTAGATGAACGAAAGTCTCTCCACATGCTCAGTTCTGAGAGATAAGTGTGTGTGAAAGCCGTCCTTCACCTAGCTTGTTGGGAACACAAAGTTCCCTTCCAGATGCAAATTACACTCCATACATATATAGGTGGAGGTACTAGATCCAACTCTGTTTTACAGTGAAAACTGCAGTAACTTCCAAACGTCACTAAGAAACAGACTGAGAAACAGAGTAAAAGATTCCCCTGCAAACCGATCCCTTTTTGCTCGGTGAACGAATATCCCTCCACATGCTGAGATATCAGAGATAAGTGTGTGTAAAAGCCGTCCTTCACATCACTTGTTGTTAACACAAAGGTTCTTTTCAGTTGCACACTACACTCCTTACATATATATGGGGAATTACAAGCACCAACTCGATTTTACAGTGAAAACTGCAGGGACTTCAAACAGGCACTAGGAAACAGACTGAGAATCCAGAGTAAATTTTACTCCTGCAACCCGGTCCTTTGTGCTAGATGAACGAACGTCTCTCGACATGCTCAGTTCTGAGGGATGTATGTGTGTGAAAGCCGTACTTCACCTAGCTTGTTGGGAACACAATGATTCTTTTAAGATGGAAACTACAATCCATAAATATATACGGGGAGGTACTAGTTCCAACAGTCATTTAAAGGGAAAACTGCAGGAACTTCAAACCGGCAATAGGAAACAGATTGAGAAAACAGAGTAAATGTTTCTCCGGCAAACCGTTCAGTTTGTGCTACATGAATGAACGTCTCTACACATGCTCAGTTCTGAGATATACGTGTGTGTGAAAACCGTCCTTCACATTGCTTGTTGGGAACACAAAGTTCCTATTAAGTTGCAATCAACCCTGTATACTTATATATGGGGAGGAACGAGCACTTACTCGTTTTTACTGTGAAAACTGCAGGAATTTGAAACCGGCACTAGGAAACAGAATGAGAAACCTGAGTAAAATTTTCTCCTGCAACCCGTTCCTTTTCTGCTGGATGAACGAAAGTCTCTCCAAATGCTCAGTTCTGAGAGATAAGTGAGTGTGAAAGCCGTCTTTCAACTAGCTTGTTGGCAACACAATGTTCCTTTTCATTTGCAAACTACACTTCATAAATATATGGGGTGGTACTAGCTCCAACTCGGTTTTACAGTGAAAACTGCAGGAACTTCAAACCGGCACTAGGAAACACACTGAGAAACTAGAGTAAAAGTTTCTCCTGCAACCCGTTCCCTTTGTGCTAGATGAACGAACGTCTCTCCACATGATCAGATCTTAGAGATAAGTGTGTCTGAAAGCCGTCCTTCAACTAGCTTGTTGGGAACACAAAGATCCTATTCAGTTGCAAACTACTATCCATACATATATATGGGGAAGTACTAAATCCAACTCCGTTTTACATTGAAAACTGCAGGAACTTCAAACCGGCACTCGGAAACAGACTGAGAAATCTGAGTAAAAGTATCTCCTGCAAACCGTTCCCTTTTTTCTAGATGAAAGAAAGTCTCTCCACATGCTCATTTCTCAGAGATAAATGTGTGTGAAAGCTGCACTTTACCTAGTTTGTTGGGAACACAAAGTTTCTTTTAATTTGCTATCTACACTCCATAGTTATATATGGGGAGGTACCAACTACAACACTTTTTTACAGTGAAAACTGCAGGAAATTCAAAACGGCACTAGGAAACAGAATGAGAAACCAGAGTAAAAGTTTTAACTGCAAACCTTTCCCTTTGTGCTAGATAAACGAACGTCTCTATACATGCTCAGTTCTGATAGATAATTGTGTGTGAAAGCCGTCCTTCACCTAGCTTTTTGGGAACAAAAAGTTTCTTTTCAGTTGCCAACTACACTCCATAGATATATATGGGGTGGTACTAGCTCCAACTCGGGTTTACTGTGAAAAGTGCAGGAACTTCAAAACGGCACTAAGAAACAGACTGAGAATCCAGAGTAAAAGATTCTATTGCAACCCATTCCCATTGTGCTAGATGAACGAAAGTCTCTCAACATGCTAAGTCGTGTGAGATAAGTGTGTGTGAAAGCCGTCCTTAATCTAGCTAGTTGGGAACACAAAGTTCCTTTAGAGTTGCAAACTACAATCCATAACTATATATGGGTGGTACCAACTTCAACTCTTTTTTACAGTGAAAACTGCAGGAACTTCAAAACGGCACTATTAAACAGACTGAGAAACTAGTGTAAAAGTTTTTCCTTCAATCCGTTCCCTTTGTGCTAGATGAACGTACGTCTCTCCATATGTTCATTTCTAAGAGATAAGTGTGTGTGAAAGCCGTCCTTCACCTAGCTTGTTTCGAACAGCAAAGTTCCTTTACAGTTGAAAACTACACTCCATATATATATATGGGGAGGTACGAGCTCCAACTCGGTTTTACAGTGAAAACTGCAGGAACTTCAATCCCGCACTAGGAAACAGATTGAGAAACCAGAGAAAAAGTTTATCCTGCAAACTGTTTCCATTGTGCTAGATGAAAGAACTTATCTCCACATGCTGTTTTCTGAGAGATATATGTGTGGGAAAGCCGTACTTCACGTAGCATGTTGGGAAAACAAAGTACGTTTTCAGTTGAAAACTACAAACCGTACATATATATGGGAAGGTATTTTCTCCAAATCGGTTTTACAGTGAAAATGCAGGAACTTCAAACCGGCACTACGAAACAGATTGAGAAACCAGAGTAAGAGTTTCCCCTGCAAACATATCCTTTTGTGCTAGATGAACGAACGTCTCTCCACATGCTCAATTCTGAGAGATAAGTGTGTCTGAAAGCCGTCATTCACCTAGCTTGTTGGGAACTCAAAGTTTCTTTTCAGTTGCAAACTACAATCTATAAATATATATGGGGTGGTACAAGTTCCAACTCGCTTTTACAGTGAAATCTGCAGGAACTTCAAACCGGCAATAGGAAACAGACTGAGAAACCAGAGTAAAGTTTCTCCTGCAACTCTTTCCGTTTGTGCTAGATGAACGAACATCTCTCCAAATGCTCAGGTCTGAGAGATAATTGTTGTGAAAGTCGTCCTTCACCTAGCTTGTTGGGAATATAAAGTTTCTTTACAGCTGCAATATACACTCCATAAATATATATGGGAAGGTACCAACTCCAACTCGTTTTTACAGTGAAAATTGCAGGAACTTCAAACCGTCACTTGGAAACAGACTGAGAATCCAGAGTATATGTTTCTTCTGCAAACCGTTCACTTTGTGCTAGATGAACGAACGTCTATCCACGTGCTCAGTTCTGAGAGATAAGTGTGTGTGAAATTCGTCCTTCAAATTGCTTGTTGGGAACACAAAAATTCTTTTCAGTAACAAACTACACTCCATAAATATATATGGGTAGGTACTACATCCAACTCTGTTTTACAGTGAAAAATGCAGAAACTTCAAATCGAGACTAGGAAACAGACTGAGAAACCAGAGTAAAAGTTTCCTCTGCAACCAGTTCCATTTGTGCTAGATGAACGAACGTCTCTCCACATGCTCAGTTCTGAGAGATAATTGTGTGTGAAAGCTGTCATTCACCTAGCTTGTTGGGAACACAAAGTTCCCTTCCAGGTTCAAATTACACGCCATACAAATATATGGGGAGGTACTAGCTCCAACTCGGTTTTACAGTGATAACTGCAGGACCTTCAAACAGGCACTATGAAACAGACTGAAAAACCAAAGTAAAAGTTTCACTTGCAACCCGTTCACTTTGTGCTAGATGAACGAACTCCTCTCCACATGCTCAGTTCTGAGAGGTAAGTGTGTGTGAAACCCGTTCTTCACCTAACTTATTGGGAACACATAGTTCCTATCCATTTGCAAACTACACTCCATATATATATATGGTGATGTACAACCTCCTAATCTGTTTTACAGTGAAAACTGCAGGAAATTCAAACCGGCACTAGGAAACAGACTGAGAAAACAGAGTAAAAGTTTCTCCAGCAATCCTTTCCATTTGTGCTAGATGAACGAAAGTCTCTCCACATGCTCAATTCTGAGAGACAAGTGTGTGTGAAAGCCGTACTTTAACTAGCTTGTTGGGAATACAAAGTTAATTTTCAGTTGCAAACTACACTCCATACATATATATGTGGATGTAGAAACTCCTACTCGGTTTTACAGTGAAATCTGCTGGAACTTCAACCCGGAACTAGGAAACAGACTGAGAAACCATAGTAAAAGTTTCTGCTGCAAACCGTTCCCATTGTGCTAGATGAACGAACGTCTCTCCACATGCTCTGTTCTGAGAGAAAACTGTGTGTGAAAGCCGTCCTTCACCTAGGTTGTTGGGAACACAAAGTTCCTTTCCAGTTGCAAACTAAAATCCATACATATATATGGGGTTGTACTAGCTCCAACTCGGTTTTACAGTGAAAACTGCAGGAATTCCAAACTTTCACTTGGAAACAGACTGAGAAATCATAGTAAAAGTTTCTCCTGCAACCCTTTCCCTTTGTGATTGATGAACAAACGTCTCTCCATATGCTCAGTTCTGAGAGATAATTGGGTGTGAATGCCGTCTTCACCTAGCTTGTTGGAACACAAAGTTCCTTTCCAGTTGCAAACAATACTCCATATATATATATGGGGATGTACTAGTTCCAACTCGGTTTTATAGTGAAAACTGCAGGAATTTCAAACCGGCACTAGGAAACAGACTGAGAATCCAGAGTAAAAGTTTCTCCTGCAAACCGTTCCCTTTGTGCAAGATGAACAAACGTCTCTTCACATGTTCAGTTCTGAGAGATAAGTGTGTGTGAAAGCCGTACTTCACCTAGCTTGTTGGGAACACAAATTTCCTTTCCAGTTGCAAACTACACTCCTTACATATATAAGGGAGGTACAAGCTCCAACTCGGTTTTAAAGTGAAAACTGCAGGAAATTCAAACCGGCAATAGGAAACAGACTGAGAAACCAGAGTATAATTTCTCCTGCAAACCGTTCCCTTTGTGCTAGATGAATGAACGTCTCCCCACAGGCTCAGTTCTGAGAGATAAATGTGTGTGAAAGCCGTCCTTCAAATAGCTTGTTGGGAACACAAAGTTCCTTTCAATATGCAAACTACAATCCATACAAATATATGGGTTGTTACTAGCTTCAACTCGGTTTTACAGTGAAATCTGCAGGAAATTCAAAACGGCACTAGGAAACAGATTGAGATACAAGAGAAAACTTTCTCCTGCAACCTGTTCCCATTGTGCTAGATGAACTAACGTCTCTCCACATGCTCAGTTCTGAGAGATAAGTGTGTGTGAAAGCCGTCCTTCACATAGTTTGTTGGGAACACAGAGTTCCTTTCAATTTGCAAACTACACTCCATACATATATAAGGGAAATACTAGCTCCAATGCGGTTTTAAAGTGAAAACTGCAGAAACTTCAAACCGGCACTAGGAAACAGACTGAGAAAAGAGAATATAAGTTTTTCCTGCAAACCGTTGCCTTTGTGCTAGATGAATGAACGTCTCCCCACAGGCTCAGTTCTGAGAGATAAATGTGTGTGAAAGCCGTACTTCACATAGCTTGTTGGGAATACAAAGTTCATTTCCAGTTGCAAACTACACTCCATACATATATATGTGGAAGTATTAGATCCAAATCGGTTTTACAGTGAAAACTGCAGGAACTTCAAACCGGCACTAGGAAACAGACTGAAAAACCAGAGTAAAAGTTTCTCCTGCAACCCGTTCCCTTTGTGCTAGATGAAAGAACGTCCCTCCACAGGCTCAGTTTTGAGAGATAAGTTTGTGTTAAAATCGTACTTCACCTAGCTTGTTGGGAACACAAGTTCCTTTTCAGTTGCAAACTACACTCCATACATATATATGGGGATGTACTAGCTACAACTCTGTTTTACAGTGATAAATGCAGGGACTTTAAACAGGCACTAGGAAACAGACTGTGTAATCTGAGTTAAAATTTCTCCTGCAAACCGTTACCTTTTTGCTAGATGAACGAACGTCTCTCCACATCCTCAGTTCTGAGAGAAAAGTGTGTGTGAAAACCCTCCTTCACCTAGCTTGTTGGGAACACATAGTTCCTTTTCAGTTTCTAACTACACTCCATACATATATAAGGGGATGTACTAGCTCCAACTCTATTTTACAGTGAAAAATACAGGAAATTCAGACCGGCACTAGGAAACAGACAGAGAAACCAGAGTAAAGTTTCCCCAGCAATCATTTCCATTTGTGCTAGATGAACGAACGTCTCTCCACATGCTCAGTTCTGAGAGATAACTGTGTGTGAAAGCCGTACTTCACCAAGCATGTTGGGAACACAAAGTTCCTTTCCAGTTGCAAACTACCCTCCTTACATATATATATGTGGTACTAGCTCCTAGTCGATTTTACAGTGAAAACTGCAGGAACTTCAAACTGGAACTAGGAAACAGACCGAGAGACCAGAGTAAAAGTTTCTCCTGCAAACCTTTCCATTTGTGCTAGATGAACGAACATCTCTCCACATGTTCAGTTCTGAGAGATATGTGTGTGTAAAAGCCGTCCTTCACCTAGCTTGTTGGGAACACAAAGTTCCTTTCCAGTTGCAAACTACAATCCATATATATATATGGGGAGGTACGAGCTCCAAATCGCTTTTACAGTGAAAACTGAAGTAACTTGAATCCGGCAATAGGAAACAGACTGATAAACAAGAGTAAATGTAACTACTGCAACCCGTTCCTTTGTTCTAGATGAACGAACGTCTCTCCACATGCTAAGTTCTGAGAGAAATGTCTGTGTGAATGCCGTACTTCACCTAGATTGTTGGGAACACAAAGTTCCTTACCAGTTGCAAACTACACTCCATATATATATATTGGGTGGTAATAGCTCCAAAACGGTTTTACAGTGAAAACTGCAGGAAATTCAAAACGTCAATAGGAAACAGATTGAGAAACCAGATTAAAAGTTTCTCCTGCAATCCGTTCCATTTGTGCTACATGAACGAACATGTCTCCACAAGCTCAGTTCTGAGAGATAAGTGTGTGTGAATGCCGTCCTTCACCTAGCTTGTTGGGAACACAAAGTTCCTTTCCAGTTGCAAACTACACTCCTTACATATATATATGTTGGTACTAGCTCCTAGTCGATTTTACAGTGAAAATTGTAGGAACTTCAAACCGGAACTAGGAAACAGACTGAGAGACCAGAGTAAAAGTTTCTCCTGCAACCCGTTCCCTTTGTGCTAGATGAATGAACATCTCTCCAAATGCTAAGTTCTGAGAGATAATTTTGAGTGAAAGCTGTCCTTCACCTAGATTTTTGGGAACACATAGTTCCTTTTCAGTTGCAAACTACACTCCATATAAATATATTGGGAGGTATTAGCTCCAACTCGGTTTTACAGTGAAAATTGCAGGAACTTGAACCCGGCACTAGGAAACAGACTGAGAATCCAGAGTAATAGTTTCTCCTGCAAACCGTTCCCTTTTTGCTAGATGAAAGAGCGTCTCTCCTCATGCTCAGTTCTGAGAGATAAGTGTGTGTGAAAGCCGTCCTTCACCTAGCTTGTTGGGAACACAAAGTTCCTTTCCAATTGCAAACTACACCCAATTCATATATATGGGGATGTACTAGCTCCAACTCGGTTTTACAGTGAAAACTCCAGGAACATCAAACCGGCACTAGGAAACAGACTGAGAAACCAGTATAAAAATTTCTCCTGCAAAATTTCCTTTGTGCTAGATGAACGAACGTCTCTCCACATGCTCAGTTCTGAGACAAAAGTGTGTGTGAAACTCGTTCTTCACCTAGCTTGTTGGGAACACAAAGTTCCTTTCAAGTTGCAAACTACAATCCATATATATATATATGGGGAGGTACTAGCTCCAACTCGGTTTTACACAGAAAACTGCAGGAAATTCAAACCGGCAATAGGAAACAGACTGAGAAATCATAGTAAAGTTTCTCATGTAACCCGTTCCCTTTGTGCTAGATGAATGAACGTCTATACACATTCTCAGTTCTGAGGGACAAGTTTGTGTGAAAGCCGTCATTTTAAACTGCTTGTTGGGAACACAAAGTTCCTTTCCAGTTGCAAAGTACACTCCATACATATATGTGGGGAGGTACTAGCTCCAACTCTGTTTTACAGTGAAAACTACAGGAACTTGAAACCGGCACTTGGAAGCAGGCTGAGAAACCAGAGTAAAATTTCTCCTGCAAACCGTTCCATTTGTGCTAGATGAACTAACGTCTCACCACATACTCAGTTCTGAGAGATAAATGTGTGTTAAAGCCGTCCTTAAGCTAGCTTGTTGGGAACACAAAGTTCCTATTCAGTTGCCAACTACACTCCATACATATATAAGGGGAGGTACTAGCCCCAACTTGGTTTTACAGTCATAACGGCAGGAACTTCAGATAGGCACTAGAAATCTGACTGAGAAACCAGAGTAAAAGTTTCTCTTGCAACCCGTTCCATTTGTGCTAGATGAACGAACGTCTCTCCACATGCTCCGTTCTGAGAGAGAAGTGTGGGTGAAAGCCGTCCTTCACATATTTTGTTGTTGACACAAAGTTACCTTTCCAGTTGCAAACTACACTCCATATATTTATAAGGGAAGTACTAGCTCCAACGCGTTTTTAAAGTGAAAACTGCAGGAACTTCAAATCGGCACTAGGAAACAGACTGAGAAACCAGAGTAAAATTTTCTCCTGCAATCCGTTTCCTTTGTGCTAGATGATCGAACTTCTCTCCACATGCTCAGTTCTGAAAGATAAGTGTGTGTGAAAGCCGTCCTTCACCTAGCTTGTTTGGAACACAAAGTTCCTTTCCAGTTGCAAACTACAGTCCATAAAAATATATGGGGAGTTACTAGCTCCAACTCGGTTTTACAGTGAAAACTGCAGGAACTTCAAAACGGCACTAGGAAACAGACTGAGAAACCAGAGAAAAAGTTTCTCCTGCAATCCGTTCCTTTTGTGCTAGATGAACGAACGTGTCTCCACATGCTCAGTTCTGAAAGATAAGTGTGTGTTAAAGCCGTACTTCACCTAGCTTGTTGGGAACACAAAGTTCCTTTCCAGTTGCAAACTACACTCCATACATATATATGGGGAGGTACGAGCTCCAAATCGGTTTTACAGTGAAAACTGCAGGAACTTGAAACCGGCACTAGGAAACATACTGAAAAACCAGAGTAAATGTTTCTACTGCAACCCGTTCCTTTGTGCTGGATGAACGAACGTCTCTCCAAATGCTCAGTTCTGTTAGATAAGTTTGTGTGAAAGCTGTACTTCACCTAGCTTTTTCGGAACACAAAGTCCCTTTACAGTTGCAAATTACACTCCATATATATATATGGGGTGGTAATAGTTCCAACTCTGTTTTACAATGAAAACTGCAGGAAATTCAAACCGGCACTAGGAAACAGACAGAGAAAACAGAGTAAAAGTTTCTCCTGCAAACCGTTCCCGTTGTGCTAGATGAACGAACGTCTCTCCACATGCTCAGTTCTGAAAGATAAGTGTGTGTGGAAGCCTATTTTCACCTAGGTTGTTGGGAACACAAAGTTCCTTTATAGTTGCAAACTACACTCCATATATATATATGGGGAGGCACTAGCTCCAAGTCGGTTTACAGTGAAAACTGCAGGAACTTCAAACCGGCACTTAGAAACAGACTGACAAACCAGAGTAAAATTTTCTCCTGTAACCCGTTCCCTTTGTGCTAGATGAACGAAAATCTCTCCAAATCCTCAGTTCTGAGAGAAATGTTTGTGGGAAAGCCGTCCTTTACCTAGCTTGTTGGGAACACAAAGATCCTTTTCAGTTGCAAACTACACTCCATACATATATATGGGGATTTAATAGCTCCAACTCGGTGTTACAGTGAAAACTACAGGAACTTCAAACCGGCACTAGGAAACAGACTGAGATACCAGAGTAAAAGTTTGTCCTGAAAACAATTCAAATTGTGCTAAATGAACGAACGTCTCTCCACATGCTCAGTTATGAGAGAAATGTGTGTGTGAAAGCCGAACTTCTCCTAGCTTGTTGGGAACACATAGTTCCTTTGCAGTTTCAAACTACACTCCATAAATATATATGGGGTGGTACTAGCTCCAACTCTCTTTTACAGTGAAAACTGCAGGAAATTCAAACCGGCACTAGGAAACAGACTGAGAAACCAGAGTAAAATTTCTCCTGCAATCCGTTCCCTTTGTGCGAGAAGAACGAACGTCTCTCCACATGATCAGCTCTGAGAGATAAGTGTGTGTGAAAGCCGTCCTTCACCTAGCTTGTTGGGAACACAAAGTTCCTTTCCAATTGCAAACTACACCCCATACATATATATGGGGATGTACTAGCTCCAACTCGGTTTTACAGTGAAAAATCCAGGAATTTCAAACCGGCACTAGGAAACAGTGTGAGAAACCATAGTAAAATTTCTCCTGCAACACGTTCCTTTGTGCTAGATGAACGAAAGTCTCTCCACATGCTCAGTTCTGAGAGATGTGTGTGTGAAAGCCGTCCTTCACCTAGATTGTTGATAACACAAAGTTCTTTTCCAGTTGCATACTACAATCCATACATATATATGGGGATGTACTAGATCCAACTCGGTTTTACAGTGAAAACTGCAGGAAATTCAAACCGGCACTAGGAAACAGTCTGAGAATCCAGTGTAAAAGTTTCTCCTGCAAACCGTTCCTTTGTGCTTGATGAACGAAAGTCTCTCCATATGTTCAGTTCTGAGACAAAAGTGTGCGTGAAAGTCGTAATTCACCTAGCTTGTTGGGAACACAAAGTTCCTTTCCAGTTGCAAACTACAATCCATATATATATATATGGGGAGGTACTAGCTCCAACTCGGTTTTACACAGAAAACTGCAGGAAATTCAAACCGGCAATAGGAAACAGACTGAGAAATCATAGTAAATGTTTCTCATGTAACCCGTTCCCTTTGTGCTAGATGAATGAACGTCTATACACATGCTCAGTTCTGAGGGAGAAGTTTGTGTGAAAGCCGTCATTTTAAACTGCTTGTTGGGAACACAAAGTTCCTTTCCAGTTGCAAAGTACACTCCATACATATATGTGGGGAGGTACTAACCCCAACTCTGTTTTACAGTGAAAACTACAGGAACTTGTAACCGGCACTTGGAAACAGGCTGAGAAACCAGAGTAAAATTTCTCCTGCAAACCGTTCCCTTTGTGCTAGATGAACGAACGTCTCTCCACATACTCAGTTCTGAGAGATAAATGTGTGTTAAAGCCGTCCTTAAGCTAGCTTGTTGGGAACACAAAGTTCCTATTCAGTTGCCAACTACACTCCATACATATATAAGGGGAGGTACAAGCCCCAATGTGGTTTTACAGTGATAACTGCAGGAACTTCAGATAGGCACTAGGAATCTGACTGAGAAACCAGAGTAAAAGTTTCTCCTGCAATCCGTACTCTTTGTGCTAGATGAACGAACGTGTCACCACATGCTCAGTTCTGAGAGATAACTGTGTGTGAAAGCCGTCCTTCAACTAGCTTGTTGGGAACACAAAGTTCCTTTCCAGTTGCAAACTACCCTCCTTACATATATATACGGGGTAATAGCCCCTAGTCGATTTTACAGTGAAAACTGCAGGAACTTCAAACTGTAACTAGGAAACAGACCGAGAGACCAGAGTAAAAGTTTCTCCTGCAAACCTTTCCATTTGTGCTAGATGAACGAACATCTCCCCACATGTTCAGTTCTGAGAGATAAGTGTGTGTAAAAGCCGTCCTTCACCTAGCTTGTTGGGAACACAAAGTTCCTTTCCAGTTGCAAACTACAATCCATACATATATATGGGGAGGTACGAGCTCCAAATCGTTTTACAGTGAAAACTGAAGTAACTTGAATCCGGCAATAGGAAACAGACTGATAAACAAGAGTAAATGTAACTACTGCAACCCGTTCCTTTGTTCTAGATGAACGAACGTCTCTCCACATGCTAAGTTCTGAGAGAAAAGTCTGTGTGAATGCCGTACTTCACCTAGATTGTTGGGAACACAAAGTTCCTTACCAGTTGCAATCTACACTCCATATACATATATTGGGTGGTAATAGCTCCAAAACGGTTTTACAGTGAAAACTGCAGGAAATTCAAAACGTCACTAGGAAACAGACTGAGAAACCAGAGTAAAAGTTTCTCCTGCAACCCGTTCCATTTGTGCTAGATGAACGAACATCTCTCCACATGCTCAGTTCTGAAAATAAGTGTGTGAGGAAGCCGATATTCACCTAGCTTGTTGGGAACACAAAGTTCCTTTATAGTTGCAAACTACACTCCATACATATATATGGGGAGCTACAAACTCCAAGTCGGTTTACAGTGAAATCTGCAGGAACTTCAAAACGGCACTAGGAAACAGACTGAGAAACCAGAGTAAAAGTTTCTCCTGCAACCCGTTCCCTTTGTGCTAGATGAACGAACGTCTCTCCAAATGCTCAGTTCTGAGAGAAAAATGTGTGTGAAAGCCATCCTTCACCTAGCTTGTTGGGAACACAAAGTTCCTTTTCAGTTGCAAACTACAGTCTGTACACATATATGGGGAGGTAGTAGCTCCAACTCCGTTTTACAGTGAAAACTGCAGGAACTTCAAACTGGCACAAAGAAACAGTCTGAGAATCCAGAGTAATAGTTTGTCCTGCAACCCGTTCCCTTTGTGCTAGATTAAAGAACGTCTCTCCACATGCTCAGTTCTGAGAGATAAGTGTGTGTGAAAGGCGTACTTCACCTAGATTTTTGGGAACACAAAGTTCTTTTCCAGTTGCATACTACAATCCACACATATATATGGGGATGTACTAGATCCAACTCGGTTTTACAGTGAAAACTGCAGGAAATTCAAACCGGCACTAGGAAACTGACTGAGAAACCAGTGTATAAGTTTCTCCTGCAAACCGTTCCTTTGTGCTAGATGAACGATAGTCTCTCCACATGATCAGTTCTGAGACAAAAGTGTGTGTGAAAGTCGTACTTCACCTAGCTTGTTGGGAACACAAAGTTCCTTTCAAGTTGCAAACTACAATCCATATATATATATATGCGGAGGTACTAGCTCCAACTCGGTTTTACACAGGAAACTGCAGGAACTTCAAACCGGCACTAGGAAACAGACTGAGAAACCAGAGTAAAATTTCTCCTGCAATCCGTTCCCTTTGTGCGAGAAGAACGAACGTCTCTCCACATGATCAGCTCTGAGAGATAAGTGTGTGTGAAAGCCGTCCTTCACCTAGCTTGTTGGGAACACAAAGTTCCTTTCCAATTGCAAACTACACCCCATACATATATATGGGGATGTACTAGCTCCAACTCGGTTTTACAGTGAAAAATCCAGGAATTTCAAACCGGCACTAGGAAACAGTGTGAGAAACCATAGTAAAATTTCTCCTGCAACACGTTCCTTTGTGCTAGATGAACGAAAGTCTCTCCACATGCTCAGTTCTGAGAGATGTGTGTGTGAAAGCCGTCCTTCACCTAGATTGTTGATAACACAAAGTTCTTTTCCAGTTGCATACTACAATCCATACATATATATGGGGATGTACTAGATCCAACTCGGTTTTACAGTGAAAACTGCAGGAAATTCAAACCGGCACTAGGAAACAGTCTGAGAATCCAGTGTAAAAGTTTCTCCTGCAAACCGTTCCTTTGTGCTTGATGAACGAAAGTCTCTCCATATGTTCAGTTCTGAGACCAAAGTGTGCGTGAAAGTCGTAATTCACCTAGCTTGTTGGGAACACAAAGTTCCTTTCCAGTTGCAAACTACAATCCATATATATATATATGGGGAGGTACTAGCTCCAACTCGGTTTTACACAGAAAACTGCAGGAAATTCAAACCGGCAATAGGAAACAGACTGAGAAATCATAGTAAATGTTTCTCATGTAACCCGTTCCCTTTGTGCTAGATGAATGAACGTCTATACACATGCTCAGTTCTGAGGGAGAAGTTTGTGTGAAAGCCGTCATTTTAAACTGCTTGTTGGGAACACAAAGTTCCTTTCCAGTTGCAAAGTACACTCCATACATATATGTGGGGAGGTACTAGCCCCAACTCTGTTTTACAGTGAAAACTACAGGAACTTGTAACCGGCACTTGGAAACAGGCTGAGAAACCAGAGTAAAATTTCTCCTGCAAACCGTTCCCTTTGTGCTAGATGAACGAACGTCTCTCCACATACTCAGTTCTGAGACATAAATGTGTGATAAAGCCGTCCTTAAGCTAGCTTGTTGGGAACACAAAGTTCCTATTCAGTTGCCAACTACACTCCATACATATATAAGGGGAGGTACAAGCCCCAACGTGGTTTTACAGTGATAACTGCAGGAACTTCAGATAGGCACTAGGAATCTGACTGAGAAACCAGAGTAAAAGTTTCTCCTGCAATCCGTACTATTTGTGCTAGATGAACGAATGTGTCATCACATGCTCAGTTCTGAGAGATAACTGTGTGTGAAAGCCGTCCTTCAACTAGCTTGTTGGGAACACAAAGTTCCTTTCCAGTTGCAAACTACCCTCCTTACATATATATACGGGGTAATAGCCCCTAGTCGATTTTACAGTGAAAACTGCAGGAACTTCAAACTGTAACTAGGAAACAGACCGAGAGACCAGAGTAAAAGTTTCTCCTGCAAACCTTTCCATTTGTGCTAGATGAACGAACATCTCCCCACATGTTCAGTTCTGAGAGATAAGTGTGTGTAAAAGCCGTCCTTCACCTAGCTTGTTGGGAACACAAAGTTCCTTTCCAGTTGCAAACTACAATCCATACAAATATATATGGGGAGGTACGAGCTCCAAATCGCTTTTACAGTGAAAACTGAAGTAACTTGAATCCGGCAATAGGAAACAGACTGATAAACAAGAGTAAATGTAACTACTGCAACCCGTTCCTTTGTTCTAGATGAACGAACGTCTCTCCACATGCTAAGTTCTGAGAGAAATGTCTGTGTGAATGCCGTACTTCACCTAGATTGTTGGGAACACAAAGTTCCTTACCAGTTGCAAACTACACTCCATATATATATATTGGGTGGTAATAGCTCCAAAACGGTTTCACAGTGAAAACTGCAGGAAATTCAAAACGTCACTAGGAAACAGATTGAGAAACCAGATTAAAAGTTTCTCCTGCAATCCGTTCCCTTTGTGCTACATGAACGAACATGTCTCCACAAGCTCAGTTCTGAGAGATAAGTGTGTGTGAATGCCGTCCTTCACCTAGCTTGTTGGGAACACAAAGTTCCTTTCCAGTTGCAAACTACACTCCTTACATATATATATGTTGGTACTAGCTCCTAGTCGATTTTACAGTGAAAATTGTAGGAACTTCAAACCGGAACTAGGAAACAGACTGAGAGACCAGAGTAAAAGTTTCTCCTGCAACCCGTTCCCTTTGTGCTAGATGAATGAACATCTCTCCAAATGCTAAGTTCTGAGAGATAATTTTGTGTGAAAGCTGTCCTTCACCTAGATTTTTGGGAACACATAGTTCCTTTTCAGTTGCAAACTACACTCCATATAAATATATTGGGAGTTATTAGCTCCAACTCGGTTTTACAGTGAAAATTGCAGGAACTTGAACCCGGCACTAGGAAACAGACTGAGAATCCAGAGTAATAGTTTCTCCTGCAAACCGTTCCATTTTTGCTAGATGAAAGAGCGTCTCTCCTCATGCTCAGTTCTGAGAGATAAGTGTGTGTGAAAGCCGTCCTTCACCTAGCTTGTTGGGAACACAAAGTTCCTTTCCAATTGCAAACTACACCCAATTCATATATATGGGGATGTACTAGCTCCAACTCGGTTTTACAGTGAAAACTCCAGGAACATCAAACCGGCACTAGGAAACAGACTGAGAAACCAGTATAAAAATTTCTCCTGCAAAATTTCCTTTGTGCTAGATGAACGAACGTCTCTCCACATGCTCAGTTCTGAGACAAAAGTGTGTGTGAAACTCGTTCTTCACCTAGCTTGTTGGGAACACAAAGTTCCTTTCAAGTTGCAAACTACAATCCATATATATATATATGGGGAGGTACTAGCTCCAACTCGGTTTTACACAGAAAACTGCAGGAAATTCAAACCGGCAATAGGAAACAGACTGAGAAATCATAGTAAAGTTTCTCATGTAACCCGTTCCCTTTGTGCTAGATGAATGAACGTCTATACACATTCTCAGTTCTGAGGGACAAGTTTGTGTGAAAGCCGTCATTTTAAACTGCTTGTTGGGAACACAAAGTTCCTTTCCAGTTGCAAAGTACACTCCATACATATATGTGGGGAGGTACTAGCTCCAACTCTGTTTTACAGTGAAAACTACAGGAACTTGAAACCGGCACTTGGAAGCAGGCTGAGAAACCAGAGTAAAATTTCTCCTGCAAACCGTTCCATTTGTGCTAGATGAACGAACGTCTCTCCACATACTCAGTTCTGAGAGATAAATGTGTGTTAAAGCCGTCCTTAAGCTAGCTTGTTGGGAACACAAAGTTCCTATTCAGTTGCCAACTACACTCCATACATATATAAGGGGAGGTACTAGCCCCAACTTGGTTTTACAGTCATAACGGCAGGAACTTCAGATAGGCACTAGGAATCTGACTGAGAAACCACAGTAAAAGGTTTTCTTTCAACCCGTTCAATTTGTGCTAGATGAACGAACGTCTCTCCACATGCTCAGTTCTGAGAGAGAAGTGTGGGTGAAAGCCGTCCTTCACATATTTTGTTGTTGACACAAAGTTACCTTTCCAGTTGCAAACTACACTCCATACATTTATAAGGGAAGTACTAGCTCCAACGCGTTTTTAAAGTGAAAACTGCAGGAACTTCAAATCGGCACTAGGAAACAGACTGAGAAACCAGAGTAAAATTTTCTCCTGCAATCCGTTTCCTTTGTGCTAGATGATCGAACTTCTCTCCACATGCTCAGTTCTGAAAGATAAGTGTGTGTGAAAGCCGTCCTTCACCTAGCTTGTTTGGAACACAAAGTTCCTTTCCAGTTGCAAACTACAGTCCATAAAAATATATGGGGAGTTACTAGCTCCAACTCGGTTTTACAGTGTAAACTGCAGGAACTTCAAAACGGCACTAGGAAACAGACTGAGAAACCAGAGAAAAAGTTTCTCCTGCAATCCGTTCCTTTTGTGCTAGATGAACGAATGTGTCTCCACATGCTCAGTTCTGAAAGATAAGTGTGTGTTAAAGCCATACTTCACCTAGATTGTTGGGAACACAAAGTTCCTTTCCAGTTGCAAACTACACTCCATACATATATATGGGGAGGTACGAGCTCCAAATCGGTTTTACAGTGAAAACTGCAGGAACTTGAAACCGGCACTGGAAACATACTGAAAAACCAGAGTAAATGTTTCTACTGCAACCCGTTCCTTTGTGCTGGATGAACGAACGTCTCTCCAAATGCTCAGTTCTGTTAGATAAGTTTGTGTGAAAGCCGTACTTCACCTAGCTTTTTGGGAACACAAAGTCCCTTTACAGTTGCAAATTACACTCCATATATATATATGGGGTGGTAATAGTTCCAACTCTGTTTTACAATGAAATCTGCAGGAAATTCAAACCGGCACTAGGAAACAGACAGAGAAAACAGAGTAAAAGTTTCTCCTGCAAACCGTTCCCGTTGTGCTAGATGAACGAACGTCTCTCCACATGCTCAGTTCTGAAAGATAAGTGTGTGTGGAAGCCTATTTTCACCTAGGTTGTTGGGAACACAAAGTTCCTTTATAGTTGCAAACTACACTCCATATATATATATGGGGAGGCACAAGCTCCAAGTCGGTTTACAGTGAAAACTGCAGGAAATTCAAACCGGCACTTAGAAACAGACTGACAAACCAGAGTAAAAGTTTCTCCTGCAATCCGTTCCCTTTGTGCTACTTGAACGAACGTGTCTCCACAAGCTAAGTTCTGAGAGATAAGTGTGTGTGAATGCCGTCCTTCACCTAGCTTGTTGGGAACACAAAGTTCCTTTCCAGTTGCAAACAACACTCCTTACATATATATATGGTGGTACAAGCTCCTAGTCGATTTTACAGTGAAAACTGTAGGAACTTCAAACCGGAACTAGGAAACAGACTGAGAGACTAGAGTAAAAGTTTGTCCTGCAACCCGTTCACTTTCTGCTAGATGAATGAACGTCTCTCCAAATGCTAAGTTCTGAGAGATAATTTTGTGTGAAAGCCGTCCTTCACCTAGATTTTTTGGAACACATAGTTCCTTTTCAGTTACAAACTGCACTCCATATATATATATTGGGAGGTAGTAGCTCCAACTCGGTTTTACAGTGAAAATTGCAGGAACTTGAAACCGGCACTAGGAAACAAACTGAGAATCCAGAGTAAAAGTTTCTCCTGCAAACCGTTCCCTTTGTGCTAGATTAACGAACGTCTCTCCTCATGCTCAGTTCTGAGAGATAAGTGTGTTTGAAAGCCGTCCTTCACCTAGCTTGTTGGGAACACAAAGTTCCTTTCCAATTGCAAACTACACCCCTTTCATTTATATGGGGATGTACTAGCTCCAACTCAGTTTTACAGTGAAAACTGCAGGAAATTCAAACCGACACTAGGAAACAGACTGAGAAAACAGAGTAAAAGTTTCTCCAGCAATCCGTTCCTTTTGTGCTAGATGAACGAAAGTCTCTCCAATTGTTCATTTCTGAGAGATAAGTGTATGTGAAAGCCGTACATCATTTAGCTTGTTGGGAATACAATGTTCCTTTTCAGATGCAAACCACACTCCATACATATATATAGGGATGTACTAGCTCCAACTCGGTTTTACAGTGAAAAATGCTGGAACTTCAAACCGGCATTAGGAAACAGACTGAGAAACCAGAGTAAAAGTTTCTCCTGCAACCCGTTCCCTTTGTGCTACATGAAAGTACGTCTCTCAACATGTTCAGATCTGAGAGATAAGTGTGTGTGAAAGCCGTCCTTCACCTAGCTTGTTCGGAACACAAATTTCCTTTCCAGTTGCAAATTACACTGCATATTTATATATGGGGAGGTACTAGCTCCAACACGGTTTTACAGTGAAAACTGCAGGAACTTCAAACCGGCACTAGGAAACAGACTGAGAAACCAAAGTAAAAGTTTCTCCTGGGACCCGTTTCCTTGGTGCTACATGAATGAACATCTCTCCTCATGCTCAATTCTGAGGGATAAGTGTGTGTCAAAGCCGTCCTTCACCTAGGTTGTTGGGAACACAAAGTTATTTTCCAGTTGCAAACTACACTCCATATCTATATATGGGGAGGTAGTAGTTCCAACTCGGTTTTACAGTGAAAACTGAAGGAACTTCAAACAGGAACTAGGAAACCGACTGAGAAAAATGAGTAAAAGTTACTCCTGCAACACGTTCCCTTTTTTGATAGATGAACGAAAGTCTACCCACATGCTCAATTCTGAGAGATAAGTTTGTGTGAAAGCCGTCCTTTAACTAGCTTGTTGGGAACACAAAGTTCCTTTCCAATTGCCAACTAAAGTCCATACATATATATGGGGAGGTAGTAGCTCCAACTCTGTTTTACAGTGAAACCTGAAGGAACTTCAAACCGGCACTAGGAAACAGACAGAGAAAACAGAGTAAAAGTTTCTCCTGCAAACCATTCCCTTTGTGCTAGATGAACGAACGTCTCTTCACATACTCAGTTCTGAGAGATAAATGTGTGTTAAAGCCGTACTTCAGCTAGCTTGTTGGGAACACAAAGTTCCTTTCCAGGTGCAAACTACAATCCATACATATATATGGGGTGATACTAACTCCAACTCGGTTTTACAGTTGAAACTGAAGGAACTTCATACCGGCACTAGGAAACAGACTGAGAACCCAGAGTAAAAGTTTCTCCTGCAAACCTTTCCCTTTGTGCTAGATGAACGAACGTCTCTCCACATGATCAGCTCTGAGATATAAGTGTGCGTGGAAGCCGTCCTTGTTGGGAACACAAGCTTTTTGGGAACACAAAGTTCCTTTCCAATTGCAAACTACACTCCATACCTATATATGGGGATGCACTAGATCCATCTCGGTTTTACAGTGAACACTGCAGGAATTTCATACCTTCACTAGGAAACAGACTGAGAAACCATAGTAAAGTTTCTCCTGCAACCCTTTCCTTTGTGCTTGATGAACGAACGTCTCTTCATATGCTCAGTTCTGAGAGATAAGTGTGTGTGAAGGCCATCCTTCACAAGTTTGTTGGAACACAAAAATCCTTTCCATTTGCAAACTACACTTCATATATATATATATAGGGGATGTACTAGCTCCAACTCGGTTTTAGAGTGTAAACTGCAGGAATTTCAAACCGGCACTAGGAAACAGACTGAGAAACCAGAGTAAAAGTTTTTCCTGCAAACCGTTCCCTTTGTGCTAGATGAACGAACGTCTCTCCACATGCTCAGTTCTGAGAGAAAAGTGTGTGTGAAAGCCGTCCTTCACCTAGCTTTTTGGGAACACAAAGTCCCTTTCCAGTTGCAAAATACACCCCATACATATATAACGGAATTACTAGCTCCAAAGCGGTTTTAAAATTAAAACTGCAGGAACTTCAAACCGGCACTAGGAAACAGACTGAGAAAAAAGGGTAAAAGTTACTCCTGCAACACGTTCCCTTTTTTGATAGATGAACGAACGTCTACCCACATGCTCAATTCTGAGAGATAAGTGTTTATGAAAGCCATCCTTTAACTAGCTTGTTGGGAACACAAAGTTCCTTTCCAATTGCCAAAGACACTCCATACATATATATGGGGAGGTAGTAGCTCCAACTCGGTTTTACAGTGAAACCTGAAGGAACTTCAAACCGGCACTAGGAAATAGACAGAGAAACCAGATTAAAAGATTCTCCTGCAAACCGTTCGCTTTGTGCTAGATGAACGAACGTCTCTTCACATGCTCAGTTCTGAGAGATAAATGTGTGTTAAAGCCGTACTTCACCTAGCTTGTTGGGAACACAAAGTTCCTTTCCAGATGCAAACTACAATCCATACATATATATGGGGTGGTACTAGCTCCAAATCTCTTTTACAGTGAAAACTGCAGGAACTTCAAACCGGCACTAGGAAACAGACTGAGATACCAGAGTAAAAGTTTCTCCTGCAAACCGTTCCCTTTGTGTTAGATGAACGAACGTCTCTCCACATGATCAGCTCTGAGAGATAAATGTGTGTGAAAGCCGTCCTTCACCTAGCTTGTTGGGAACACAAAGTTCCTTTTCAGTTGCAAAATTAATCCGTACATATATATAACTATGTACTACCTCCAACTCGGTTTTACATTGAAAACTGCAGGAACATCAACCCGGCTCTAGGAAAAAGACTGAGAATCCAGAGTAAAAGTTTCTCATGCAAACCTTTCCCTTTGTGCTAGATGAACCAACCTCTCTCCACATGCTCAGTTCTGAGAGATAAGTGTGTGTGAAAGCCGTCCTTCACCTAGCTTGTTGGGAACACAAAGTTCCTTTCCAATTGCAAACTACACCCCATACATATATATGGGGATGTACTAGCTCCAACTCGGTTTTACAGTGAAAAATCCAGGAATTTCAAACCGGCACTAGGAAACAGTGTGAGAAACCATAGTAAAAGTTTCTCCTGCAACACGTTCCTTTGTGCTAGATGAACGAAAGTCTCTACATGCTCAGTTCCGAGAGATAAGTTTGTGTGAAAGCCGCCCTGCACATAGATTGTTGGGAACACCAAGTTGCTATCCAGATGCAAACTACACTCCATAAATATATATGGGGAGGTACTAGCATTAAATCGGTTTTACAGTGAAAACTGCAGGAAATTCAAACTGGCACTAGGAAACAGACTGAGAAACCAGAGTAATAGTTTCTCCTGCAAACAGTTACGTTTGTGCTAGATGAACTAACGTCTCTCCAAATGCTCAGTTCGGAGAGATATGTGTGTGTGAAAGCCGTCCTTCACCTAGCTTGTTGGGAACACAAAGTTCCTTTTCAGTTGAAAACTACACTCCTTATATATATATGGGGAGGTACTAGCACCAACTGGGTTTTACTGTGAAAACTGCAGGAACTTCAAACCGGCACTAGGAAACAGACTGAGAAAACATAGTAAAAGTTTCTCCTGCAACCCTTTCCCTTTGTGCTTGATGAATGAACGTCTCTTAATATGCTAAGTTTTGAGAGATAATTGTGTGTGAAAGCCATCCTTCACCTAGTTTGTTGGAACACAAAGATCCTTTCCATTTGCAAACTACACTCCATACATATATACGGGGATGTACAAGCTCCAACCCGGTTTTAGAGTGAAAACTGCAGGAATTACAAACCGGCACTAGGAAACAGACTGAGAAACCAGAGTAAAAGTTTCTCCTGCAAGCCGTTCCCTTTGTGTTAGACGAACGAAAGTCTCTCCACATGCTCAGTTCTGAGAGAATAGTGTGTGTGAAAGCCGTCCTTCACCTAGCTTGTTGGGAAAACAAAGTTCCTTTCCAGTTGCAAACTACACTCCATACTTATATAAGGGAATTACTAGCTCCAAGCGGTTTTAAAGTGAAAAATGCAGGAAATTCAACCCGGCACTAGGAAACAGACTGAAAAACCAGAGTAAAATTTTCTCCTTTAACCCGTTCCCTTTGTGCTAGATGAACGAAATTCTCTCCAAATCCTCAGTTCTGAGAGAAATGTTTGTGGGAAAGCCGTCCTTTACCTAGCTTGTTGGGAACACAAAGATCCTTTTCAGTTGCAAACTACACTCCATACATATATATGGGGATTTAATAGCTCCAACTCGGTGTTACAGTGAATACTACAGGAACTTCAAACCGGCACTAGGAAACAGACTGAGATACCAGAGTAAAAGTTTGTCCTGAAAACCATTCAAATTGTGCTAAATGAAAGAACGTCTCTCCACATGCTCAGTTATGAGAGAAAAGTGTGTGTGAAAGCCGAACTTCTCCTAGCTTGTTGGGAACACATAGTTCCTTTGCAGTTGCAAACTACACTCCATAATTATATATGGGGTGGTACTAGCTCCAACTCTCTTTTACAGTGAAAACTGCAGGAAATTCAAACCGGCACTAGGAAACAGACTGAGAAACCAGAGTAAAATTTCTCCTGCAATCCGTTCCCTTTGTGCTAGAAGAACGAACGTCTCTCCACATGATCAGCTCTGAGAGATAAGTGTGTGTGAAAGCCGTCCTTCACCTAGCTTGTTGGGAACACAAAGTTCCTTTCCAATTGCAAACTACACCCCATACATATATATGGGGATGTACTAGCTCCAACTCGGTTTTACAGTGAAAAATCCAGGAATTTCAAACCGGCACTAGGAAACAGTGTGAGAAACCATAGTAAAATTTCTCCTGCAACACGTTCCTTTGTGCTAGATGAACGAAAGTCTCTCCACATGCTCAGTTCTGAGAGATAAGTGTGTGTGAAAGCCGTCCTTCACCTAGATTGTTGATAACACAAAGTTCTTTTCCAGTTGCATACTACAATCCATACATATATATGGGGATGTACTAGATCCAACTCGGTTTAACAGTGAAAACTGCAGGAAATTCAAACCGGCACTAGGAAACAGTCTGAGAATCCAGTGTAAAGTTTCTCCTGCAAACCGTTCCTTTGTGCTTGATGAACGAAAGTCTCTCCATATGTTCAGTTCTGAGACAAAGGTGTGTGTGAAAGTCGTACTTCACCTAGCTTGTTGGGAACACAAAGTTCCTTTCCAGTTGCAAACTACAATCCATATATATATTTATGGGGAGGTACTAGCTCCAACTCGGTTTTACACAGAAAACTGCAGGAAATTCAAACCGGCAATAGGAAACAGACTGAGAAATCATAGTAAAAGTTTCTCATGTAACCCGTTCCCTTTGTGCTAGATGAATGAACGTCTATACACATGCTCAGTTCTGAGGGAGAATTTTGTGTGAAAGCCGTCATTTTAAACTGCTTGTTGGGAACACAAAGTTCCTTTCCAGTTGCAAAGTACACTCCATACATATATGTGGGGAGGTACTAGCTCCAACTCTGTTTTACAGTGAAATCTACAGGAACTTGAAACCGGCACTTGGAAACAGGCTGAGAAACCAGAGTAAAATTTCTCCTGCAAACCGTTCCCTTTGTGCTAGATGAACGAACGTCTCTCCACATACTCAGTTCTGAGAGATAAATGTGTGATAAAGCCGTCCTTAAGCTAGCTTGTTGGGAACACAAAGTTCCTATTCAGTTGCCAACTACACTCCATACATATATAAGGGGAGGTACAAGCCCCAACGTGGTTTTACAGTGATAACTGCAGGAACTTCAGATAGGCACTAGGAATCTGACTGAGAAACCAGAGTAAAAGTTTCTCCTGCAATCCGTACCCTTTGTGCTAGATGAACGAATGTGTCACCACATGCTCAGTTCTGAGAGATAACTGTGTGTGAAAGCCGTCCTTCAACTAGCTTGTTGGGAACACAAAGTTCCTTTCCAGTTGCAAACTACCCTCCTTACATATATATATGGGGTACTAGCCCCTAGTCGATTTTACAGTGAAAACTGCAGGAACTTCAAACTGGAACTTGGAAACAGACCGAGAGACCAGAGTAAAAGTTTCTCCTGCAAACCTTTCCATTTGTGCTAGATGAACGAACATCTCCCCACATGTTCAGTTCTGAGAGATAAGTGTGTGTAAAAGCCGTCCTTCACCTAGCTTGTTGGGAACACAAAGTTCCTTTCCAGTTGCAAACTACAATCCATACATATATATGGGGAGGTACGAGCTCCAAATCGCTTTTACAGTGAAAACTGAAGTAACTTGAATCCGGCAATAGGAAACAGACTGATAAACAAGAGTAAATGTAACTACTGCAACCCGTTCCTTTGTTCTAGATGAACGAACGTCTCTCCACATGCTAAGTTCTGAGAGAAAATTCTGTGTGAATGCCGTACTTCACCTAGATTATTGGGAACACAAAGTTCCTTACCAGTTGCAAACTACACTCCATATATATATATTGGGTGGTAATAGCTCCAAAACGGTTTTACAGTGAAAACTGCAGGAAATTCAAAACGTCACTAGGAAACAGATTGAGAAACCAGATTAAAAGTTTCTCCTGCAATCCGTTTCCTTTGTGCTACATGAACGAACATGTCTCCACAAGCTCAGTTCTGAGAGATAAGTGTGTGTGAATGCCGTCCTTCAACTAGCTTGTTGGGAACACAAAGTTCCTTTCCAGTTGCAAACTACACTCCTTACATATATATATGTTGGTACTAGCTCCTAGTCGATTTTACAGTGAAAATTGTAGGAACTTAAATCCGGAACTAGGAAACAGACTGAGAGACCAGAGTAAAAGTTTCTCCTACAACCCGTTCCCTTTGTGCTAGATGAATGAACGTCTCTCCAAATGCTAAGTTCTGAGAGATATTTTTGTGTGAAAGCTGTACTTCACCTAGATTTTTGGGAACACAAAGTTCCTTTCAAGTTGCAAACTACAATCCATATATATATATATGGGGAGGTACTAGCTCCAACTCGGTTTTACACAGAAAACTGCAGGAAATTCAAACCGGCAATAGGAAACAGACTGAGAAATCATAGTAAAGTTTCTCATGTAACCCGTTCCCTTTGTGCTAGATGAATGAACGTCTATACACATGCTCAGTTCTGAGGGACAAGTTTGTGTGAAAGCCGTCATTTTAAACTGCTTGTTGGGAACATAAAGTTCCTTTCCAGTTGCAAAGTACACTCCATACATATATATGGGGAGGTACTAGCTCCAACTCTGTTTTACAGTGAAAACTACAGGAACTTGAAACCGGCACTTGGAAACAGGCTGAGAAACCAGAGTAAAATTTCTCCTGCAAACCGTTCCATTTGTGCTAGATGAACGAACGTCTCTCCACATACTCAGTTCTGAGAGATAAATGTGTGTTAAAGCCGTCCTTAAGCTAGCTTGTTGGGAACACAAAGTTCCTATTCAGTTGCCAACTACACTCCATACATATATAAGGGGAGGTACTAGCCCCAACGTGGTTTTACAGTGATAACGGCAGGAACTTGAGATAGGCACTAGGAAACTGATTGAGAAACCAGAGTAAAAGTTTCTCTTGCAACCCGTTCCATTTGTGCTAGATGAACGAACGTCTCTCCACATGCTCAGTTCTGAGAGAGAAGTGTGGGTGAAAGCCGTCCTTCAAATAGCTTGTTGTTGACACAAAGTTACCTTTCAATTTGCAAACTACACTCCATACATTTATAAGGGAAGTACTAGCTCCAACGCGTTTTTAAAGTGAAAACTGCAGGAACTTCAAATCGGCACTAGGAAACAGACTGAGAAACCAGAGTAAAATTTTCTCCTGCAAACCGTTCCCTTTGTGTTAGATGAACGAACATCTCTCCACATGCTCAGTTCTGAGAGATATGTGTGTGTGAAAGCCGTCCTTCACCTAGCTTGTTGGGAACACAAAGTTCCTTTCCAGTTGCAAAGTACACTCCATACATATATATGGGGAGGTACTAGCTCCAACTCTGTTTTACAGTGAAAACTACAGGAACTTGAAACCGGCACTTGGAAACAGGCTGAGAAACCAGAGTAAAATTTCTCCTGCAAACCGTTCCATATGTGCTAGATGAACGAACGTCTCTCCACATACTCAGTTCTGAGAGATAAATGTGTGTTAAAGCCGTCCTTAAGCTAGCTTGTTGGGAACACAAAGTTCCTATTCAGTTGCCAACTACACTCCATACATATATAAGGGGAGGTACTAGCCCCAACGTGGTTTTACAGTGATAACGGCAGGAACTTGAGATAGGCACTAGGAATCTGACTGAGAAACCAGAGTAAAAGTTTCTCTTGCAACCCGTTCCATTTGTGCTAGATGAACGAACTTCTCTCCACATACTCAGTTCTGAGAGAGAAGTGTGGGTGAAAGCCGTCCTTCACATACTTTGTTGTTGACACAAAGTTACCTTTCCATTTGCAAACTACACTCCATACATTTATAAGGGAAGTACTAGCTCCAACGCGTTTTTAAAGTGAAAACTGCAGGAACTTCAAATCGGCACTAGGAAACAGACTGAGAAACCAGAGTAAAATTTTCTCCTGCAAACCGTTCCCTTTGTGTTAGATGAACGAACGTCTCTCCACATGCTCAGTTCTGAGAGATATGTGTGTGTGAAAGCCGTCCTTCACCTAGCTTGTTGGGAACACAAAGTTCCTTTTCAGTTGAAAACTACACTCCATATATATATATGGGGAGGTACTAGCACCAACTCGGTTTTACAGTGAAAACTGCAGGAACTTCAAACCGGCACTAGGAAACAGACTGAGAAATCATAGTAAAAGTTTCTCCTGCAAACCGTTCCCTTTGTGTTAGATGAACGAACGTCTCTCCACATGCTCAGTTCTGAGAGAAAAGTGTGTGTGAAAGCCGTCCTTCACCTAGCTTGTTGGGAAAACAAAGTTCCTTTCCAGTTGCAAACTACACTCCATACTTATATAAGGGAATTACTAGCTCCAAGCGGTTTTAAAGTGAAAAATGCAGGAAATTCAACCCGGCACTAGGAAACAGACTGAAAAACCAGGGTAAAATTTTCTCCAGTAACCCGTTCCCTTTGTGCTAGATGAACGAAATTCTCTCCAAATCCTCAGTTCTGAGAGAAATGTTTGTGGGAAAGCCGTCCTTTACCTAGCTTGTTGGGAACACAAAGATCCTTTTCAGTTGCAAACTACACTCCATACATATATATGGGGATTTAATAGCTCCAACTCGGTGTTACAGTGAAAACTACAGGAACTTCAAACCGGCACTAGGAAACAGACTGAGATACCAGAGTAAAAGTTTGTCCTGAAACCGTTCAAATTGTGCTAAATGAACGAACGTCTCTCCACATGCTCAGTTATGAGAGAAAAGTGTGTGTGAAAGCCGAACTTCTCCTAGCTTGTTGGGAACACATAGTTCCTTTGCAGTTGCAAACTACACTCCATAAATATATATGGGGTGGAACTAGCTCCAACTCTCTTTTACAGTGAAAACTGCAGGAAATTCAAACCGGCATTAGGAAACAGACTGAGAAACCAGAGTAAAATTTCTCCTGCAATCCGTTCCCTTTGTGCTAGAAGAACGAACGTCTCTCCACATGATCAGCTCTGAGAGATAAGTGTGTGTGAAAGCCGTCCTTCACCTAGCTTGTTGGGAACACAAAGTTCCTTTCCAATTGCAAACTACACCCCATACATATATATGGGGATGTACTAGCTCCAACTCGGTTTTACAGTGAAAAATCCAGGAATTTCAAACCGGCACTAGGAAACAGTGTGAGAAACCATAGTAAAATTTCTCCTGCAACACGTTCCTTTGTGCTAGATGAACGAAAGTCTCTCCACATGCTCAGTTCTGAGAGATAAGTGTGTGTGAAAGCCGTCCTTCACCTAGATTGTTGATAACACAAAGTTCTTTTCCAGTTGCATACTACAATCCATACAAATATATGGGGATGTACTAGATCCAACTCGGTTTAACAGTGAAAACTGCAGGAAATTCAAACCGGCACTAGGAAACAGTCTGAGAATCCAGTGTAAAAGTTTCTCCTGCAAACCGTTCCTTTGTGCTTGATGAACGAACGTCTCTCCATATGTTCAGTTCTGAGACAAAAGTGTGTGTGAAAGTCGTACTTCACCTAGCTTGTTGGGAACACAAAGTACCTTTCCATTTGCAAACTACAATCCATATATATATTTATGGGGAGGTACTAGCTCCAACTCGGTTTTACACAGAAAACTGCAGGAAATTCAAACCGGCAATAGGAAACAGACTGAGAAATCATAGTAAAAGTTTCTCATGGAACCCGTTCCCTTTGTGCTAGATGAATGAACGTCTATACACATGCTCAGTTCTGAGGGAGAAGTTTGTGTGAAAGCCGTCATTTTAAACTGCTTGTTGGGAACACAAAGTTCCTTTCCAGTTGCAGAGTACACTCCATACATATATGTGGGGAGGTACTAGCTCCAACTCTGTTTTACAGTGAAAACTACAGGAACTTGAAACCGGCACTTGGAAACAGGCTGAGAAACCAGAGTAAAATTTCTCCTGCAAACCGTTCCCTTTGTGCTAGATGAAAGAACGTCTCTCCACATACTCAGTTCTGAGAGATAAATGTGTGATAAAGCCGTCCTTAAGCTAGCTTGTTGGGAACACAAAGTTCCTATTCAGTTGCCAACTACACTCCATACATATATAAGGGGAGGTACAAGCCCCAACGTGGTTTTACAGTGATAACTGCAGGAACTTCAGATAGGCACTAGGAATCTGACTGAGAAACCAGAGTAAAAGTTTCTCCTGCAATCCGTACTCTTTGTGCTAGATGAACGAACGTGTCACCACATGCTCAGTTCTGAGAGATAACTGTGTGTGAAAGCTGTCCTTCAACTAGCTTGTTGGGAACACAAAGTTCCTTTCCAGTTGCAAACTACCCTCCTTACATATATATATGGGGTAATAGCCCCTAGTCGATTTTACAGTGAAAACTGCAGGAACTTCAAACTGGAACTAGGAAACAGACCGAGAGACCAGAGTAAAAGTTTCTCCTGCAAACCTTTCCATTTGTGCTAGATGAACGAACATCTCCCCACATGTTCAGTTCTGAGAGATAAGTGTGTGTAAAAGCCGTCCTTCACCTAGCTTGTTGGGAACACAAAGTTCCTTTTCAGTTGCAAAATTAATCCGTACATATATATGAGTATGTACTACCTCCAACTCGGTTTTACATTGAAAACTGCAGGAACATCAACCCGGCTCTAGGAAAAAGACTGAAAAACCAGAGTAAAAGTTTCTCCTGCAAACCTTTCCTTTTGTGCTAAATGAACCAACGTCTCTCCACATGCTCAGTTCTGAGAGATAAGTGTGTGTGAAAGCCGTCCTTCACCTAGCTTGTTGGGAACACAAAGTTCCTTTCCAATTGCAAACTACACCCCATACATATATATGGGGATGTACTAGCTCCAACTCGGTTTTACAGTGAAAAATCCAGGAATTTCAAACCGGCACTAGGAAACAGTGTGAGAAACCATAGTAAAAGTTTCTCCTGCAACACGTTCCTTTGTGCTAGATGAACGAAAGTCTCTCCACATGCTCAGTTCCGAGAGATAAGTGTGTGTGAAAGCCGCCCTGCACATAGATTGTTGGGAACACCAAGTTGCTATCCAGATGCAAACTACACTCCATAAATATATATGGGGAGGTACTAGCATTAAATCGGTTTTACAGTGAAAACTGCAGGAAATTCAAACTGGCACTAGGAAACAGTCTGAGAAACCAGAGTAATAGTTTCTCCTGCAAACCGTTACGTTTGTGCTAGATGAACTAACGTCTCTCCACATGCTCAGTTCGGAGAGATATTTGTGTGTGAAAGCCGTCCTTCACCTAGCTTGTTGGGAACACAAAGTTCCTTTTCAGTTGAAAACTACACTCCTTATATATATATGGGGAAGTACTAGCACCAACTGGGTTTTACTGTGAAAACTGCAGGAACTTCAAACCAGCACTGGGAAACAGACTGAGAAAGCATAGTAAAAGTTTCTCCTGCAACCCTTTCCATTTGTGCTTGATGAACGAACGTCTCTTAATATGCTCAGTTTTGAGAGATAATTGTGTGTGAAAGCCATCCTTCACCTAGTTTGTTGGAACACAAAGATCCTTTCCATTTGCAAACTACACTCCATACATATATATGGGGATGTACAAGCTCCAACCCGGTTTTAGAGTGAAAACTGCAGGAATTACAAACCGGCACTAGGAAACAGACTGAGAATCTAGAGTAAAAGTTTCTCCTGCAAACCGTTCCATTTGTGTTAGATGAACGAACGTCTCTCCACATGCTCAGTTCTCAGAGATATGTGTGTGTGAAAGCCGTTCTTCACCTAGCTTGTTGGGAACACAAAGTTCCTTTTCAGTTGAAAACTACACTCCATATATATATATGGGCAGGTACTAGCACCAACTCGGTTTTACTGTGAAAACTGCAGGAACTTCAAACCGGCACTAGGAAACAGACTGAGAAATCATAGTAAAAGTTTCTCCTGCAACCCTTTCCCTTTGTGCTTGATGAACGAACGTCTCTTAATATGCTCAGTTTTGAGAGATAATTGTGTGTGAAAGCCATCCTTCACCTAGTTTGTTGGAACACAAAGATCCTTTCCATTTGCAAACTACACTCCATACATATATATGGGGATGTACAAGCTCCAACCGGGTTTTAGAGTGAAAACTGCAGGAATTACAAAACGGCACTAGGAAACAGACTGAGAAATCATAGTAAAAGTTTCTCCTGCAAACCGTTCCCTTTGTGTTAGATGAACGAACGTCTCTCCACATGCTCAGTTCTGAGAGAAAATTGTGTGTGAAAGCCGTCCTTCACCTAGCTTGTTTGGAAAACAAAGTTCCTTTCCAGTTGCAAACTACACTCCATACTTATATAAGGGAATTACTAGCTCCATGCGGTTTTAAAGTGAAAAATGCAGGAAATTCAACCCGGCACTAGGAAACAGACTGAAAAACCAGAGTAAAATTTTCTCCTGTAACCCGTTCCCTTTGTGCTAGATGAACGAAATTCTCTCCAAATCCTCAGTTCTGAGAGAAATGTGTGTGGGAAAGCGGTCCTTTACCTAGCTTGTTGGGAACACAAAGATACTTTTCAGTTGCAAACTACACACCATACATATATATGGGGATTTAATAGCTCCAACTCGGTGTTACAGTGAAAATTGCAGGAACTTGAAACCGGCACTAAGAAACAAACTGAGAATCCAGAGTAAAAGTTTCCCCTGCAAACCGTTCCCTTTGTGCTAGATTAACGAACGTCTCTCCTCATGCTCAGTTCTGAGAGATAAGTGTGTTTGAAAGCCGTCCTTCACCTAGCTTGTTGGGAACACAAAGTTCCTTTCCAATTGCAAACTACACCCCATTCATATATATGGGGATGTACTAGCTCCAACTCAGTTTTACAGTGAAAACTGCAGGAAATTCAAACCGGAACTAGGAAACAGACTGAGAAATCAGAGTAAAAGTTTCACCAGCAATCCTTTCCATTTGTGCTAGATGAACGAACGTCTCTCCAATTGTTCATTTCTGAGAGATAAGTGTATGTGAAAGCCGTTCATCACTTAGCTTGTTGGGAATACAATGTTCCTTTTCAGATGCAAACCACACTCCATACATATATATAGGGATGTACTAGCTCCAACTCGGTTTTACAGTGAAAAATGCTGGAACTTCAAACCGGCATTAGGAAACAGACTGAGAAACCAGAGTAAAAGTTTCTCCTGCAACCCGTTCCCTTTGTGCTAGATGAAAGAACGTCTCTCAACATGTTCAGATCTGAGAGATAAGTATGTGTGAAAGCCGTCCTTAACCTAGCTTGTTCGGAACACAAATTTCCTTTCCAGTTGCAAATTACACTGCATATTTATATATGGGGAGGTACTAGCTCCAACACGGTTTTACAGTGAAAACTGCAGGAACTTCAAACCGGCACTAGGAAACAGACTGAGAAACCAAAGTAAAAGTTTCTCCTGGGACCCTTTTCCTTGGTGCTAGATGAACGAACATCTCTCCTCATGCTCAGTTCTGAGGGATAAGTGTGTGTCAAAGCCGTCTTTCAACTAGCTTGTTGGGAACACAACGTTCCTTTCCAGTTGCAAATTACACTCCATATCTATATATGGGGAGGTAGTATTTCCAAATCGGTTTTACAGTGAAAACTGAAGGAACTTCAAACAGGAACTAGGAAACCGACTGAGAAAAATGAGTAAAAGTTACTCCTGCATCACGTTCCCTTTTTTGATAGATGAACGAACGTCTCCCCACATGCTCAATTCTGAGAGATATTTTTGTGTGAAAGCCGTCCTTTAACTAGCTTGTTGGGAACACAAAGTTCCTTTCCAATTGCCAACTACAGTCCATACATATATATGGGGAGGTAGTAGCTCCAACTCGGTTTTACAGTGAAACTTGAAGGAACTTCAAACCGGCACTAGGAAACAGACAGAGAAACCAGAGTAAAAGTTTCTCCTGCAAACCGTTCCCTTTGTGCTAGATGAACGAACGTCTCTTCACATACTCAGTTCTGAGAGATAAATGTGTGTTAAAGCCGTACTTCAGCTAGCTTGTTGGGAACACAAAGTTCCTTTCCAGGTGCAAACTACAATCCATACATATATATGGGGTGATACTAGCTCCAACTCGGTTTTACAGTTGAAACTGAAGGAACTTCATACCGGCACTAGGAAACAGACTGAGAACCCAGAGTAAAAGTTTCTCCTGCAAACCTTTCCCTTTGTGCTAGATGAACGAACGTCTCTCCACATGATCAGCTCTGAGAGATAAGTGTGCGTGGAAGCCGTCCTTGTTGGGTACACAAGCTTGTTGGGAACACAAAGTTCCTTTCCAATTGCAAACTACACTCCATACCTATATATGGGGATGCACTAGATCCATCTCGGTTTTACAGTGAACACTGCAGGAATTTCATACCTTCACTAGGAAACAGACTGAGAAACCATAGTAAAGTTTCTCCTGCAACCCTTTCCTTTGTGCTCGATGAACGAACGTCTCTTCATATGCTCAGTTCTGAGAGATAAGTGTGTGTGAAGGCCATCCTTCACCAAGTTTGTTGGAACACAAAGATCCTTTCATTTTGCAAACTACAATCCATATATATATATGGGGATGTACTAGCTCCAACTCGGTTTTAGAGTGTAAACTGCAGGAATTTCAAACCGGCACTAGGAAACAGACTGAGAAACCAGAGTAAAAGTTTTTCCTGCAAACCGTTCCCTTTGTGCTAGATGAACGAACGTCTCTCCACATGTTCAGTTCTGAGACAAAAGTGTGTGTTAAAGTCGTACTTCACCTAGCTTGTTGGGAACACAAAGTTCCTTTCCAGTTGCAAACTACAATCCATATATATATATATGGGAGGTACTAGCTTCAACTCGGTTTTACACAGAAAACTGCAGGAAATTCAAACCGGCAATAGGAAACAGACTGAGAAATCATAGTAAAAGTTTCTCATGTAACCCGTTCCCTCTGTGCTAGATGAATGAACGTCTATACACATGCTCAGTTCTGAGGGAGAAGTTTGTGTGAAAGCCGTCATTTTAAACTGCTTGTTGGAAACACAAAGTTCCTTTCCAGTTGCAAAGTACACTCCATACATATATGTGGGGAGGTACTAGCTCCAACTCTGTTTTACAGTGAAAACTACAGGAACTTGAACCCGGCACTTGGAAACAGGCTGAGAAACCAGAGTAAAATTTCTCCTGCAAACCGTTCCCTTTGTGCTAGATGAACGAACGTCTCTCCACATACTCAGTTCTGAGAGATAAATGTGTGATAAAGCCTTCCTTAAGCTAGCTTGTTGGGAACACAAAGTTCCTATTCAGTTGCCAACTACACTCAATACATATATAAGGGGAGGTACAAGCCCCAACGTGGTTTTACTGTGATAACTGCAGGAACTTCAGATAGGCACTAGGAATCTGACTGAGAAACCAGAGTAAAAGTTTCTCCTGCAATCCGTACTCTTTGTGCTAGATGAACGAACGTGTCACCACATGCTCAGTTCTGAGAGATAACTGTGTGTGAAAGCCGTCCTTCAACTAGCTTGTTGGGAACACAAAGTTCCTTTCCAGTTGCAAACTACCCTCCTTACATATATATATGGGGTACTAGCCCCTAGTCGATTTTACTGTGAAAACTGCAGGAACTTCAAACTGGAACTAGGAAACAGACCGAGAGACCAGAGTAAAAGTTTCTCCTGCAACCCTTTCCATTTGTGCTAGATGAACGAAAGTCTCTCCACATGTTCAGTTCTGAGAGATAAGTGTGTGTAAAAGCCGTCCTTCACCTAGCTTGTTGGGAACACAAAGTTCCTTTTCAGTTGCAAAATTAATCCGTACATATATATGAGTATGTACTACCTCCAACTCGGTTTTACATTGAAAACTGCAGGAACATCAACCCGGCTCTAGGAAAAAGACTGAAAAACCAGAGTAAAAGTTTCTCCTGCAAACCTTTCCTTTTGTGCTAAATGAACCAACGTCTCTCCACATGCTCAGTTCTGAGAGATAAGTGTGTGTGAAAGCCGTCCTTCACCTAGCTTGTTGGGAACACAAAGTTCCTTTCCAATTGCAAACTACACCCCATACATATATATGGGGATGTACTAGCTCCAACTCGGTTTTACAGTGAAAAATCCAGGAATTTCAAACCGGCACTAGGAAACAGTGTGAGAAACCATAGTAAAAGTTTCTCCTGCAACACGTTCCTTTGTGCTAGATGAACGAAAGTCTCTCCACATGCTCAGTTCCGAGAGATAAGTGTGTGTGAAAGCCGCCCTGCACATAGATTGTTGGGAACACCAAGTTGCTATCCAGATGCAAACTACACTCCATAAATATATATGGGGAGGTACTAGCATTAAATCGGTTTTACAGTGAAAACTGCAGGAAATTCAAACTGGCACTAGGAAACAGTCTGAGAAACCAGAGTAATAGTTTCCCCTGCAAACCGTTACGTTTGTGCTAGATGAACTAACGTCTCTCCACATGCTCAGTTCGGAGAGATATTTGTGTGTGAAAGCCGTCCTTCACCTAGCTTGTTGGGAACACAAAGTTCCTTTTCAGTTGAAAACTACACTCCTTATATATATATGGGGAAGTACTAGCACCAACTGGGTTTTACTGTGAAAACTGCAGGAACTTCAAACCAGCACTGGGAAACAGACTGAGAAAACATAGTAAAAGTTTCTCCTGCAACCCTTTCCATTTGTGCTTGATGAACGAACGTCTCTTAATATGCTCAGTTTTGAGAGATAATTGTGTGTGAAAGCCATCCTTCACCTAGTTTGTTGGAACACAAAGATCCTTTCCATTTGCAAACTACACTCCATACATATATATGGGGATGTACAAGCTCCAACCGGGTTTTAGAGTGAAAACTGCAGGAATTAGAAAACGGCACTAGGAAACAGACTGAGAAATCATAGTAAAAGTTTCTCCTGCAAACCGTTCCCTTTGTGTTAGATGAACGAACGTCTCTCCACATGCTCAGTTCTGAGAGAAAATTGTGTGTGAAAGCCGTCCTTCACCTAGCTTGTTGGGAAAACAAAGTTCCTTTCCAGTTGCAAACTACACTCCATACTTATATAAGGGAATTACTAGCTCCATGCGGTTTTAAAGTGAAAAATGCAGGAAATTCAACCCGGCACTAGGAAACAGACTGAAAAACCAGAGTAAAATTTTCTCCTGTAACCCGTTCCCTTTGTGCTAGATGAACGAAATTCTCTCCAAATCCTCAGTTCTGAGAGATATGTGTGTGGGAAAGCCGTCCTTTACCTAGCTTGTTGGGAACACAAAGATACTTTTCAGTTGCAAACTACACACCATACATATATATGGGGATTTAATAGCTCCAACTCGGTGTTACAGTGAAAATTGCAGGAACTTGAAACCGGCACTAAGAAACAAACTGAGAATCCAGAGTAAAAGTTTCCCCTGCAAACCGTTCCCTTTGTGCTAGATTAACGAACGTCTCTCCTCATGCTCAGTTCTGAAAGATAAGTGTGTTTGAAAGCCGTCCTTCACCTAGCTTGTTGGGAACACAAAGTTCCTTTCCAATTGCAAACTACACCCCATTCATATATATGGGGATGTACTAGCTCCAACTCAGTTTTACAGTGAAAACTGCAGGAAATTCAAACCGGAACTAGGAAACAGACTGAGAAATCAGAGTAAAAGTTTCACCAGCAATCCTTTCCATTTGTGCTAGATGAACGAACGTCTCTCCAATTGTTCATTTCTGAGAGATAAGTGTATGTGAAAGCCGTTCATCACTTAGCTTGTTGGGAATACAATGTTCCTTTTCAGATGCAAACCACACTCCATACATATATATGGGGAGGTACTAGCTCCAACTCGGTTTTACAGTGAAAAATGTTGGAACTTCAAACCGGCATTAGGAAACAGACTGAGAAACCAGAGTAAAAGTTTCTCCTGCAACCCGTTCCCTTTGTGCTAGATGAAAGAACGTCTCTCAACATGTTCAGATCTGAGAGATATGTGTGTGTGAAAGCCGTCCTTAACCTAGCTTGTTCGGAACACAAATTTCCTTTCCAGTTGCAAATTACACTGCATATTTATATATGGGGAGGTACTAGCTCCAACAAGGTTTTACAGTGAAAACTGCAGGAACTTCAACCCGGCACTAGGAAACAGACTGAGAAACCAAAGTAAAAGTTTCTCCTGGGACCCTTTTCCTTGGTGCTAGATGAACGAACATCTCTCCTCATGCTCAGTTCTGAGGGATAAGTGTGTGTCAAAGCCGTCTTTCAACTAGCTTGTTGGGAACACAAAGTTCCTTTCCAGTTGCAAATTACACTCCATATCTATATATGGGGAGGTAGTATTTCCAACTCGGTTTTACAGTGAAAACTGAAGGAACTTCAAACAGGAACTAGGAAACCGACTGAGAAAAATGAGTAAAAGTTACTCCTGCATCACGTTCCCTTTTTTGATAGATGAACGAACGTCTCCCCACATGCTCAATTCTGAGAGATATGTTTGTGTGAAAGCCGTCCTTTAACTAGCTTGTTGGGAACACAAAGTTCCTTTCCAATTGCCAACTACAGTCCATACATATATATGGGGAGGTAGTAGCTCCAACTCGGTTTTACAGTGAAACTTGAAGGAACTTCAAACCGGCACTAGGAAACAGACAGAGAAACCAGAGTAAAAGTTTCTCCTGCAAACCGTTCCCTTTGTGCTAGATGAACGAACGTCTCTTCACATACTCAGTTCTGAGAGATAAATGTGTGTTAAAGCCGTACTTCAGCTAGCTTGTTGGGAACACAAAGTTCCTTTCCAGGTGCAAACTACAATCCATACATATATATGGGGTGATACTAGCTCCAACTCGGTTTTACAGTTGAAACTGAAGGAACTTCATACCGGCACTAGGAAACAGACTGAGAACCCAGAGTAAAAGTTTCTCCTGCAAACCTTTCCCTTTTTGCTAGATGAACGAACGTCTCTCCACATGATCAGCTCTGAGAGATAAGTGTGCGTGGAAGCCGTCCTTGTTGGGTATACAAGCTTGTTGGGAACACAAAGTTCCTTTCCAATTGCAAACTACACTCCATACCAATATATGGGGATGCACTAGATCCATCTCGGTTTTACAGTGAACACTGCAGGAATTTCATACCTTCACTAGGAAACAGACTGAGAAACCATAGTAAAGTTTCTCCTGCAACCCTTTCCTTTGTGCTCGATGAACGAACGTCTCTTCATATGCTCAGTTCTGAGAGATAAGTGTGTGTGAAGGCCATCCTTCAACAAGTTTGTTGGAACACAAAGATCCTTTCATTTTGCAAACTACAATCCATATATATATATGGGGATGTACTAGCTCCAACACGGTTTTAGAGTGTAAACTGCAGGAATTTCAAACCGGCACTAGGAAACAGACTGAGAAACCAGAGTAAAAGTTTTTCCTGCAAACCGTTCCCTTTGTGCTAGATGAACGAACGTCTCTCCACATGCTCAGTTCTGAGAGAAATGTGTGTGTGAAAGCCGTACTTCACCTAGCTTTTTGGGAACACAAAGTTCCTTTCCAGTGGCAAAATACACCCCATACATATATAACGGAATTACTAGCTTCAAAGCGGTTTTAAAATTAAAACTGCAGGAACTTCAAACCGGCACTAGGAAACAGACTGGGAAAAAAGGTTAAAAGTTACTCCTGCAACACGTTCCTTTTTTGATAGATGAACGAACGTCTACCCACATGCTCAATTCTGAGAGATAATTGTTTGTGAAAGCCATCATTTAACTAGCTTGTTGGGAACACAAAGTTCCTTTCCAATTGCCAAATACACTCCATACATATATATGGGGAGGTAGTAGCTCCAACTCGGTTTTACAGTGAAACCTGAAGGAACTTCAAACCGGCACTAGGAAATAGACAGAGAAACCAGATTAAAAGATTCTCCTGCAAACCGTTCGTTTTTTGTGCTAGATGAACGAACGTCTCTTCACATGCTCAGTTCTGAGAGATAAATGTGTGTTAAAGCAATACTTCACCTAGCTTGTTGGGAACACAAAGTTCCTTTCCAGATGCAAACTACAATCCATACATATATATGGGGTGGTACTAGCTTCAAATCTCTTTTACAGTGAAAACTGCAGGAACTTCAAACCGGCACTAGGAAACAGACTGAGAAACCAGAGTAAAAGTTTCTCCTGCAAACCGTTCCCTTTGTGTTAGATGAACGAACGTCTCTCCACATGCTCAGTTCTGAGAGATATGTGTGTGTGAAAGCCGTCCTTCACCTAGCTTGTTGGGAACACAAAGTTCCTTTTCAGTTGAAAACTACACTCCATAAATATATATGGGGAGGTACTAGCACCAACTCGGTTTTACTGTGAAAACTGCAGGAACTTCAAACCGGCACTAGGAAACAGACTGAGAAATCATAGTAAAAGTTTCTCCTGCAACCCTTTCCCTTTGTGCTTGATGAACGAACGTCTCTTAATATGCTCAGTTTTGAGAGATAATTGTGTGTGAAAGCCATCCTTCACCTAGTTTGTTGGAACACAAAGATCCTTTCCATTTGCAAACTACAATCCATACATATATATGGGGATGTACAAGCTCCAACCGGGTTTTAGAGTGAAAACTGCAGGAAATTCAACCCGGCACTAGGAAACAGACTGAAAAACCAGAGTAAAGTTTTCTCCTGTAACCCGTTCCCTTTGTGCTAGATGAACGAAATTCTCTCCAAATCCTCAGTTCTGAGAGAAATGTGTGTGGGAAAGCCGTCCTTTACCTAGCTTGTTGGGAACACAAAGATCCTTTTCAGTTGCAAACTACACTCCATACATATATATGGGGATATAATAGCTCCAACTCGGTGTTACAGTGAAAACTACAGGAACTTCAAACCGGCACTAGGAAACAGACTGAGATACCAGAGTAAAAGTTTGTCCTGAAAACCATTCAATTTTTGCTAAATGAACGAACGTCTCTCCACATGCTCAGTTATGAGAGAAAAGTGTGTGTGAAAGCCGAACTTCTCCTAGCTTGTTGGGAACACATAGTTCCTATGCAGTTGCAAACTACACTCCATAAATATATATGGGGTGGTACAAGCTCCAAATCTCTTTTACAGTGAAAACTGCAGGAAATTCAAACCGGCACTAGGAAACAGACTGAGAAAACAGAGTAAAATTTCTCCTGCAATCCGTTCCATTTGTGCTAGAAGAACGAACGTCTCTCCACATGATCAGCTCTGAGAGATAAGTGTGTGTGAAAGCCGTCCTTCACCTAGCTTGTTGGGAACACAAAGTTCCTTTCCAATTGCAAACTACACCCCATACATATATATGGGGTTGTACTAGCTCCAACTCGGTTTTACAGTGAAAAATCCAGGAATTTCAAACCGGCACTAGGAAACAGTGTGAGAAGCCATAGTAAAATTTCTCCTGAAACACGTTCCTTTGTGCTAGATGAACGAAAGTCTCTCCACATGCTCAGTTCTGAGAGGTAAGTGTGTGTGAAAGCCGTCCTTCACCTAGATTGTTGATAACACAAAGTTCTTTTCCAGTTGCATACTACAATTCATACATATTTATGGGGATGTACTAGATCCAACTCGGTTTTACAGTGAAAACTGCAGGAAATTCAAACCGGCACTAGGAAACTGTCTGAGAAACCAGTGTAAAAGTTTCTCCTGCAAACCGTTCCTTTGTGCTAGATGAACGAACGTCTCTCCACATGTTCAGTTCTGAGACAAAAGTGTGTGTGAAAGTCGTACTTCACCTAGCTTGTTGGGAACACAAAGTTCCTTTCCAGTTACAAACTACAATCCATATATATATATATGGGGAGGTACTAGCTCCAACTCGGTTTTACACAGAAAACTGCAGGAAATTCAAACCGGCACTAGGAAACAGTCTGAGAAACCAGTGTAAAAGTTTCTCCTGCAAACCGTTCCTTTGTGCTAGATGAACGAACGTCTCTCCACATGTTCAGTTCTGAGAGATAAGTGTGTGTAAAAGCCGTCCTTCACCTAGCTTGTTGGGAACACAAATTTCCTTTTCAGTTGCAAACTTAATCCCTACATATATATGAGTATGTACTACATCCAACTCGGTTTTACATTGAAAACTGCAGGAACATCAACCCGGCTCTAGGAAAAAGACTGAGAAACCAGAGTAAAAGTTTCTCCTGCAAACCTTTCCCTTTGTGCTAGATGAACGAAAGTCTCTCCACATGCTCAGTTCTGAGAGATAAGTGTGTGTGAAAGCCGTCCTTCACCTAGCTTGTTGGGAACACAAAGTTCCTTTCCAATTTCAAACTACACCCCATACATATATATTGGGATGTACTAGCTCCAACTCAGTTTTACAGTGAAAAATCCAGGAATTTCAAACCGGCACTAGGAAACAGCGTGAGAAACCATAGTAAAAGTTTCTCCTGCAACACGTTCCTTTGTGCTGGATGAACGAAAGTCTCTCCACATGCTCAGTTCCGAGAGATAAGTGTGTGTGAAAGCCGCCCTTCACATAGATTGTTGGGAACACCAAGTTGCTATCCAGATGCAAACTACACTCCAAAAATATATATGGGGAGGTACTAGCATTAAATCGGTTTTACAGTGAAAACTGCAGGAAATTCTAACTGGCACTAGGAAACAGACTGAGAAACCAGAGTAATAGTTTCTCCTGCAAACCGTTACGTTTGTGCTAGATGAACTAACGTCTCTCCACATGCTCAGTTCGCAGAGATATGTGTGTGTGATAGCCGTCCTTCACCTAGCTTGTTGGGAACACAAAGTTCCATTTCAGTTGAAAACTACACTCCTTATATATATATGGGGAGGTACTAGCACCAACTGGGTTTTACTGTGAAAACTGCAGGAACTTCAAATCGGCACTAGGAAACAGACTGAGAAAACATAGTAAATGTTTCTCCTGCAACCCTTTCCCTTTGTGCTTGATGAACGAACGTCTCTTAATATGCTCAGTTTTGAGAGATAATTGTGTGTGAAAGCCATTCTTCACCTAGTTTGTTGGAACACAAAGATCCTTTCCATTTGCAAACTACACTCCATACATATATATGGGGATGTACAAGCTCCAACCCGGTTTTAGAGTGAAAACTGCAGGAATTACAAACCGGCACTAGGAAACAGACTGAGAAACCAGAGTAAAAGTTTCTCCTGCAAACCGTTCCCTTTGTGTTAGATGAACGAACGTCTCTCCACATGCTCAGTTCTGAGAGATAAGTGTGTGTGAAAGCCGTCCTTCACCTAGCTTGTTGGGAACACAAAGTTCCTTTTCAGTTGAAAACTACACTCCATATATATATATGGTTATGTACTAGCACCAACTCGGTTTTAAAGTGAAAAATGCAGGAAATTCAACCCGGCACTAGGAAACAGACTGAAAAACCAGAGTAAAATTTTCTCCTGTTACCCGTTCCCTTTGTGCTAGATGAACGAAATTCTCTCCAAATCCTCAGTTCTGAGAGAAATGTGTGTGGGAAAGCCGTCTTTTACCTAGCTTGTTGGGAACACAAAGATCCTTTTCAGTTGCAAACTACACTCCATACATATATATGGGGATTTAATAGCTCCAACTCGGTGTTACAGTGAAAACTACAGGAACTTCAAACCGGCACTAGGAAACAGACTGAGATACCAGAGTAAAAGTTTGTCCTGAAAACCATTCAATTTGTGCTAAATGAACGAACGTCTCTCCACATGCTCAGTTATGAGAGAAAAGTGTGTGTGAAAGCTGAACTTCTCCTAGCTTGTTGGGAACACATAGTTCCTATGCAGTTGCAAACTACACTCCATAAATATATATGGGGTGGTACTAGCTCCAAATCACTTTTACAGTGAAAACTGCAGGAAATTCAAACCGGCACTAGGAAACAGACTGAGAAACCAGAGTAAAATTTCTCCTGCAAACCGTTCCGTTTGTGCTAGAAGAACGAACGTCTCTCCACATGATCAGCTCTGAGAGATAAGTGTGTGTGAAAGCCGTCCTTCACCTAGCTTGTTGGGAACACAAAGTTCCTTTCCAATTGCAAACTACACCCCATACATATATATGGGGATGTACTAGCTCCAACTCGGTTTTACAGTGAAAAATCCAGGAATTTCAAACCGGCACTAGGAAACAGTGTGAGAAACCATAGTAAAATTCCTCCTGCAACACGTTCCTTTGTGCTAGATGAACGAAAGTCTCTACACATGCTCAGTTCTGAGAGATAAGTGTGTGTGAAAGCCGTCCTTAACCTAGATTGTTGATAACACAAAGTTCTTTTCCAGTTGCATACTACAATTCATACATATATATGGGGATGTACTAGATCCAACTCGGTTTTACAGTGAAAACTGCAGGAAATTCAAACCGGCACTAGGAAACAGTCTGAGAAACCAGTGTAAAAGTTTCTCCTGCAAACCGTTCCTTTGTGCTAGATGAACGAACGTCTCTCCACATGTTCAGTTCTGAGACAAAAGTGTGTGTGAAAGTCGTACTTAACCTAGCTTGTTGGGAACACAAAGTTCCTTTCCAGTTGCAAACTACAATCCATATATATATATATGGGGAAGTACTAGCTCCAACCCGGTTTTACACAGAAAACTGCTGGAAATTCAAACCGGCAATAGGAAACAGACTGAGAAATTATAGTAAAATTTTCTCATGTAACCCGTTCCCTTTGTGCTAGATGAATGAACGTCTATACACATGCTCAGTTCTGAGGGAGAAGTTTGTGTGAAAGCCGTTATTTTAAACTGCTTGTTGGGAACACAAAGTTCCTTTCCAGTTGCAAAGTACACTCCATACATATATGTGGGGAGGTACTAGCTCCAACTCTGTTTTACAGTGAAAACTACAGGAACTTGAAACCGACACTTGGAAACAGGCTGAGAAACCAGAGTAAAATTTCTCCTGCAAACCGTTCCCTTTGTGCTAGATGAACGAACGTCTCTCCACATACTCTGTTCTGAGAGATAAATGAGTGATAAAGCCGTCCTTAAGCTAGCTTGTTGGGAACACAAAGTTCCTATTCAGTTGCCAACTACACTCAATACATATATAAGGGGAGGTACAAGCCCCAACGTGGTTTTACAGTGATAACTGCAGGAACTTCAGATAGGCACTAGGAATCTGACAGAGAAACCAGAGTAAATGTTTCTCCTGCAATCCGTACTCTTTGTGCTAGATGAACGAACGTGTCACCACATGCTCAGTTCTGAGAGATAACTGTGTGTGAAAGCCGTCCTTCACCTAGCTTGTTGGGAACACAAAGTTCCTTTTCATTTGCAAACTTAATCCCTACATATATATGAGTATGTACTACCTCCAACTCGGTTTTACATTGAAAACTGCAGGAACATCAACCCGGCTCTAGGAAAAAGACTGAGAAACCAGAGTAAAAGTATCTCCTGCAAACCTTTCCCTTTGTGCTAGATGAACCAACGTCTCTCCACATGCTCAGTTCTGAGAGATAAGTGTGTGTGAAAGCCGTACTTCACCTAGATTTTTGGAAACACAAAGTTCTTTTCCAGTTGCATACTACAATCCATACATATATATGGGGATGTACTAGATCCAACTCGGTTTTACAGTGAAAACTGCAGGAAATTCAAACCGGCACTAGGAAACAGACTGAGAAACCAGTGTAAAAGATTCTCCTGCAAACCGTTCCTTTGTGCTAGATGAACGAACGTCTCTCCACATGGTCAGTTCTGAGACAAAAGTGTGTGTGAAAGTCGTACTTCACCTAGCTTGTTGGGAACACAAAGTTCCTTTCCAGTTGCAAACTACAATCCATATATATATATATGGGGAGGTACTAGCTCCAACTCGGTTTTACACAGAAAACTGCAGGAACTTCAAACCGGCAATAGGAAACAGACTGAGAAATCATAGTTAATGTTTCTCACGTAACCCGTTCCCTTTGTGCTAGATGAATGAACGTCTTTACACATGCTCAGTTCTGAGGGACAAGTTTGTGTGAAAAACGTCATTTTAAACTGCTTGTTGGGAACACAAAGTTCCTTTCCAGTTGCAAAGTACACTCCATACATATATGTGGGGAGGTACTAGCTCCAACTCTGTTTTACTGTGAAAACTACAGGAACTTGAAACCGGCACTTGGAAACAGGCTGAGAAACCAGAGTAAAATTTCTCCTGCAAACCGTTCCCTTTGTGCTAGATGAACGAACGTCTCTCCACATACTCAGTTCTGAGAGATAAATGTGTGATAAAGACGTCCTTAAGTTAGCTTGTTGGGAAAAAAGTTCCTATTCAGTTGCAAACTACCCTCCATACATATATAAGGGGAGGTACTAGCCCCAACGTGGTTTTACAGTGATAACGGCAGGAACTTCAGATAGGCACTAGGAATCTGACTGAGAAACCAGAGTAAAAGTTTCTCCTGCAATCCGTACTCTTTGTGCTAGATGAACGAACGTGTCACCACACGCTCAGTTCTGAGAGAAAACTGTGTGTGAAAGCCGTCCTTCAACTAGCTTGTTGGGAACACAAAGTTCCTTTCCTGTTGCAAACTACCCTCCTTACATATATATATGGGGTACTAGCTCCTAGTCGATTTTACATTGAAAACTGCAGGAAATTCAAACTGGAACTAGGAAACAAACCGAGAGACCAGAGTAAAAGTTTTTCCTGCAATCCGTTCCATTTGTGCTACATGAACGAACATGTCTCCACAAGCTCAGTTCTGAGAGATAAGTGTGTGTAAAACCGTCCTTCACCTAGCTTGTTGGGAACACAAAGTTCCTTTCCAGTTGCAAACTACAATCCATACATATATATGGGGAGGTACGAGCTCCAAATCGCTTTTACATTGAAAACTGAAGTAACTTGAATCCGGCAGTAGGAAACACACTGATAAACCAGAGTAAATGTTCCTACTGCAACCCGTTCCATTGTTCTAGATGAACAAACGTCTCTCCACATGCTAAGTTCTGAGAGGAAAGTCTGTGTGAATGCCGTACTTCACCTAGATTGTTGGGAACACAAAGTTCCTTACCAGTTGCAAACTACACTCCATATATTTATATTGGGTGGTAATAGCTCCAAAACGGTTTTAAAGTCAAAACTGCAGGAAATTCAAAACGTCACTAGGAAACAGATTGAGAAACCAGATTAAAAGTTTCTCCTGCAATCCGTTCCCTTTGTGCTACATGAACGAACATGTCTCCACAAGCTCAGTTCTGAGAGATAAGTGTGTGTTCATACCGTCCTTCACCTAGCTTGTTGGGAACACAAAGTTACTTTCAAGTTGCAAACTACACTCCTTAAATATATATATGGTGGTCCTAGCTCCTAGTCGATTTTACAGTGAAAATTGTAGGAACTTCAAACCGGAACTAGGAAACAGACTGAGAGACCCGAATAAAGTTTCTCCTGCAACCCGTTCCCTTTGTGCTAGATGAATGAACGTCTCTCCAAATGCTCAGTTCTGAGAGATAATTTTGTGTGAAAGCTGTCCTTCACCTATATTTTTGGGAACACATAGTTCCTTTTCAGTTGCAAACTACACTCCATATAAATATATTGGGAGGATTTAGTTCCAACTCGGTTTTACAGTGAAAATTGCAGGAACTTGAAACCGGCACTAGGAAACAGACTGAGAATCCAGAATAATACTTTCTCCTGCAAACCGTTCCCTTTTTGCTAGATGAAAGAACGTCTCTCCTCATGCTCAGTTCTGAGAGATAATTTTGTGTGAAAACCGTCTTTCACCTAGATTGTTGGGAACACATAATTCCTTTCCAATTGCAAACTACACTCCATACCTATATACGGGGATGTACTAGCTCCACCTCGGTTTTACAGTGAAAACTCCAGGAACATCAAACCGGCACTAGGAAACAGACTGAGAAACCAAAGTAAAATTTTCTCCTGCAATCCGTTTCCTTTGTGCTAGATGATCGAACTTCTCTCCAAATGCTCAGTTCTGAAAGATAAGTGTGTGTGAAAGCCGTCCTTCACCTAGCTTGTTTGGAACACAAAGTTCCTTTCCAGTTGCAAACTACAGTCCATAAAAATATATGGGGAGTTACTAGCTCCCACTCGGTTTTACAGTGAAAACTGCAGGAACTTCAAAACGGCACTAGGAAACAGACTGAGAAACCAGAGAAAAAGTTTCTCCTGCAATCCGTTCCTTTTGTGCTAGATGAACGAACGTGTCTCCACATGCTCAGTTCTGAGAGATAAGTGTGTGTTAAAGCCGTACTTCTCCTAGCTTGTTGGGAACACATAGTTCTTTTCCAGTTGCAAACTACACTCCATACATATATATGGGGAGGTACGAGCTCCAAATCTGTTTTACAGTGAAAACTGCAGAAACTTGAAACCGGCACTAGGAAACATACTGAAAAACCAGAGTAAATGTTTCTACTGCAACCCGTTCCTTTGTGCTGGATGAACGAACGTCTCTCCACATGCTCAGTTCTGTTAGATAAGTTTGTGTGAAAGCCGTACTTCACCTAGCTTGTTGGGAACACAAAGTCCCTTTACAGTTGCAAATTACACTCCATATATATATATGGGGTGGTAATAGTTCCAACTAGGTTTTACAGTGAAAACTGCAGGAAATTCAAACCGGCACTAGGAAACAGACAGAGAAAACAGAGTAAAAGTTTCTCCTGCAAACCTTTCCCGTTGTGCTAGATGAACGAACGTCTCTGCACATGCTCAGTTCTGAAAGATAAGTGTGTGTGGAAGCCTATTTTCAACTAGGTTGTTGGGAACACAAAGTTCCTTTCCAGTTGCAAACTACAATCCATATATATATATGGGGAGGCACTAGCTCCAAGTCGGTTTACAGTGAAAACTGCAGGAACTTCAAACCGGCACTTAGAAACAGACTGAGAAACCAGAGTAAAAGTTTCTCCTGCAATCCGTTCCATTTGTGCTACTTGAACGAACGTGTCACCACAAGCTAAGTTCTGAGAGATAAGTGTGTGTGAATGCCGTCCTTCACCTAGCTTGTTGGGAACACAAAGTTCCTTTCCAGTTGCAAACTACACTCCTTACATATATATATGTTGGTACTAGCTCCTAGTCGATTTTACAGTGAAAACTGTAGGAACTTCAAACCGGAACTAGGAAACAGACTGAGAGACCAGAGTAAAAGTTTCTCCTGCAACCCGTTCCCTTTGTGCTAGATGAATGAAAGTCTCTCCAAAATCTCAGTTCTGAGAGATAATTTTGTGTGAAAGCCGTCCTTCACCTTGATTTTTGGGAACACATAGTTCCTTTTCAGTTACAAACTACACTCCATTTATATATATTGGGAGGTAGTAGCTCCAACTCGGTTTTACAGTGAAAATTGCAGGAACTTGAAACCGGCACTAGGAAACAGACTGAGAATCCAGAGTAAAAGTTTCTCTGCAAACCGTTCCCTTTGTGCTAGATAAACGAACGTCTCTCCTCATGCTCAGTTCTGAGAGATAAGTGTGTGTGAAAGCCGTCCTTCACCTAACTTGTTGGGAACACAAAGTTCCTTTCCAATTGCAAACTACAACCCATTCATATATATGGGGATGTACTAGCTCCAACTCGGTTTTACAGTGAAAACTCCAGGAACTTCAAACCGGCACTAGGAAACAGACTGAGAAACCATAGTAAAAGTATCTCATGCAAACCGTTCACTTTGTGCAAGATGAACGAATGTCTTTCCACATGCTCAATTCTGAGAGATAAGTGTGTGTGAAAGCCGTCATTCACATAGCTTGTTGGGAACACTAAGTTCCTATCCAGATTCAAATAACACACCATATATATATATAGGGATGTACAAACTCCAAATAGGTTTTACAGTGAAAACTGCAGGAAATTCAAACCGGCACTAGGAAACAGACTGAGAAAACAGAGTAAAAGTTTCTCCAGCAATCCTTTCCATTTGTGCTAGATGAACGAACGTCTCTCCACATGTTCATTTCTGAGAGAAAAGTGTATGTGAAAGCCGTTCTTCACTTAGCTTGTTGGGAATACAATGTTCCTTTTCAGATGCAAACCACACTCCATACATATATATAGGGATGTACTATCTCGAACTCGGTTTTACAGTGAAAAATGCTGGAACTTCAAACCGGCACTAGGAAACAGACTGAGAAACCAGAGTAAAAGTTTCTCCTGCAACCCGTTCCTTTTGTGCTAGATGAAAGAACGTCTCTCAACATGTTCAGATCTGAGAGATATGTGTGTGTGAAAGCCGTCCTTCACCTATCTTGTTCGGAACACAAATTTCCTTTCCAGTTGCAAATTACACTGCATATTTATATATGGGGAGGTACTAGCTCCAACACGGTTTTACAGTAAAAACTGCAGTAACTTCAAACCGGCACTAGGAAACAGACTGAGAAACCAGAGTAAAAGTTTCTCCTGGGATCCGTTTCCTTGGTGCTAGATGAACGAACATCTCTCCTCATGCTCAGTTCTGAGGGATAAGAGTGTGTCAAAGCCGTCCTTCAACTAGCTTGTTGGGAACACAAAGTTCCTTTCCAGTTGCAAACTACACTCCATATATATATATGGGGAGGAAGTAGTTCCAACTCGATTTTACAGTGAAAACTGAAGGAACTTCAAACAGGAACTAGGAAACCGACTGAGAAAAATGAGTAAAAGTTACTCCTGCAACACGTTCCCTTTTTTGATAGATGAACGAACGTCTCCCCACATGCTCAATTCTGAGATATAAGTTTGTGTGAAAGCCGTCCTATAACTAGCTTGTTGGGAAAACAAAGTTCCTTTCCAATTGCCAACTACAGTCCATACATATATATGGGGAGGTAGTAGCTCCAACTCGGTTTTACAGTGAAACCTGAAGGAACTTCAAACCGTCACTAGGAAACAGACAGAGAAACCAGAGTAAAAGTTTCTCCTGCAAACCGTTCCCTTTGTGCTTGATGAACGAACGTCTCTTCACATACTCAGTTCTGAGAGATAAATGTGTGATAAAGCCGTCCTTAAGCTAGATTGTTGGGAACACAAAGTTCCTATTCAGTTGCCAACTACACTCCATACATATATAAGGGGAGGTACAAGCCCCAACGTGGTTTTACAGTGATAACTGCAGGAACTTCATATAGGCACTAGGAATCTGACTGAGAAACCAGAGTAAAAGTTTCTCCTGCAATCCGTACTCTTTGTGCTAGATGAACGAACGTGTCACCACATGCTCAGTTCTGAGAGATAACTGTGTGTGAAAGCCGTCCTTCAACTAGCTTGTTGGGAACACAAAGTTCCTTTCCAGTTGCAAACTACCCTCCTTACATATATATATGGGGTACTAGACCCTAGTCGATTTTACAGTGAAAACTGCAGGAACTTCACACTGGAACTAGGAAACAGACCGAGAGACCAGAGTAAAAGTTTCTCCTGCAACCCTTTCCATTTGTGCTAGATGAACGAACGTCTCTCCACATGTTCAGTTCTGAGAGATAAGTGTGTGTAAAAGCCGTCCTTCACCTAGCTTGTTGGGAACACAAAGTTCCTTTCCAGTTGCAAACTACAATCCATACATATATATGGGGAGGTACGAATTCCAAATAGCTTTTACATTGAAAACTGAAGTAACTTGAATCCGGCACTAGGAAACAGACTGATAAACCAGAGTAAATGTTCCTACTGCAACCCGTTCCTTTGTTCTAGATGAACGAACGTCTCTCCACATGCTAAGTTCTGAGAGAAAAGTCTGTGTGAATGCCGTACTTCACCTAGATTGTTGGGAACACAAAGTTCCTTACCAGTTGCAATATACACTCCATATATATATATTGGGTGGTAATAGCTCCATATCGGTTTTACAGTGAAAACTGCAGGAAATTCAAAACGGCACTAAGAAACAGATTGAGAAACCAGATTAAAAGTTTCTCCTGCAACCCGTTCCATTTGTGCTACATGAGCGAACATATCTCCACATGCTCAGTTCTGATAATAAGTGTGTGAGGAAGCCGATATTCACCTAGCTTGTTGGGAACACTAAGTTCCTTTATAGTTGCAAACTACACTCCATACATATATATGGGGAGCTACTAACTCCAAGTCGGTTTACAGTGAAATCTGCAGGAACTTCAAAACGGCACTAGGAAACAGACAGAGAAACCAGAGTAAAAGTTTCTCCTGCAACCCGTTCCCTTTGTGCTAGATGAAAGAACGTCTCTCCAAATGCTCAGTTCTGAGAGAAAAATGTGTGTGAAAGCCATCCTTCACCTAGCTTGTTGGGAACACAAAGTTCCTTTTCAGTTGCAAACCACAGTCTGTACACATATATGGGGTGGTACTAGCTCCAACTCCGTTTTACAGTGAAAACTGCAGGAACTTCAAACTGGCACAAAGAAACAGTCTGAGAATCCAGAGTAATAGTTTGTCCTGCAACCCGTTCCCTTTGTGCTAGATTAAAGAACGTCTCTACACATGCTCAGTTCTGAGAGATAAGTGTGTGTGAAAGCCGTACTTCACCTAGATTTTTGGGAACACAAAGTTCTTTTCCAGTTGCATACTACAAACCATACATATATATGGGGATGTACTAGATCCAACTCGGTTTTACAGTGAAAACTGCAGGAAATTCAAAACGGCACTAGGAAACAGATTGAGAAACCAGATTAAAAGTTTCTCCTGCAATCCGTTCCCTTTGTGCTACATGAACGAACGTGTCTCCACAAGCTCAGTTCTGAGAGATAAGTGTGTGTGAATGCCGTCCTTCACCTAGCTTGTTGGGAACACAAAGTTCCTTTCAAGTTGCAAACTACACTCCTTAAATATATAAATGGTGGTCCTAGCTCCTAGTCGATTTTACAATGAAAATCGTAGGAACTTCAATCCGGAACTAGGAAACAGACTGAGAGACCAGAGTAAAAGTTTCTCCTGCAACCCGTTCCCTTTGTGCTAGATGAATGAACGTCTCTCCAAATGCTCAGTTCTGAGAGATAATTTTGTGTGAAAGCTGTCCTTCACCTAGATTTTTGGGAACACATAGTTCCTTTTCAGTTGCAAATTACACTCCATATAAATATATTGGGAGGATTTAGTTCCAACTCGGTTTTACAGTGAAAATTGCAGGAACTTGAAACCGGCACTAGGAAACAGACTGAGAATCCAGAATAATACTTTCTCCTGCAAACCGTTCCCTTTTTGCTAGATGAAAGAACGTCTCTCCTCACGCTCAGTTCTGAGAGAAATATTTGTGTGAAAGCCGTCCTTCACCTAGCTTCTTGGGAACACAAAGTTCCTTTCCAATTGCAAACTACACTCCATACCTATATATGGGGATGTACTAGCTCCAACTCGGTTTTACAGTGAAAACTCCAGGTACTTCAAAGCGGCACTAGGAAACAGAGTGAGAAACCAGAGTAAAAGTTTCTCCTGCAACCCGTTCAATTTGTGCTAGATGAACGAAAGTCTCTCCACATGCTCAGTTCTGAGAGATGTGTGTGTGTGAAAGACGCTCTTCACCTATCTTGTTGGGAACACAAAATTACTTTTCAGTTGCAAACTAGAATCAATAAATATATATCGGGATGTACTAGCTCCAACTGGGTTTTACAGTGAAAATTGCAGGAACATCAAACCAGCACTAGGAAACAGGCTGAGAAACCAGAGTAAAAGTTTCTACTGCAAACCGTTCAATTATTTCTAGATGAACGAACGTCTCTCACATGCTCAGTTCTGAGAGATAACTGTGTGTGAAAGCCGTACTTCACCTAGCTTGTTGGGAAAACAAAGTTCCTTTCCAGTTGCAAACTACACTCCATATATATATGTGGAGATGCACTAGCTCCAACTCGGTTTTACAGTGAACACTGCAGGAATTTCATACCTTCACTAGGAAACAGACTGAGAAACCAGAGTAAAAGTTTTCCTGCAAACCGTTCCCTTTGTGCTAGATGAACGAACGTCTCTCCACATGCTCAGTTCTGAGAGAAAGTTGTGTGTGAAAGCCGTCCTTCACCTAGCTTGTAGGGAACACAAAGTTCCTTTCCAGTTGCAAACTACACTCCATATATATATAAGGGAATTACTAGCTCCAAAGCGGTTTTAAAATTAAAACTGCATGAACTTCAAACCGGCACTAGGAAACAGACTGAGAAACCAGAGTAAAAGTTTCTCCTGGGATCCGTTTCCTTGGTGCTAGATGAACGAACATCTCTCCACATGCTCAGTTCTGAGGGATAAGTGTGTGTCAAAGCCGTCCATCTCCTAGCTTGTTGGGAAAACAAAGTTCCTTTCCAGTTGCAAAATACACTTCATATGTATATATGGGGAGGTTGTAGCTCCAACTCGGTTTTACAGTGAAAACTGAAGGAACTTCAAACAGGAACTAGGAAACAGACTGAGAAAAAGAGTAAAAGTTACTCCTGCAACTCGTTTCCTTTTTTGATAGATGAACGAAGTTCTCCCCGCATGCTCAATACTGAGAGATGAGTGTGTGTGAAAGCCGTCCTTTAACTAGATCGTTGGGAACACAAAGTTCCTTTCCATTTGCCAACTACACTCCATACATATATATGGGGAGGTGGTAGCTCCAACTCGGTTTTACAGTGAAACCTGAAGGAAATTCAAACCGGCACTAGGAAACAGACAGAGAAACAAGAGTAAAATTTTCTCCTGCAAACCGTTCCCTTTGTGCTAGATGAACGAACGTCTCTTCACATGCTCAGTTCTGAGAGATAAATGTGTGTTAAAGCCGTACTTCACCTAGCTTGTTGGGAACACAAAGTTCCTTTCCAATTGCAAACTACACATAATACATATATATGGGGAGTTATTAGCTCCAACTCTGTTTACAGTGAAAACTCCAGGTATTTCAAAGCGGCACTAGGAAACAGAGTGAGAAACCACAGTAAAAGTTTCTCCTGCAACCCGTTCAATTTGTGCTAGATGAACGAACGTCTCTCCACATGCTCAGTTCTGAGAGATGTGTGTGTGTGAAAGACGCCCTTCACCTATCTTGTTGGGAACACAAAGTTCCTTTTCAGTTGCAAACTAGAATCCATAAATATATATCGGGATGTACTAGCTCCAACTGGGTTTTACAGTGAAAATTGCAGGAACATCAAACCAGCACTAGGAAACAGACTGAGAAACCAGAGTAAACGTTTCTACTGCAAACCGTTCAATTTTTCTAGATGAACGAACGTCTTTCCACATGCTCAGTTCTGAGAGGTAAGTGTGTGTGAAAGCCGTCCTTCACCTAGCTTGTTGGGAACACAAAGTTCCTTTCCAGTTGCAAACTACAATCCATACTTATATATGGGGATGTACGAGCTCCAAAACTGTTTTACAGTGAAAACTGCAGGAAATTCAAACCTTCACTAGAAAACAGACTGAGAAACCAGAGTAAAACTTTCTCCTGCAACCCATTCTGTTTGTGCTAGATGAACGAACGTCTCTTCACATGCTCAGTTCTGAGAGATAACTGTGTGTGAAAGCCGTCTTTCACCTAGCTTGTTGGGAACACAAAGTTCCTTTCCAGTTGCAAACTACACTCCATATATATATATATGGGGATGCACTAGCTCCAACTCGGTTTTACAGGGAACACTGCAGGTATTTCATACCTTCAAGAGGAAATAGACTAAGAAATCATAGTAAAAGTTTCTCCTGCAACCCTTTCCATTTTTGCTTGATGAACGAAAGTCTCTTCATATGCTCAGTTCTGAGAGATAAGTGTGTGTGAAGGCCATCCTTCACTTAGTTTGTTGGAACACAAAGATCCTTTCCATTTGCAAACTACACTCCATACATATATAAGGGAATTACTAGCTCCAAAGCGGTTTTAAAGTGAAAACTGAGGGAAATTCAACACGGCACTAGGAAACAGACTGAAAAACCAGAGTATAAGTTTCTCCTGCAACCCGTTCCCTTTGTGCTAGGTGAACGAAATTCTCTCCAAATCCTCAGTTCTGAGAGATATGTGTGTGGGAAAGCCGTCCTTCACCTATCTTGTTGGGAACACAAAGATTCTTTTCAGTTGCAAACTACACTCCATACATATATATGGGGATGTAATAGCTCCAAATCGTTGTTACAGTGAAAACTACAGGAACTTCAAACCGGCACTAGGAAACAGACTGAGAAACCAGAGAAAAGTTTCTCCTGAAAAAAGTTCAATATGTGCTAGATGAACGAACTTCTCTCCATATGCTCAGTTCTGAGAGATAAGTGTGTGTGAAAGCCGAACTTCTCCTAGCTTGTTGGGAAAACATAGTTCCTATTCAGTTGCAAACTACACTCCATAAATATATAAGGGGAGGAACTAGCCCCAACTCGGTTTTACAGTGAAAGCTGCAGGAACTTCAAACCGGCACTAGGAAACAGACTGACAAACCAGAGTAATATTTTCACCTGCAAACCGTTCCCTTTGTGCTACATGAACGAACGTCTCTCCACATGCTCATATCTGAGAGATAAGTGTGTGTGAAAGCCGTCCTTCACCTAGCTTGTTGGGAACACAAAGTTCATTTCCAGTTGCAAACTACAATCCATATATTTATATGGGGATGTACTAGATTCAAATCGATTTTACAGTGAAAACTGCAGAAATTTCAGACCGGCACTAGGAATCAGACTGAGAAACCAGAGTAAAACTTTCTCCTGCAACCCTTTCCCTTTGTGCTTGATGAACGAACGTCTCTTCATATGCTCAGTTCTGAGAGATAAGTGTGTGTGAAGGCCAACCTTCACCTAGTTTGTTGGAACACAAAGATCCTTTCCATTTGCAAACTACAATACATACATATATATGGGGATGTACTAGCTCCAACTCGGTTTTAGAGTGTAAACTGCAGGAATTTCAAACCGGCACTAGGAAACAGACTGAGAAACCAGAGTAAATGTTTCCCCTGTTACCCGTTCATTTTGTGCTAGATGAAAGAACGTCTCTCCACATGTTCAGTTCTGAGAGAAAAGTGTGTGTAAGCCGTCCTTCACCTAGCTTGTTGGGAACATAAATTTCCTTTCCAGTTGCAAACTACACACCGTATATTTATATGGGGGGGTAGTAGCTCCAAATTGGTTTTACAGTGAAAACTGAAGGAACTTCCAACGGGCATTAGGAAACAGACTGAGAAACCAGAGTAAATGTTTCTCCTGCAATCCTTTCCCTTTGTGCTAAATGAACGATCGTCTCTCCAAATGCTCATTTCTGAGAAATAAGTGTGTGTGAAAGCCGTATTTCAACTAGCTTGTTGGGAACTCAAAGTTCCTTTCCAATTGCAAACTACTCTTCATAAATATATATCAGGATGTACTAGCTCCAAATTCGTTTTACAGTGAAATATGCAGAAACTTCAAACCGGCACTAGGAAACAGACTGAGAAACCAGAGTAAAAGTTTCTCCTGCAACCCGTTCATTTGTGCTAGATGAACGAATATCTCTCCACATGCTCAGTTCTGACAGATAAGTTTGTGTGAAAGCCGTACTTCACCTAGTTTATTGGGAACCCAAAGTTCCTTTCTAGTAGCAAACTACACTCCATAAATATATATGGGGAGGTACTAGCTCCAACTCGATTTTACAGTGAAAACTGCAGGAAATTCAAACCGGCACTAAGAAACAGACTGAGAAACCAGAGTAAAAGTTTCTCCTGCAAACCGTTCCCTTTGTGCTAGTTGAACGAACGTCTCTCCACATGCTCAGTTCTGAGAGATAAATGTGTGTTAAAGCCGTACTTCAACTAGCTTGTTGGGAACACAAAGTTCCTTTCCAGATGCAAACTACAATCCATACATATATATTGGGTGGTACTAGCTCCAAATGTGTTTTACAGTGAAAACTGCAGGAACATAAAACTGGCTCTAGGAAACAGACTGAGAAACCAGAGTATAAGTTTCTCCTGCAATCCATTCCATTTTTCCTAGATGAACGAACGTATCTTCACATGCTCAGTTCTGAGAAATAAGTGTGTGTGAAAGCTGTCCTTCACCTAGCTAGTTGGGAAAACAAAGTTCCTCTCTAGTTGAAAACTAAACTTCATAAATATGTATATGGGTAAGTACTAGATCCAACTCGGTTTTACAGTGATAACTGAAGGAAATTCAAACCGGCACAATGAAACAGACTGAGAAACCAGAGAAAAGTTTTTCCTGCAAACCTTTCCCTTTGTGCTAGATGAACGAACGTCCCTCCACATGCTCAGTTCTGAGAGAAAAGTGTGTGTGAAAGCCTTCTTTCAACTAGCTTGTTGAGAACACAAAGTTCCTTTCCAGTTGCAAACTACACTCCATACATATATAAGGGAATTACTAGCTCCAAAGCGGTTTTAAAGTTAAAACTGCAGGAACTTCTAAACCGGCACTAGGAAACAGACTGAGAAACCAGAGTAAAAGTTTCTCCTTGGACCCGTTTCCTTGGTGCTAGATGAACGAACATCTATCCACATGTTAAGGTCTGAGGGATATGTGTGTGTCAAAGCTGTCCTTCACCTAGCTTGTTGGGAACACAAAGTTCCTTTCCAGGTGCAAACGACACTCCATGTATATATATGGAGAGGTAGTAGCTCCAACTCGGTTTTACAGTGAAAACTGAAGGAACTTCAAACAGGAACTAGGAAACAGACTGAGAAAAAAGAGTAAAAGTTTCTCCTGCAAACCGTTCCCTTTGTGCTAGATGAACGAACGTCTCTTCACATGCTCAGTTCTGAGAGATAGATGTGCATTAAAGCCGTACTTCACCTAGCTTGTTGGGAACACAAAGTTCCTTTCCAGATGCAAACTACAATCCATACATATATATGGGGTGGTACTAGCACCAAATCTGTTTTACAGTGAAAACTGCAGGAACTTCAAACAGGCACTAGGAAACAGACTGAGAAACAAGAGTAATAGTTTCTCCTGCAAACAGTTCCATTTGTGCTAGATGAACGAACGTCTCTCCACATGCTCAGTTCCGAGAGTTAAATGTGTGTGAAAGCCGTACTTCACCTAGCTTGTTGGGAAAACAAAATTCCATTTCAGTTGCAAACTACACTCCATAAATATATATGGGGTGGTACTATCTCCAACTCGGTTTTACAGTTTAAACTGAAGGAACTTCAAACCGGCACTAGGAAAAATACTGGGAACCCAGAGTAAAAGTTTCTCCTGCAAACCTTTCCCTTTGTGCTAGATGAACGAAAGTCTCTCCACATGATCAGCTCAGAAAGATAAGTGTGCGTGGAAGCCGTCCTTCACCTAGCTTGTTGGGAACACAAAGTTCCTTTCCAATTGCAAACTACACACCATAAATATATATGGGGAGGTATTAGCTCCAACTCGGTTTTACAGTGAAAACTCCAGGTACTTCAAACCGGCTCTAGGAAACAGAGTGAGAAACCACAGTAAAAGTTTCTCCTGCAACCCGTTCAATTTGTGCTAGATGAACGAACGTCTATCCACATGCTCAGTTCTGAGAGATGTGTGTGTGTGAAAGACGCCCTTCACCTATCTTGTTGGGAACACAAAGTTCCTTTTCAGTTGCAAACTAGAATCCATAAATATATATAGGGATGTACTAGCTCCAACTGGATTTTACAGTGAAAATTGCAGGAACATCAAACCGGCACTAGGAAACAGTCTGAGAAACCAGAGTAAAAGTTTCTCCTGCAAACCTTTCCCGTTGTGCTTGATGAACGAACGTCTCTTCATATGCTCAGTTCTGAGAGATAAGTGTGTGTGAAGGCCACCCTTCACCTAGTTTGTTGGAACACAAAGATCCTTTCCATTTGCAAACTACACTACATACATATATATGGGGTTGTACTAGCTCCAACTCGGTTTTAGAGTGTAAACTGCAGGAATTTCATACCGGCACTAGGAAACAGACTGAGAAACCAGAGAAAAAGTTTTTCCTGCAAACCTTTCCCTTTGTGCTAGATGAACGAACGTTTCTCCACATGCTCAGTTCTGAGAGGAAAGTGTGTGTGAAAGCCGTCCTTCACCTAGCTTGTTGGGAACACAAAGTTCCTTTGTAGTTGCAAACTACACTCCATAAATATATAAGGGAATTACTAGCTCCAAAGCGGTTTTAAAGTGAAAACTGAGGGAAATTCAACACGGCACTAGGAAACAGACTGAAAATCCAGAGTAAAAGTTTCTCCTGCAACCCGTTCCCTTTGTGCTAGATGAACGAAATTCTCTCCAAATCCTCAGTTCTGAGAGATATGTGTGTGGGAAAGCCGTCCTTCACCTATCTTTTTGGGAACACAAAGATCCTTTTCAGTTGCAAACTACACTCCATATATATATATATGGGGATGTAATAGTTCCAACTCGGTCTTACAGTGTAAACTACAGGAACTTCAACCCGGCACTAGGAAACAGACTGAGAAACCAGAGAAAAGTTTCTCCTGAAAAACGTTCAATATGTGCAAGATGAACGAACTTCTCTCCACATGCTCAATTCTGAGAGATAAGTGTGTGTGAAAGCCAAACTTCTCATAGCTTGTTTGGAAAACATAGTTCCTATTCAGTTGCAAACTACACTCCATAAATATATAAGGGGAGGAACTAGCCCCAACTCGGTTTTACAATGAAAGCTGCAGGAAATTCAAACCGGCACTAGGAAACAGACTGACAAACCAGAGTAATATTTTCCCCTGCAAACCGTTCCCTTTGTGCTAGATGAACGAACGACTCTCCACATGCTCATATCTGAGAGATAAGTGTGTGTGAAAGCCGTCCTTCACCTAGCTTGTTGGGAACACAAAGTTCATTTCCAGTTGCAAACTACAATCCATATATTTATATGGGGATGTACTAGATTCAAATCGATTTTACAGTGAAAACTGCAGGAATTTCAGACCGGCACTAGGAATCAGACTGAGAAACCAGAATAAAACTTTCCCCTGCAAACTTTTCCCTTTGGCTATTTGAACGAAATTCTCTCCACATGCTCAGTTCTGAGAGATAAGTGTGTGTGAAAGCCGTCCATAAACTAGCTTCTTGGGAACACAAAGATCCTTTTCATTTGCAAACTACACTCCATACATATATTTGGGGATGTAATAGCTCCAACTCGGTGTTACAGTGAAAACTACAGGAACTTCAAACCGGCACTAGGAAACAGACTGAGAAACCAGAGTAAAAGTTTCTACTGCAAACCGTTCAATTTGTGCTAGATGAACGAACGTCCCTCCACATGCTCAGTTCTGAGAGATAAGTGTGTGTGAAAGCCGTTCTTAACCTAGCTTGTTTGGAACATATAGTTCTTATACAGTTGCAAACTACAGTCCATAAATATATAAGGGGAAGTACTAGCCCCAACACAGTTTTACAGTGAAAACTGCAATAACTTCAAACCAGCACTAGGAAACACACTGAGAAACCAGAGTTATATTTTCCCCTGCAAAACGTTCCCTTTGTGCTAGATGAATGAACGTCTCTCCACATGCTCATATCTGAGAGATAAGTGTGTGTGAAAGCCGTCCTTCACCTAGCTTGTTGGGAACACAAAGTTCATTTCCAGTTGCAAACTACACTCCATATATTTATATGGGGATGTACTAGATTCAAATCGATTTTACAGTGAAAACTGCAGGAATTTCAGACCGGCACTAGGAATCAGACTGAGAAACCGGAGTAAAACTTTCTCCTGCAAACCGTTCCATTTGTGCTAGATGAACGAAATTCTCTCCACATGCTCAATTCTGATAGATAAGTGTGTGTGAAAGCCGTCCTTTAACTAGATTGTTGGGAACTCATAGTTCCTTTTCAGTTGCAAACTACACTCCATACATATATATGGGTTCGTGCTAACTCCAACTCGGTTTTACTGTGAAAACTGCAGGAAATTCACCCAGGAACTAGGAAACAGACTGAGAAACCAGAGTAAAAGTTTCTCTTGCAACCCGTTCCTTTGTGCTAGATGAACGAACGTCTCTCTACATGCTCAGTTCTGAGAGATAATTGTGTGTGAAAGCCGTCCTTCAATTAGATTGTTGGGAAAACAAAGTTCCTTTTGAGTTGCAAACTGCATTCCATACATATATATGGGGAGGTACTAGCTCCAACTCGATTTTACAGTGAAAACTGCAGGAACTTAAACTGGCACTAAGAAACACACTGAGAAACCAGAGTAAAAGTTTCCCCTGCAACATTTTCCCATTGTGATAGATGAACGAACGTCTCTCCACATGCTCAGTTCTGAGAGATAATTGTGTGTGAAAGCCGTCATTCACCAAGATTGTTGGGAACACAAAGTTCTTTTTCAGTTGCAAACTACACTCCATAAATATATATGGGGCGGTACAAGCTCCAACTCGGTTTTACAGTGAAAACTGCAGTAACTTCATCCCGGCATTAGGAAACAGACTGAGAAACCAGAGATAAAGTTTCCCCTGCAAACCGTTCCCTTTGTGCTAGATGAACGAAAGTCTCTCCACCTGTTCAGTTGTGAGAGATAAGTGTATGTGAAAGCCGTCCTTAACCAAGATTGTTGGGAACACAAAGTTCCTTTTCAGGTGCAAATACACTCCATACATATATATGGGTAGGTACTAGCTCCAACTCGGTTTTACAGTGAAAACTGCAGGAACTTCAAACCTTCACTAGGAAACAGACTGAGAAATCAGAGTAATAGTTTCTCCTGCAACCCGTTCCCATTTTGCTAGATGAACGAACGTCTCTCCACATGCTCAGTTCTGAGAGATCAGTGTGTGTGAAAGCCGTACTTCACCTAGATTTTTGGGAAAACAAAGTTCCTTTTCAGTTGCAAACTACACTCCATACATATATTTGGGGAGGTACTAGCCCCAAATCGGTTTTACAGTGAAAACTGCAGGACCTTCAAACCGGCACTAGGAAAGAGACTGAGAAACCAGAGTAAAAGTTTCTCCTGCAACCCGTTCCCATTTTGCTAGATGAACGAACGTCTCTCCACATGCTCAGTTCTGAGAGATAAGTGTGTGTGAAAGCCGTACTTCACCTAGATTGATGGGAACAAAAATTTCCTTTTCAGTTGCAAACTACAATCCGTATATTTATAAGGGGAGGTACTAGCTCCAACTCGTTTTTACAGTGAAAACTCCAGGAACTTCAAACCGGCACTAAGAAACAGACTGAGAAACAAGAGAAAAAGTTTCCCATTCAACCAGTTCCCTTTGTGCTAGATGAATGAACTCCTCTTCACATGCTCATTTCTGAGAGATAAGTGTGTGTGAAAGCCGAGCTTCACCTAGATTTTTGGGAACACAAAGTTACTTTTCAGTTGCAAACTACACAATATACATATATATGGGGAGGTACTAGCTCCAACTCGGTTTTACAGTGAAAACTGCAGGAAATACAAAACGGCACTAGAAAACAGACTGAGAAAACAGAGTAAAAGTTTCTCCTGAAACCGTTCTTTTTGTGCTAGATGAACGAACGTCTCTCCACATGCTCAGTTCTGAGTGATAAGTGTGTGTAAAAGCCGTCATTCACCTAGATTGTTGGGAACACAAAGTTCCTTTTCAGTTGCAAACTACACTCCATACATATATTTGGGGAGGTACTAGTCCCAACTCTGTTTTACAGTGAAAACTGAAGGAAATTCAAACCGGCACTAGGAAACAGACTGAGAAATCAGAGTAAAGTTTCTCCTGCAAACCGTTCCATTTGTGCTAGATGAATGAACGTCTCTCCACATGCTCCGTTCTGAGAGATAAGTGTGAGTGAAAGCCATTATTCACCTATATTGTTGGAAACACAAAATTCCTTTTCAGTTGCAAACAACAATCCATACATATATATGGGGAGGTACAAGCTACAACTCGGTTTTACAGTGAAAACTGCAGGAACTTCATACCGGAAGTAGGAAACTGACTGAGAAACCAGAGTAAATGTTTCCCCTGCAACCGGTTCCCGTTGTGCTAGATGAACGAACGTCCCTCCACATGCTCAGTTCTGAGAGATAAGTGTGTGTTAAAGCCGTCCCTCACCTAGATTGTTGGGAACACAAAGTTCCTTTTCAGTTGCAAAATACACTCCATACATATATATGGTGAGGTACTAACTGCAACGCGGTTTTACAGTGAAAACTGCAGGAACTTCAACCCGGCACTAGGAAACTGACTGAGAAACCAGAGTAAAATTTTCTCCTGCAAACCGTTCCCTTTGTGCTAGATGAACGAACGTCTCTCCACATGCTCAGTTCTGCGAGATAATTGTGTGTGAAAGCCGCCCTTCACCTAGATTGTTGGGAATACAATGTTCCTTTTCAGTTGCAAACTACACTCCATACATATATATGGGGATGTACAAGCTCCAACCCGGTTTTAGAGTGAAAACTGCCAGAATTACAAACCGGCACTAGGAAACAGACTGAGAAAACAGAGTAAAAGTTTCTCATGCAAACCGTTCCCTTTGTGCTAGATGAACGAACGTCCCTCCACATGCTCAGTTCTGAGAAAAAAGTGTGTGTGAAAGCCGTACTTCACCTAGCTTGTTGGGAACACAAAGTTCCTTTCCAGTTGTAAACTATACTCCATAAATATATAAGGGAATTTCTAGCTCCAATCGGTTTTAAAGTGAAAACTGCAGGAAATTCAACCCAGAACTAGGAAACAGAGTGAAAAACCAGAGTAAATGGTTCTCCTGCAACCCGTTCCCTTTGTGCTAGATGAACGAAATTCTCTCCAAATCCTCAGTTCTGAGAGTTAAGTGTGTGGGAAAGCCGTCCTTCACCTAGCTTGTTGGGAACACAAAGATCCTTTTCAGTGGCAAACTACACTCCATATATTTATATATGGGGATGTAATAGTTCCAACTCGGTCTTACACTGAAAACTACAGGAACTTCAAACCGGCACTAGGAAACAGACTGAGAAACCAGAGAAAAGTTTCTCCAGAAAAACGTTCAATACGTGCAAGATGAACGAACTTCTTTCCACATGCACAGTTCTGAGAGATAAGTGTGTGTAAAAGCCTAACTTCTCATAGCTTGTTTGGAAAACATAGTTCCTATTCAGTTGCAAACTACACTCCATATATATATAAGGGGAGGAACTAGCCCCAACTCGGTTTTACAGTGAAAGCTGCAGGAAATTCAAACCGGCACTAGGAATCAGACTTACAAACCAGAGTAATATTTTCCCCTGCAAACCGTTCCCTTTGTGCTAGATGAACGAACGTCTCTCCACATGCTCATATCTGAGAGATAAGTGTGTGTGAAAGCCGTACTTCACCTAGCTTGTTGGGAACACAAAGTTCATTTCCAGTTGCAAACTACACTCCATATATTTATATGGGGATGTACTAGATTCAAATCGATTTTACAGTGAAAACTGCAGGAATTTCAGACCGGCACTAGGAATCAGACTGAGAAACCAGAATAAAACTTTCCCCTGCACACTTTTCCCTTTGGCTATTTGAACGAAATTCTCTCCACATGCTCAGTTCTGAGAGATAAGTGTGTGTGAAAGCCGTTCATAAACTAGCTTCTTGGGAACACAAAGATCCTTTTCATTTGCAAACTACACTCCATACATATATTTGGGGATGTAATAGCTCCAACTCGGTGTTACAGTGAAAACTACAGGAACTTCAAACCGGCACTAGGAAACAGACTGAGAAACCAGAGTAAAAGTTTCTACTGCAAACCGTTCAATTTGTGCTAGATGAACGAACGTCCCTCCACATGCTCAGTTCTGAGAGATAAGTGTGTGTGAAAGCCGTTCTTAACCTAGCTTGTTTGGAACATATAGTTCTTATACAGTTGCAAACTACAGTCCATAAATATATAAGGGGAAGTACTTGCCCCAACACAGTTTTACAGTGAAAACTGCAATAACTTCAAACCGGCACTAGGAAACACACTGAGAAACCAGAGTTATATTTTCCCCTGCAAAACGTTCCCTTTGTGCTAGATGAACGAACGTCCCTCCACATGCTCATATCTGAGAGATAAGTGTGTGTGAAAGCCGTCCTTCACCTAGCTTGTTGGGAACACAAAGTTCATTTCCAGTTGCAAACTACACTCCATATATTTATATGGGGATGTACTAGATTCAAATCAATTTTACAGTGAAAACTGCAGGAATTTCAGACCGACACTAGGAATCAGACTGAGAAACCGGAGTAAAACTTTCTCCTGCAACCCGTTCCCTTTGTGCTAGATGAACGAAATTCTCTCCACATGCTCAATTCCGATAGATAAGTGTGTGTGAAAGCCGTCCTTTAACTAGATTGTTGGGAACTCATAGATCCTTTTCAGTTGCAAACTACACTCCATACATATATATGGGTTCGTACTAACTCCAACTCGGTTTTACTGTGAAAACTGCAGGAAATTCACCCCGGCACTAGGAAACAGACTGAGAAACCAGAGTAAAAGTTTCTCCTGCAAACCGTTCCCTTTGTGCAAGATGAACGAACGTCTCTCCACATGCTCAGTACTGCGAGATAAGTGTGTGTGAAAGCCGCCCTTCACCTAGATTGTTGGGAATACAATGTTCCTTTTCAGTTGCAAACTACACTCCATACATATATATGGGGATGTACAAGCTCCAACCCGGTTTTAGAGTGAAAACTGCCAGAATTACAAACCGGCACTAGGAAACAGACTGAGAAATCAGAGTAAAGTTTCTCCTGCAAACCGTTCCATTTGTGCTAGATGAACGAACGTCTCTCCACATGCTCCGTTCTGAGAGATAAGTGTGAGTGAAAGCCATCATTCACCTATATTGTTGGAAACACAAAATTCCTTTTCAGGTGCAAACAACAATCCATACATATATATGGGGAGGTACAAGCTACAACTCGGTTTTACAGTGAAAACTGCAGGAACTTCATACCGGAACTAGGAAACAGACTGAGAAACCAGAGTAAAAGTTTCTACTGCAACCCGTTCCCTTTCTGCTAGATGAACGATGGTCTCTCCAAATGCTCAGTTATGAGAGATAAGTGTGTGTTAAAGCCGTCCTTGAACTTGATTGTTGGGAACACAAAGTTCCTTTTCAGTTGCAAACTACACTCAATAAATATATATGGGGAAATACTAGCTCCAACTCGGTTTTACAGTGAAAACTGCAAGAATTTCAAACTGGCACTAGGAAACAGACCGAGAAACCAGAGTAAAAGTTTCCCCTGCAACCCGTTCCCTTATTGCTAGATGAGGGAACGTCTCTCCACATGCTCAGTTCTGAGAGAAAAGTGTGTGTGAAGGCCGTCCTTCACCTAGATTGTTGGGAACACAAAGTTCCTTTTCAGTTGCAAATTACACTCCATAGATATATTATGGGAGGTAGTAGCTCCAACTCAGTTTTACAGTGAAAACTGCAGGAACTTCAATTCGGCACTGGGAAACAGACTGAGAATCCAGAGTAAAAGTTTCTCCTGCAAACCGTTCACTTTGTGCTAGATGAAAGAACGTCTCTCCACATGCTCAGTTATGAGAGATCAGTGTGTGTGAAAGCCGTTCTTCACCTAGATTTTTGGGAAAACAAAGTTCCTTTTCAGTTGCAAACTACACTCCATACATATATTTGGGGAGGTACTAGCCCCAAATCGGTTTTACAGTGAAAACTGCAGGAACTTCATACCGGAACTAGGAAACAGACTGAGAAACCAGAGTAAAAGTTTCCCCTGCAACCGGTTCCCGTTGTGCTAGATGAACGAACGTCCCTCCACATGCTCAGTTCTGAGAGATAAGTGTGAGTTACAGCCGTCCCTCACCTAGATTGTTGGGAACACAAAGTTCCTTTTCAGGTGCAACTACACTCCATACATATATATGGGTAGGTACTAGCTCCAACTCGGTTTTACAGTGAAAACTGCAGGAACTTCAAACCTTCACTAGGAAACAGACTGAGAAATCAGAGTAATAGTTTCTCCTGCAACCCGTTCCCTTTGTGCTTGATGAACGAACGTCTCTCCACATGCTAAGTTTTGAGAGATAAGTGTGTGTGAAAGCCGTCCTTCACCTAGATTGTTGGGAACACAAAGTTCCTTTTCAGTTGCAAATTACAATCCATACATATATATGCTTAGGTACTAGCTCCAACACGGTTTTACAGTAAAAACTGCAGGAATTCAACCCGGCATTAGGAAACAGACTGAAAAACCAGAGTAAAAGTTTCCCTTGCAACTCGTTTCCTTTGTGCTAGATGAACGAACGTCTCTCCACATGCTTAGTTCTGAGAGAAAAGTGTGTGAGAAAGCAGTCCTTCACCTAGATTTTTGGGAACACAAAGTTCCTTTCCAGTTGCAAACTACAGTCCATACATATATATGAGGAGGTACTAACTGCAACTCGGTCTTACTGTGAAAACTGCAGGAACTTCAAAATGGCACTAGGAAACAGACTGAGAAACCAGAGTAAAAGTTTCTCCTGAAACCCGTTTCTTTGTGCTAGATGAACGAACGTCTCTCCGCATGCTCAGTTCTGAGAGATAAGTGTGTGTGAAAGCCGTCCGTGACCTTGATTGTTGGGAACACAAAGTTCCTTTTCAGTTGCAATCTACACTCCATACATATACATGGGGAGGTATTAGCTCCAACTCGATTTTACATTAAAAACTGCAGGAATTTCAAACCGGCACTAGGAAACACACTGAGAAACCAGAGTAAAAGTTTCTCTTGCAACCCGTTCCATTTTTGCTAGATGAACGAACGTCTCTCCACATGCTGAGTTCTGAGAGATAAGTGTTTGTGAAAGCCGTCCTTCACCTAGATTATTGGGAACAGAAAGTTCGTTTACAGTTGCAAACTACTCTCCATACATATATATGGGGAAGTACTAGTTCCAACTCGGTTTTACAGTGAAAACTGCAGGAACTACAAATCAGCACAAGGAAACAGACTGAGAAACCAGAGTAAAAGTTTCTACTGCAACCCGTTCCCTTTCTGCTAGATGAACGATGGTCTCTCCAAATGCTCAGTTATGAGAGATAAGTGTGTGTTAAAGCCGTCCTTGAACTTGATTGTTGGGAACACAAAGTTCCTTTTCAGTTGCAAACTACACTCAATAAATATATATGGGGAAATACTAGCTCCAACTCGGTTTTACAGTGAAAACTGCAAGAATTTCAAACTGGCACTAGGAAACAGACCGAGAAACCAGAGTAAAAGTTTCCCCTGCAACCCGTTCCCTTATTGCTAGATGAGGGAACGTCTCTCCACATGCTCAGTTCTGAGAGAAAAGTGTGTGTGAAGGCCGTCCTTCACCTAGATTGTTGGGAACACAAAGTTCCTTTTCAGTTGCAAATTACACTCCATAGATATATTATGGGAGGTAGTAGCTCCAACTCAGTTTTACAGTGAAAACTGCAGGAACTTCAATTCGGCACTGGGAAACAGACTGAGAATCCAGAGTAAAAGTTTCTCCTGCAAACCGTTCACTTTGTGCTAGATGAAAGAACGTCTCTCCACATGCTCAGTTATGAGAGATCAGTGTGAGTGAAAGCCGTTCTTCACCTAGATTTTTGGGAAAACAAAGTTCCTTTTCAGTTGCAAACTACACTCCATACATATATTTGGGGAGGTACTAGCCCCAAATCGGTTTTACAGTGAAAACTGCAGGACCTTCAAACCGGCACTAGGAAAGAGACTGAGAAACCAGAGTAAAAGTTTCTCCTGCAACCCGTTCCCATTTTGCTAGATGAACGAACGTCTCTCCACATGCTCAGTTCTGAGAGATAAGTGTGTGTGAAAGCCGTACTTCACCTAGATTGATGGGAACAAAAATTTCCTTTTCAGTTGCAAACTACAATCCGTATATATATAAGGGGAGGTACTAGCTCCAACTGGTTTTTACAGTGAAAACTCCAGGAACTTCAAACCGGCACTAAGAAACAGACTGAGAAACAAGAGAAAAAGTTTCCCATTCAACCCGTTCCCTTTGTGCTAGATGAATGAACTCCTCTTCACATGCTCATTTCTGAGAGATAAGTGTGTGTGAAAGCCGACCTTCACCTAGATTTTTGGGAACACAAAGTTACTTTTCAGTTGCAAACTACACAATATACATATATATGGGGAGGTACTAGCTCCAACTTGGTTTTACAGTGAAAACTGCAGGAAATTCAAAACGGCACTAGAAAACAGACTGAGAAAACAGAGTAAAAGTTTCTCCTGAAACCGTTCTTTTTGTGCTAGATGAACGAACGTCTCTCCACATGCTCAGTTCTGAGGGATAAGTGTGTGTAAAAAAGCCGTTCTTCACCTAGATTTTTGGGAAAACAAAGTTCCTTTTCAGTTGCAAACTACACTCCATACATATATTTGGGGAGGTACTAGTCCCAACTCTGTTTTACAGTGAAAACTGCAGGAAATTCAAACCGGCACTAGGAAACAGACTGAGAAATCAGAGTAAAGTTTCTCCTGCAAACCGTTCCATTTGTGCTAGATGAACGAACGTCTCTCCACATGCTCCGTTCTGAGAGATAAGTGTGAGTGAAAGCCATCATTCACCTATATTGTTGGAAACACAAAATTCCTTTTCAGGTGCAAACAACAATCCATACATATATATGGGGAGGTACAAGCTACAACACGGTTTTACAGTGAAAACTGCAGGAACTTCATACCGGAACTAGGAAACAGACTGAGAAACCAGAGTAAAAGTTTCCCCTGCAACCGGTTCCCGTTGTGCTAGATGAACGAACATCCCTCCACATGCTCAGTTCTGAGAGATAAGTGTGTGTTAAAGCCGTCCCTCACCTAGATTGTTGGGAACACAAAGTTCCTTTTCAGGTGCAACTACACTCCATACATATATATGGGTAGGTACCAGCTCCAACTCGGTTTTACAGTGAAAACTGCAGGAACTTCAAACCTTCACTAGGAAACAGACTGAGAAATCAGAGTAATAGTTTCTCCTGCAACCCGTTCCCTTTGTGCTTGATGAACGAACGTCTCTCCACATGCTCAGTTTTGAGAGATAAGTGTGTGTGAAAGCCGTCCTTCACCTAGATTGTTGGGAACACAAAGTTCCTTTTCAGTTGCAAATTACAATCCATGCATATATATGCTTTGGTACTAGCTCCAACACGGTTTTACAGTAAAAACTGCGGGAATTCAACCCGGCATTAGGAAACAGACTGAAAAACCAGAGTAAAAGTTTCCCTGGCAACTCGTTTCCTTTGTGCTAGATGAACGAACGACTCTCCACATGCTTAGTTCTGAGAGAAAAGTGTGTGAGAAAGCAGTCCTTCACCTAGATTTTTGGGAACACAAAGTTCCTTTCCAGTTGCAAACTACAGTCCATACATATATATGAGGAGGTACTAACTGCAACTCGGTCTTACTGTGAAAACTGCAGAAACTTCAAAATGGCACTAGGAAACAGACTGAGAAACCAGAGTAAAAGTTTCTCCTGAAACCCGTTCCTTTGTGCTAGATGAACGAACGTCTCTCCGCATGCTCAGTTCTGAGAGATAAGTGTGTGTGAAAGCCGTCCGTGACCTTCATTGTTGGGAACACAAAGTTCCTTTTCAGTTGCAATCTACACTCCATACATATACATGGGGAGGTATTAGCTCCAACTCGATTTTACATTAAAAACTGCAGGAATTTCAAACCGGCACTAGGAAACACACTGAGAAACCAGAGTAAAAGTTTCTCCTGCAACCCGTTCCATTTTTGCTAGATGAACGAACGTCTCTCCACATGCTGAGTTCTGAGAGATAAGTGTTTGTGAAAGCCGTCCTTCACCTAGATTATTGGGAACACAAAGTTCGTTTACAGTTGCAAACTACTCTCCATACATATATATGGGGAAGTACTAGTTCCAACTCGGTTTTACAGTGAAAACTGCAGGAACTACAAATCAGCACAAGGAAACAGACTGAGAAACCAGAGTAAAAGTTTCTACTGCAACCCGTTCCCTTTCTGCTAGATGAACGATGGTCTCTCCAAATGCTCAGTTATGAGAGATAAGTGTGTGTGAAAGCCGTCCTTGAACTTGATTGTTGGGAACACAAAGTTCCTTTTCAGTTGCAAACTACACTCAATAAATATATATGGGGAAATACTAGCTCCAACTCGGTTTTACAATGAAAACTGCAAGAATTTCAAACTGGCACTAGGAAACAGACCAAGAAACCAGAGTAAAAGTTTCCCCTGCAACCCGTTCCCTTATTGCTAGATGAGCGAACGTCTCTCCACATGCTCAGTTCTGAGAGAAAAGTGTGTGTGAAGGCCGTCCTTCACCTAGATTGTTGGGAACACAAAGTTCCTTTTCAGTTGCAAATTACACTCCATAGATATATTATGGGAGGTAGTAGCTCCAACTCAGTTTTACAGTGAAAACTGCAGGAACTTCAATTCGGCACTGGGAAACAGACTGAGAATCCAGAGTAAATGTTTCTTCTGCAAACCGTTCACTTTGTGCTAGATGAAAGAACGTCTCTCCACATGCTCAGTTCTGAGAGATCAGTGTGTGTGAAAGCCGTTCTTCACCTAGATTTTTGGGAAAACAAAGTTCCTTTTCAGTTGCAAACTACACTCCATACATATATTTGGGGAGGTACTAGCCCCAAATCGGTTTTACAGTGAAAACTGCAGGACCTTCAAACCGGCACTAGGAAAGAGACTGAGAAACCAGAGTAAAAGTTTCTCCTGCAACCCGTTCCCATTTTGCTAGATGAACGAACGTCTCTCCACATGCTCAGTTCTGAGAGATAAGTGTGTGTGAAAGCCGTACTTCACCTAGATTGATGGGAACAAAAATTTCCTTTTCAGTTGCAAACTACAATCCGTATATATATAAGGGGAGGTACTAGCTCCAACTGGTTTTTACAGTGAAAACTCCAGGAACTTCAAACCGGCACTAAGAAACAGACTGAGAAACAAGAGAAAAAGTTTCCCATTCAACCCGTTCCCTTTGTGCTAGATGAATGAACTCCTCTTCACATGCTCATTTCTGAGAGATAAGTGTGTGTGAAAGCCGACCTTCACCTAGATTTTTGGGAACACAAAGTTACTTTTCAGTTGCAAACTACACAATATACATATATATGGGGAGGTACTAGCTCCAACTTGGTTTTACAGTGAAAACTGCAGGAAATTCAAAACGGCACTAGAAAACAGACTGAGAAAACAGAGTAAAAGTTTCTCCTGAAACCGTTCTTTTTGTGCTAGATGAACGAACGTCTCTCCACATGCTCAGTTCTGAGAGAAAAGTGTGTGTGAAGGCCGTCCTTCACCTAGATTGTTGGGAACACAAAGTTCCTTTTCAGTTGCAAATTACACTCCATAGATATATTATGGGAGGTAGTAGCTCCAACTCAGTTTTACAGTGAAAACTGCAGGAACTTCAATTCGGCACTGGGAAACAGACTGAGAATCCAGAGTAAATGTTTCTTCTGCAAACCGTTCACTTTGTGCTAGATGAAAGAACGTCTCTCCACATGCTCAGTTCTGAGAGATCAGTGTGTGTGAAAGCCGTTCTTCACCTAGATTTTTGGGAAAACAAAGTTCCTTTTCAGTTGCAAACTACACTCCATACATATATTTGGGGAGGTACTAGCCCCAAATCGGTTTTACAGTGAAAACTGCAGGACCTTCAAACCGGCACTAAGAAAGAGACTGAGAAACCAGAGTAAAAGTTTCTCCTGCAACCCGTTCCCATTTTGCTAGATGAAAGAACGTCTCTCCACATGCTCAGTTCTGAGAGATAAGTGTGTGTGAAAGCCGTACTTCACCTAGATTGATGGGAACAAAAATTTCCTTTTCAGTTGCAAACTACAATCCGTATATATATAAGGGGAGGTACTAGCTCCAACTGGTTTTTACAGTGAAAACTCCAGGAACTTCAAACCGGCACTAAGAAACAGACTGAGAAACAAGAGAAAAAGTTTCCCATTCAACCCGTTCCCTTTGTGCTAGATGAATGAACTCCTCTTCACATGCTCATTTCTGAGACATAAGTGTGTGTGAAAGCCGACCTTCACCTAGATTTTTGGGAACACAAAGTTCCTTTCCAGTTGCAAACTACAGTCCATACATATATATGAGGAGGTACTAACTGCAAATCGGTCTTACTGTGAAAACTGCAGGAACTTCAAAATGGCACTAGGAAACAGACTGAGAAACCAGAGTAAAAGTTTCTCCTGAAACCCGTTCCTTTGTGCTAGATGAACGAACGTCTCTCCGCATGCTCAGTTCTGAGAGATAAGTGTGTGTGAAAGCCGTCCGTGACATTGATTGTTGGGAACACAAAGTTCCTTTTCAGTTGCAATCTACACTCCATACATATACATGGGGAGGTATTAGCTCCAACTCGATTTTACATTAAAAACTGCAGGAATTTCAAACCGGCACTAGGAAACACACTGAGAAACCAGAGTAAAAGTTTCTCCTGCAACCCGTTCCATTTTTGCTAGATGAACGAACGTCTCTCCACATGCTGAGTTCTGAGAGATAAGTGTTTGTGAAAGCCGTCCTTCACCTAGATTATTGGGAACACAAAGTTCGTTTACAGTTGCAAACTACTCTCCATACATATATATGGAGAAGTACTAGTTCCAACTCGGATTTACAGTGAAAACTGCAGGAACTACAAATCAGCACAAGGAAACAGACTGAGAAACCAGAGTAAAAGTTTCTACTGCAACCCGTTCCCTTTCTGCTAGATGAACGATGGTCTCTCCAAATGCTCAGTTATGAGAGATAAGTGTGTGTGAAAGCCGTCCTTGAACTTGATTGTTGGGAACACAAAGTTCCTTTTCAGTTGCAAACTACACTCAATAAATATATATGGGGAAATACTAGCTCCAACTCGGTTTTACAGTGAAAACTGCAAGAATTTCAAACTGGCACTAGGAAACAGACCGAGAAACCAGAGTAAAAGTTTCCCCTGCAACCCGTTCCCTTATTGCTAGATGAGGGAACGTCTCTCCACATGCTCAGTTCTGAGAGAAAAGTGTGTGTGAAGGCCGTCCTTCACCTAGATTGTTGGGAACACAAAGTTCCTTTTCAGTTGCAAATTACACTCCATAGATATATTATGGGAGGTAGTAGCTCCAACTCAGTTTTACAGTGAAAACTGCAGGAACTTCAATTCGGCACTGGGAAACAGACTGAGAATCCAGAGTAGATGTTTCTTCTGCAAACCGTTCACTTTGTGCTAGATGAAAGAACGTCTCTCCACATGCTCAGTTCTGAGAGATCAGTGTGTGTGAAAGCCGTTCTTCACCTAGATTTTTGGGAAAACAAAATTCCTTTTCAGTTGCAAACTACACTCCATACATATATTTGGGGAGGTACTAGCCCCAAATCGGTTTTACAGTGAAAACTGCAGGACCTTCAAACCGGCACTAGGAAAGAGACTGAGAAAAAAGAGTAAAAGTTTCTCCTGCAACCCGTTCCCATTTTGCTAGATGAACGAACGTCTCTCCACATGCTCAGTTCTGAGAGATAAGTGTGTGTGAAAGCCGTACTTCACCTAGATTGATGGGAACAAAAATTTCCTTTTCAGTTGCAAACTACAATCCGTATATATATAAGGGGAGGTACTAGCTCCAACTGGTTTTTACAGTGAAAACTCCAGGAACTTCAAACCGGCACTAAGAAACAGACTGAGAAACAAGAGAAAAAGTTTCCCATTCAACCCGTTCCCTTTGTGCTAGATGAATGAACTCCTCTTCACATGCTCATTTCTGAGAGATAAGTGTGTGTGAAAGCCGACCTTCACCAAGATTTTTGGGAACACAAAGTTACTTTTCAGTTGCAAACTACACAATATACATATATATGGGGAGGTACTAGCTCCAACTTGGTTTTACAGTGAAAACTGCAGGAAATTCAACACGGCACTAGAAAACAGACTGAGAAAACAGAGTAAAAGTTTCTCCTGAAACCGTTCTTTTTGTGCTAGATGAACGAACGTCTCTCCACATGCTCAGTTCTGAGTGATAAGTGTGTGTAAAAGCCGTCATTCACCTAGATTGTTGGGAACACAAAGTTCCTTTTCAGTTGCAAACTACACTCCATACAAATATTTGGGGAAGTACTAGTCCCAACTCTGTTTTACAGTGAAAACTGCAGGAAATTCAAACCGGCACTAGGAAACAGACTGAGAAATCAGAGTAAAGTTTCTCCTGCAAACCGTTCCATTTGTGCTAGATGAACGAACGTCTCTCCACATGCTCCGTTCTGAGAGATAAGTGTGAGTGAAAGCCATCATTCACCTATATTGTTGGAAACACAAAATTCCTTTTCAGTTGCAAACAACAATCCATACATATATATGGGGAGGTACAAGCTACAACACGGTTTTACAGTGAAAACTGCAGGAACTTCATACCGGAACTAATAAACAGCCTGAGAAACCAGAGTAAAAGTTTCCCCTGTAACCGGTTCCAGTTGTGCTAGATGAACGAACGTCCCTCCACATGCTCAGTTCTGAGAGATAAGTGTATGTTAAAGCCGTCCCTCACCAAGATTGTTGGGAATACAATGTTCCTTTTCAGTTGCAAACTACACTCCATACATATATATGGGAATGTACTAGCTCCAACGCGGTTTTACGGTGAAAACTGCAGGAACTTCAAAACGGCACTAGGAAACAAACTGAGAAACAAGAGTAAAAGTTTATCCTGCAACCAGTTCCCTTTGTGCTAGATGAACAAACGTCTCTCCACATGCTCGTTTCTGAGAGAAAAGTGTGTGTGAAAGCCGTCCTTCAACTGGATGTTAGGAACACAATGTTCCTTTTAAGTTGCAAACTACAATCCATACATATTTATGGGGAAGTACTAGCTCCATCTCGGTTTTACAGTGAAAAATGCAGTAATTTCAAATCAGCACTAGGAAACAGACTGAGAAAACAGAATAAAAGTTTCTCCTGCAACTGTTCCATTTGTGCTAGATGAACGAAATTCTCTCCACATGATCAGTTCTGAGAGATAAGTGTGCGTGAAAGCCGCCCTTCAACTAGATTTTTGGGAACACATAGTTCCTTTCAGTTGCAAACTACACTCCATACATATATAAGGGTAGGTACAAGCTCCAACGCGGTTTTACAGTGAAAACTGCAGTAACTTCAACCCGGTACTAGGAAACAGACTGAGAAACCACAGTAAAAGTTTCTCCTGCAACCGTTCCATTTGTGCTAGATTAACGAACGTCTCTCCACATGCTCAGTTCTGAGAGATAAGTGTGTGTGAAAGCCGTCCTTCACCTAGATTGTTGGGAACACAAAGTTCCTTTTCAGTTGCAAACTACAATCCATACATATATATGGGGAGGTACTAGCTCCAACTCTGTTTTACAGTGAAAACTGCAGGAACTTCAAACCTTCACTAGGAAACAGACAGAGAATCCAGAGTATAAGTTTCTACTGCAACCAGTTCCCTTTGTGCTAGCTGAACGAACGTCTCTCCACATGCTCAGTTCTGAGATATAAGTGTGTGTGAAAGCCGTACTTCACATAGATTGTTGGGAACACAATGTTCCTTTTAATTTGCAAACTACATTCCATACATATATATGGGAAGGTACTAGCTCCTACTCGGGTTTACAGTGAAAAATGCAGGAAATTCAACCCGGCACTAGGAAACAGACTGAGAAACCAGAGTAAAATTTTCCCCTGCAACCCGTTCCCTTTGTGTTAGATGAACGAAAGTCTATCCACATGCTTAGTTCTGAGAGATAAGTGTGTGAGGAAGCCGTCCTTCACCTAGATTGTTGGGAACACAAAGTTCCTGTTCAGTTGCAAACTACACTCCATAGATATATATGGGGAGGTACTAGCTCCAACTCGGTTTTACAGTGAAATCTGCAGGAACTTAAACTGGCACTAAGAAACACACTGAGAAACCAGAGTAAAAGTTTCCCCTGCAACCGGTTCCCGGTGTGCTAGATGAACGAACGTCCCTCCACATGCTCAGTTCTGAGAGATAATTGTGTGTGAAAGCTGTCCTTCACCAATATTGTTGGGAACACAAAGTTCCTTTTCAGTTGCAAACTACAATCCATAAATATATATGGGGCGGTACAAGCCCCAACTCGGTTTTACAGTGAAAACTGCAGGAACTTCATCCCGGCACTAGGAAACAGACTGAGAAACCAGAGATGAAGTTTCCCCTGCAAACAGTTCCCTTTGTGCTAGATGAACGAAATTCTCTCCACCTGTTCAGTTCTGAGAGATAAGTGTGTTAGAATGCCGTACTTCACCTAGATTGTTGGGAACACAAAGTTCCTTTTCAGGTGCAAACTACACTCCATACATATATATGGGGAGGTACTAGCTCCAACTCGGTTTTACAGTGAAAACTGCAGGAACTTCAAACTTTCACTAGGAAACAGACTGAGAAATCAGAGTAAAAGTTTCTCCTGCAACCCGTTCCCTTTGTGCTAGATGAACAAACGTCTCTCCACATGCTCAGTTCTGAGAGATAAGTGTGTGTGAAAGCCGTCCTTCACCTAGATTGTTGGGAACACAAAGTTCCTTTTCAGTTGTAAATTACAATCCATACATATATATGCTTAGATACTAGCTCCAACACGGTTTTACAGTAAAAAATGCAGGAATTTCAAACCGGCACTAGGAAACACACTGAGAAACCAGAGTAAAAGTTTCTCCTGCAACCCGTTCCATTTTTGCTAGATGAACGAACGTCTCTCCACATGCTATGTTCTGAGAGATAAGTGTGTGTGAAAGCCGTCCATCACCTAGATTGTTGGGAACACAAAGATCCTTTTCAGTTGCAAACTACAATCCGTACATTTAAAAGGGGAGGTACTAGCTCCAACTCGTTTTTACAGTGAAAACTCAAGGAATTTGAAACCGGCACTAGGAAACAGACTGAGAAACCAGAGTAAAGTTTCCCATTCAACCCGTTCCCTTTGTGCTAGAAGAACGAACGTCTCTCCACAAGCTCAGATCTGAGAGGTAAGTGTGTGTGAAACCCGTCCTTCACCTAGATTGTTGGGAACACAAAGTTCCTTTTAAGTTGTAAACTACAATCCATACATATATATGGGGATGTACTAGCTCCAAATCGGTTTTACAGTGAAAACTGCAGGAACTTCAAACCGGTACTAGGAAACAGACTGAGAAACCACTGTAAAAGTTTCACTTGCAAACCGTTCCCTTTTTGCTAGATGAACGAACGACTCTCCACATGCTCAGTTCTGAGAGATAAGTGTGTGTGAAAGCCGTACTTCACCTAGATTGTTGGGAACACAAAGTTCCTTTTCAGTTGCAAACTACACTCCATACATATATATGGGGAGGAAATAGCTCCAACCCGGATTTACAGTGAAAACTGCAGGAACTTCAAACCGGCACTAGGAAACAGACTGAGAAACCAGAGTAAAAATTTCTCCTGCAACACGTTCCCTTTTTGCTAGATGAACGAACGTCTCTCCAAATGCTCTTTATGAGAGATATGTGCGTGTGAAAGCCGTCTTTCAACTAGATTGTTGGGAACACAAAGTTCCTTTTCAGTTGCAAACTACTCTCCATAAATATATATGGGTAACTACCAGCACCAACTCGGTTTTACAGTGAAAACTGCAGGAATTTCAAACTGGCACTATGAAACAGACCGAGAAACCAGAGTAAAAGTTTCCCCTGCAAACCGTTCCCATAGTGCTAGATGAACGAACGTCTCTCCACATGCTCAGTTCTGAGAGATAAGTGTGTGTGAAAGCCGTCATTTACCTAGATTGTTGGGAACACAAAGTTCCTATTCAGTTTCAAACTACACTCCATACATATATATGGGGAGGTACATGCTCCAAATCGATTTTACAGTGAAAACTGCAGGAACTTCAAACCGGCACTAGGAAACAGACTGAGAAACCAGAGAATTAGTTTCTCCTGCAAACAGTTCCCTTTGTGCTAGTTGAACGAACTTCTCTCCACATGCTCTGTTCTGAGAGATAAGTGTGTTTGAAAGCCGTCCTTCACCGAGATTGTTGAGAACACAAAGTTCCTTTTCAGTTGCAAACTACACTCCATACATATATATGGGGAGGTACTAGCTCGAACTTGGTTTTACAGTGAAAACTGCAGGAACTTCAAACCGGCACTAGGAAACAAACTGAGAAACCAGAGAAAAAGTTTCCAATTCAACCCGTTCCCTTTGTGCTAGATGAACGAACGTCTCTCCACATGCTCATTCTGAGAGATAAGTGTGTGTGAAAGCCGTCCTTCACCTAGATTGTTGGGAACACAAAATTACTTTTCAGTTCCAAACTACATTCCATACATATATATGGGGAGGTTCTAGTTCCAACTCGGTTTTACAGTGAAAACTGCAGGAACTTCAAACAGGTACTAGGAAAAAGACTGAGATACCAGAGTAAAAGTTTCTCCTGTAAACCGTTCCCGTTGTGCTAGATGAACGAACATCTCTACAAATGCTCAGATATGAGAGATAATTGTGTGTGAAAGCCATTCTTCACCTACATTTTTGGGAACACAAAGATCCTTCTCAGTTGCAAACTACACTCCATACATATATTTGGGGAGGTACTAGTCCCAACTCGGTTTTACAGTGAAAACTGCAGGAACTTCAAACAGGAACTAGGAAACAGACTGAGAAATCAGAGTAAATTTTCCCCTGCAAACCGTTCCATTTGTGCTAGATGAACGAACGCCTCTCCACATGCTAAGTTCTGAGAGATAAGTGTGAGTGAATGCCATCATTCACCTAGATTGTTGGGAACACAAAATTCCTTTTCAGTTGCAAACAACACTCCATACATATATATGGGGAGGTACAAACTCCAACTCAGTTTTACAGTGAAAACTGCAGGAACTTCAACCCGGCACTAGGAAACAGACTGAGTAACCAGAGTAAAAGTTTCCCCTGCAACCCGTTCCCTTTGTGCTAGATGAACAAACGTGTCTCCACATGCTCATTTCTGAGAGATAAGTGTGTGTTAAAGCCGTCCTTCACCTAGATTTTTGGGTACACAAAGTTCCTTTTCAGTTGCAAATTAAACTCCATACATATATATGGGGAGGTACTTGTTCGAACACTGTTTTACAGTGAAAACTGCAGGAACTTCATACCAGCACTATGAAACAGACTGAGAAAACAGAGTAAAAGTTTCCCCTGCAACCCGTTCCATTTGTGCTAAATGAACGAACTTCTCTCCACATGCTCAGTTCTGAGAGATAAGGGTGTGTGAAAGCCGTCCTTCACCTATACTGGTGGGAACACAAAGTTCATTTTCAATTGCAAACTACACTCCATACATATATTTTGGGAAGTACTAGACCCAACTCGGTTTTACATTGAAAACTGCAGGAACTTCAAAACGGAACTAGGAAACAGACTGAGAAATCAGAGTAAAGTTTCTCCTGCAACGCGTTCCATTTGTGCTAGATGAACGAAGGTCCCTCCACATGCTCAGTTCTGAGAGATAAGTGTGTGTGAAAGCCGTCCTTCACCTAGATTGTTGGGAACACAAAGTTCCTTTTCAGTTGCAAACTACACTCCATACATATATATGGGTAGGTACTAGCTCCAACTCGGTTTTACAGTGAAAACTGCAGGAACTTCAAACCGGCACTAGGAAACAGACTGAGAATCCAGAGTAAAAGTTGCCCTTCAACCAGTTCCTTTTGTGCTAGATGAACGAACTTCTATCCACATGCTCAGTTCTGAGAGATAAGTGTGTGTGAAAGCCGTACTTCACCTAGATTGGTGGGAACACAAAGTTCCTTTTTAGTTGCAAACTACACTCCGTACATATATATGGGGAGGTACTAGCTCTAAATCGGTTTTACAGTGAAAACTGCAGGAAATTCAAACCGGCAATAGGAAACAGAGTGAGAAACCAGAGTTAAAGTTTCTACTGCAAACCGTTCCCTTTGTGCTAGATGAACGAACGTCTCTCCACCTGCTCAGTTCTGAGAGATAAGTTTGTGTGAAAGCCGTACTTCACCTAGATTTTTGGGAACACAAAGTTCCTTTCCATTTGCAAACTCCACTCCATACATATATATGGGGAGGTTCTAGCTCGAACTTGGTTTTACAGTGAAAACTGCAGGAACTTCAAACCGGCACTAGGAAACAGACTGAGAAACCAGAGTAAAAGTTGCCAATTCAACCATTTCCCTTTGTGCTAGATGAACGAACGTCTCTCCACATGCTCAGTTCTGAGAGATAAGTGTGTGTGAAAGCCGTCCTTCACCTAGATTGTTGGGAACACAAAATTACTTTTCAGTTGCAAACTACATTCCATACATACATATGGGGAGGTTCTAGTTCCAACTCGGTTTTACAGTGAAAACTGCAGGAAATTCAAACAGGTACTAGGAAAAAGACTGAGATACCAGAATAAATGTTTCTCCTGTAACCCGTTCCCGTTGTGCTAAATGAACGAACATCTCTCCAAATGCTCAGATATGAGAGATAAGTGTGTGTGAAAGCCGTACTTCACCTAGATTGGTGGGAACACAAAGTTCCTTTTTAGTTGCAAACTACACTCCGTACATATATATGGGGAGGTACTAGCTCTAAATTGGTTTTACAGTGAAAACTGCAGGAAATTCAAACCGGCACTAGGAAACAGAGTGAGAAACCAGAGTTAAGTTTCTCCTGCAAACCGTTCCCTTTGTGCTAGATGAACGAACGTCTCTCCACATGCTCAGTTCTGAGAGATAAGTGTGAGTGAAAGCCGTCATTCACCTAGATTGTTTGGAACACAAAATTCCTTTTCAGTTGCAAACAACACTCCACACATATATATAGGGAGGTACAAACTCCAACTCGGTTTTACAGTGAAAACTGCATGAACTTCAACCCGGCACTAGGAAAAAGACTGATAAACCAGAGTAAAATTTTCCCCTGCAACCCGTTCCATTTGTGCTAGATGAACGAACGTCTCTCCACATGCACAGTTCTGAAAGATAAGTGTGTGTGAAAGCCGTACTTCACGTAGATTTTTGGGAACACAAAGTTCCTTTTCAGTTGCAAACTACACTCCATACATATATATGGGGAGGTACTGGTTCGAACACTATTTTACAGTGAAAACTGCAGGAACTTCAAACCGGCACTAGGAAACAGACTGAGAAAACAGAGTAAAAGTTTCCCCTTCAAACCGTTCCCTTTGTGCTAAATGAATGAACTTCTCTCCACATGCTCAGTTCTGAGAGTTAAGTGTGTGTGAAAGCCGTCCTTCACCTAGATTGGTTGGAACACAAAGTTCATTTTCAGTTGCATACTACACTCCATACATATATATGGGGAGGTACTAGCTCCAACTCGATTTTACACTGAACAATGTAGGAACTTCAAACAGGCACTAGGAAACAGACTGAGAAACCAGATTTAAAGTTTCTCCTGCAACCCGTTCCCTTTGTGCTAGATGAACGAACGTCTCTCCACATGCTCAGTTCTGAGAGATAAGTTTGTGTGAAAGCCGTACTTCACCTAGATTTTTGGGAACACAAAGTTCCTTTCCATTTGCAAACTACACTCCATACATATATATGGGGAGGTTCTACCTCGAACTTGGTTTTACAGTGAAAACTGCAGGAACTTCAAACCGGCACTAGGAAACAGACTGAGAAACCAGAGTAAAAGTTGCCAATTCAACCCTTTCCCTTTGTGCTAGATGAACGAACGTCTCTCCACATGCTCAGTTCTGCGAGATAAGTGTGTGTGAAAGCCGCCCTTCACCTAGATTGTTGGGAATACAATGTTCCTTTTCAGTTGCAAACTACACTGCATACATATATATGGGAATGTACTAGCTCCAACGCGGTTTTACAGTGAAAACTGCAGAAAATTCAAAACGGCACTAGGAAACAAACTGAGAAACAAGAGTAAAAGTTTCTCCTGCAACCAGTTCCCTTTGTGCTAGATGAACAAACGTCTCTCCACATGCTCATTTCTGAGAGAAAAGTGTGTGTGAAAGCCGTCCTTCAACTGGATATTAGGAACACAATGTTCCTTTTAAGTTGCAAACTACAATCCATACATATTTAGGGGGAAGTACTAGCTCCATCTCGGTTTTACAGTGAAAAATGCAGTAATTTCAAATCAGCACTAGGAAACAGACTGAGAAACCAGAATATAAGTTTCTCCTGCAACCGTTCCATTTGTGCTAGATGAACGAAAGTCTCTCCACATGCTCAGTTCTGAGAGATAAGTGTGCGTGAAAGCCGCCCTTCACCTAGATTTTTGGGAACACATAGTTCCTTTCAGTTGCAAACTACACTCCATACATATATAAGGGTAGGTACAAGCTCCAACGCGGTTTTACAGTGAAAACTGCAGTAACTTCAAACCTTCACTAGGAAACAGACAGAGAATCCAGAGTAAAAGTTTCTCCTGCAACCGTTCCATTTGTGCTAGATTAACGAACGTCTCTCCACATGCTCAGTTCTGAGAGATAAGTGTGTGTGAAAGCCGTCCTTCACCTAGATTGTTGGGAACACAAAGTTCCTTTTCAGTTGCAAACTACACTCCATACATATATATGGGGAGGTACTAGCTCCAACTCTGTTTTACAGTGAAAACTGCAGGAACTTCAAACCTTCACTAGGAAACAGACAGAGAATCCAGAGTATAAGTTTCTACTGCAACCAGTTCCCTTTGTGCTAGCTGAACGAACGTCTCTCCACATGCTCAGTTCTGAGATATAAGTGTGTGTGAAAGCCGTACTTCACATAGATTGTTGGGAACACAATGTTCCTTTTAATTTGCAAACTACATTCCATACATATATATGGGAAGGTACTAGCTCCTACTCGGGTTTACAGTGAAAAATGCAGGAAATTCAACCCGGCACTAGGAAACAGACTGAGAAACCAGAGTAAAATTTTCCCCTGCAACCCGTTCCCTTTGTGTTAGATGAACGAAAGTATATCCACATGCTTAGTTCTGAGAGATAAGTGTGTGAGGAAGCCGTCCTTCACCTAGATTGTTGGGAACACAAAGTTCCTGTTCAGTTGCAAACTACACTCCATAGATATATATGGGGAGGTAGTAGCTCCAACTCGGTTTTACAGTGAAATCTGCAGGAACTTAAACTGGCACTAAGAAACACACTGAGAAACCAGAGTAAAAGTTTCCCCTGCAACCGGTTCCCGGTGTGCTAGATGAACGAACGTCTCTCCACATGCTCAGTTCTGAGAGATAATTGTGTGTGAAAGCCGTCCTTCACCAATATTGTTGGGAACACAAAGTTCCTTTTCAGTTGCAAACTACACTCCATAAATATATATGGGGCGGTACAAGCCCCAACTCGGTTTTACAGTGAAAACTGCAGTAACTTCATCCCGGCACTAGGAAACAGACTGAGAAACCAGAGATGAAGTTTCCCCTGCAAACAGTTCCCTTTGTGCTAGATGAACGAAATTCTCTCCACCTGTTCAGTTCTGAGAGATAAGTGTGTTAGAATGCCGTCCTTCACCTAGATTGTTGGGAACACAAAGTTCCTTTTCAGGTGCAAACTACACTCCATACATATATATGGGGAGGTACAAGCTCCAACTCGATTTTACAGTGAAAACTGCAGGAACTTCAAACTTTCACTAGGAAACAGACTGAGAAATCAGAGTAAAAGTTTCTCCTGCAACCCGTTCCCTTTGTGCTAGATGAACAAACGTCTATCCACATGCTCAGTTCTGAGAGATAAGTGTGTGTGAAAGCCGTCCTTCACCTAGATTGTTGGGAACACAAAGTTCCTTTTCAGTTGTAAATTACAATCCATACATATATATGCTTAGATACTAGCTCCAACACGGTTTTACAGTAAAAACTGCAGGAATTTCAAACCGGCACTAGGAAACACACTGAGAAACCAGAGTAAAATTTTCTCCTGCAACCCGTTCCATTTTTGCTAGATGAACGAACGTCTCTCCACATGCTATGTTCTGAGAGATAAGTGTGTGTGAAAGCCGTCCTTCACCTAGATTGTTGGGAACACAAAGTTCGTTTTCAGTTGCAAACTACTCTCCCTACATATATATGGGTAGGTACTAGCCCCAACTCGGTTTTACAGTGAAATCTGCAGGAACTTCAAACCGGCACAAGGAAACAGACTGAGAAACCAGAGTAAAATTTTCTCCTGCAAACCGTTCCCTTTGTGCTAGATGAACGAAGGTCTCTCCAAATGCTCAGTTATGAGAGATAAGTGTGTATGAAAGCCGTCCTTGACTTTGATTGTTGGGAACACAAAGTTCCTTTTAAGTTGTAAACTACACTCCATAAATATATATGGGGAAATACTAGCTCTAACTCGGTTTTACAGTGAAAACTGCAAGAATTTCAAACTGGCACTAGGAAACAGACCGAGAAACCAGAGTAAAATTTTCCCCTGCAACCCGTTCCCTTATTGCAAGATGAACGAACGTCTCTCCACATGTTCAGTTCTGAGAGATCAGTGTGTGTGAAAGCCGTCCTTCACATAGATTTTTGGGAAAACAAAGTTCCTTTTCAGTTGCAAACTACACTCCATACATATATTTGGGGAGGTACTAGCCCCAACTCGGTTTTACAGTGAAAACTGCAAGACCTTCAAACCGGCACTAGGAAATAGACCGAGAAACCAGATTTAAATTTCTCCTGCAACCCGTTCCCTTTGTGCTAGATGAACGAACGTCTCTCCACATGCTCAGTTCTGAGATATAAGTGTGTGTGAAAGCCGTACTTCACCTAGATTGTTGGGAACAAAAAGTTCCTTTTCAGTTGCAAACTACAATCCGTACATTTAAAAGGGGAGGTACTAGCTCCAACTCGTTTTTACAGTGAAAAATCAAGGAATTTGAAACCGGCACTAGGAAACAGACTGAGAAACCAGAGTAAAGTTTCCCATTCAACCCGTTCCCTTTGTGCTAGAAGAACGAACGTCTCTCCACAAGCTCAGAACTGAGAGGTAAGTGTGTGTGAAACCCGTCCTTCACCTAGATTGTTGGGAACACAAAGTTCCTTTTAAGTTGTAAACTACAATCCATACATATATATGGGGATGTACTAGCTCCAAATCGGTTTTACAGTGAAAACTGCAGGAACGTCAAACCGGTACTAGGAAACAGACTGAGAAACCACTGTAAAAGTTTCACTTTCAAACCGTTCCCTTTGTGCTAGATGAACGAACGACTCTCCACATGCTCAGTTCTGAGAGATAAGTGTGTGTGAAAGCCGTACTTCACCTAGATTGTTGGGAACACAAAGTTCCTTTTCAGTTGCAAACTACACTCCATACATATATATGGGGAGGAAATAGCTCCAACTCGGATTTACAGTGAAAACTGCAGGAAATTCAAACCGGCACTAGGAAACAGACTGAGAAACCAGAGTAAAAATTTCTCCTGCAACACGTTCCCTTTTTGCTAGATGAACGAACGTCTCTCCAAATGCTCAGTTATGAGAGATATGTGCGTGTGAAAGCCGTCCTTCACCGAGATTGTTGAGAACACAAAGTTCCTTTTCAGTTGCAAACTACACTCCATACATATATATGGGGAGGTTCTAGCTCGAACTTGGTTTTACAGTGAAAACTGCAGGAACTTCAAACCGGCACTAGGAAACAGACTGAGAAACCAGAGAAAAAGTTTCCAATTCAACCCGTTCCCTTTGTGCTAGATGAACGAACGTCTCTCCACATGCTCATTCTGAGAGATAAGTGTGTGTGAAAGCCGTCCTTCACCTAGAATGTTGGGAACACAAAATTACTTTTCAGTTGCAAACAACACTCCATACATATATATGGGGAGGTACTAGCTCCAACTCGATTTTAGAGGGAAAACTCAGGAAATTCGAACCAGCACTAGGAAACAGACTGAGAAACCAGAGTAAAAGTTTCTCCTGCAACCGTTCTTTTTGTGCTAGATGAACGAACGTCTCTCCACATGCTCAGATCTGAGAGATAAGTGTGTGTAAAAGCCATCATTCACCTAGATTGTTGGGAACACAAAGTTCCTTTTCAGTTGCAAACTACACTCCATACATATATTTGGGGAGGTACTAGTCCCAACTCGGTTTTACAGTGAAAACTGCAGGAACTTCAAACAGGAACTAGGAAACAGACTGAGAAATCAGAGTAAAGTTTCCCCTGCAAACCGTTCCATTTGTGCTAGATGAACGAACGCCTCTCCACATGCTAAGTTCTGAGAGATAAGTGTGAGTGAATGCCATCATTCACCTAGATTGTTGGGAACACAAAATTCCTTTTCAGTTGCAAACAACACTCCATACATATATATGGGGAGGTACAAACTCCAACTCAGTTTTACAGTGAAAACTGCAGGAACTTCAACCCGGCACTAGGAAACAGACTGAGTAACCAGAGTAAAAGTTTCCCCTGCAACCCGTTCCCTTTGTGCTAGATGAACAAACGTGTCTCCACATGCTCAGTTCTGAGAGATAAGTGTGTGTTAAAGCCGTCCTTCACCTAGATTTTTGGGTACACAAAGTTCCTTTTCAGTTGCAAATTAAACTCCATACATATATATGGGGAGGTACTTGTTCGAACACTGTTTTACAGTGAAAACTGCAGGAACTTCATACCGGCACTATGAAACAGACTGAGAAAACAGAGTAAAAGTTTCCCCTGCAACCCATTCCATTTCTGCTAAATGAACGAACTTCTCTCCACATGCTCAGTTCTGAGAGATAAGTGTGTGTGAAAGCCGTCCTTCACCTATACTGGTGGGAATACAAAGTTCATTTTCAATTGCAAACTACACTCCATACATATATTTTGGGAAGTACTAGACCCAACTCGGTTTTACATTGAAAACTGCAGGAACTTCAAAACGGAACTAGGAAACAGACTGAGAAATCAGTGTAAAGTTTCTCCTGCAACGCGTTCCATTTGTGCTAGATGAACGAAGGTCTCTCCACATGCTCAGTTCTGAGAGATAAGTGTGTGTGAAAGCCGTCCTTCACCTAGATTGTTGGGAACACAAAGTTCCTTTTCAGTTGCAAAGTACACTCCATACATATATATGGGTAGGTACTAGCTCCAACTCGGTTTTACAGTGAAAACTGCAGGAACTTCAAACCGGCACTAGAAAACAGACTGAGAATCCAGAGTAAAAGTTGCCCTTCAACCAGTTCCTTTTGTGCTAGATGAATGAACTTCTCTCCACATGCTCAGTTCTGAGAGATAAGTGTGTGTGAAAGCCGTCCTTCACCTAGATGGTTGGGAACACAAAGTTCCTTTTCAGTTGCAAATTAAACTCCATACATATATATGGGGAGGTTCTAGCTCGAACTCGGTTTTACAGTGAAAACTGCAGGAACTTCAAACCGGCACTAGGAAACAGACTGAGAAACCAGAGTAAAAGTTGCCAATTCAACCCTTTCCCTTTGTGCTAGATGAACGAACGTCTCTCCACATGCTCAGTTCTGCGAGATAAGTGTGTGTGAAAGCCGCCCTTCACCTAGATTGTTGGGAATACAATGTTCCTTTTCAGTTGCAAACTACACTGCATACATATATATGGGAATGTACTAGCTCCAACGCGGTTTTACAGTGAAAACTGCAGAAAATTCAAAACGGCACTAGGAAACAAACTGAGAAACAAGAGTAAAAGTTTCTCCTGCAACCAGTTCCCTTTGTGCTAGATGAACAAACGTCTCTCCACATGCTCATTTCTGAGAGAAAAGTGTGTGTGAAAGCCGTCCTTCAACTGGATATTAGGAACACAATGTTCCTTTTAAGTTGCAAACTACAATCCATACATATTTAGGGGGAAGTACTAGCTCCATCTCGGTTTTACAGTGAAAAATGCAGTAATTTCAAATCAGCACTAGGAAACAGACTGAGAAACCAGAATAAGAGTTTCTCCTGCAACCGTTCCATTTGTGCTAGATGAACGAAAGTCTCTCCACATGCTCAGTTCTGAGAGATAAGTGTGCGTGAAAGCCGCCCTTCACCTAGATTTTTGGGAACACATAGTTCCTTTCAGTTGCAAACTACACTCCATACATATATAAGGGTAGGTACAAGCTCCAACGCGGTTTTACAGTGAAAACTGCAGTAACTTCAACCCGGTACTAGGAAACAGACTGAGAAACCAGAGTAAAAGTTTCTCCTGCAACCGTTCCATTTGTGCTAGATTAATGAACGTCTCTCCACATGCTCAGTTCTGAGAGATAAGTGTGTGTGAAAGCCGTCCTTCACCTAGATTGTTGGGAACACAAAGTTCCTTTTCAGTTGCAAACTACACTCCATACATATATATGGGGAGGTACTAGCTCCAACTCTGTTTTACAGTGAAAACTGCAGGAACTTCAAACCTTCACTAGGAAACAGACAGAGAATCCAGAGTATAAGTTTCTACTGCAACCAGTTCCCTTTGTGCTAGCTGAACGAACGTCTCTCCACATGCTCAGTTCTGAGATATAAGTGTGTGTGAAAGCCGTACTTCACATAGATTGTTGGGAACACAATGTTCCTTTTAATTTGCAAACTACATTCCATACATATATATGGGAAGGTACTAGCTCCTACTCGGGTTTACAGTGAAAAATGCAGGAAATTCAACCCGGCACTAGGAAACAGACTGAGAAACCAGAGTAAAATTTTCCCCTGCAACCCGTTCCCTTTGTGTTAGATGAACGAAAGTATATCCACATGCTTAGTTCTGAGAGATAAGTGTGTGAGGAAGCCGTCCTTCACCTAGATTGTTGGGAACACAAAGTTCCTGTTCAGTTGCAAACTACACTCCATAGATATATATGGGGAGGTAGTAGCTCCAACTCGGTTTTACAGTGAAATCTGCAGGAACTTAAACTGGCACTAAGAAACACACTGAGAAACCAGAGTAAAAGTTTCCCCTGCAACCGGTTCCCGGTGTGCTAGATGAACGAACGTCTCTCCACATGCTCAGTTCTGAGAGATAATTGTGTGTGAAAGCCGTCCTTCACCAATATTGTTGGGAACACAAAGTTCCTTTTCAGTTGCAAACTACACTCCATAAATATATATGGGGCGGTACAAGCCCCAACTCGGTTTTACAGTGAAAACTGCAGTAACTTCATCCCGGCACTAGGAAACAGACTGAGAAACCAGAGATGAAGTTTCCCCTGCAAACAGTTCCCTTTGTGCTAGATGAACGAAATTCTCTCCACCTGTTCAGTTCTGAGAGATAAGTGTGTTAGAATGCCGTCCTTCACCTAGATTGTTGGGAACACAAAGTTCCTTTTCAGGTGCAAACTACACTCCATACATATATATGGGGAGGTACAAGCTCCAACTCGGTTTTACAGTGAAAACTGCAGGAACTTCAAACTTTCACTAGGAAACAGACTGAGAAATCAGAGTAAAAGTTTCTCCTGCAACCTGTTCCCTTTGTGCTAGATGAACAAACGTCTATCCACATGCTCAGTTCTGAGAGATAAGTGTGTGTGAAAGCCGTCCTTCACCTAGATTGTTGGGAACACAAAGTTCCTTTTCAGTTGTAAATTACAATCCATACATATATATGCTTAGATACTAGCTCCAACACGGTTTTACAGTAAAAACTGCAGGAATTTCAAACCGGCACTAGGAAACACACTGAGAAACCAGAGTAAAATATTCTCCTGCAACCCGTTCCATTTTTGCTAGATGAACGAACGTCTCTCCACATGCTATGTTCTGAGAGATAAGTGTGTGTGAAAGCCGTCCTTCACCTAGATTGTTGGGAACACAAAGTTCGTTTTCAGTTGCAAACTACTCTCCCTACATATATATGGGTAGGTACTAGCCCCAACTCGGTTTTACAGTGAAATCTGCAGGAACTTCAAACCGGCACAAGGAAACAGACTGAGAAACCAGAGTAAAATTTTCTCCTGCAAACCGTTCCCTTTGTGCTAGATGAACGAAGGTCTCTCCAAATGCTCAGTTATGAGAGATAAGTGTGTATGAAAGCCGTCCTTGACTTTGATTGTTGGGAACACAAAGTTCCTTTTAAGTTGTAAACTACACTCCATAAATATATATGGGGAAATACTAGCTCTAACTCGGTTTTACAGTGAAAACTGCAAGAATTTCAAACTGGCACTAGGAAACAGACCGAGAAACCAGAGTAAAATTTTCCCCTGCAACCCGTTCCCTTATTGCAAGATGAACGAACGTCTCTCCACATGTTCAGTTCTGAGAGATCAGTGTGTGTGAAAGCCGTCCTTCACATAGATTTTTGGGAAAACAAAGTTCCTTTTCAGTTGCAAACTACACTCCATACATATATTTGGGGAGGTACTAGCCCCAACTCGGTTTTACAGTGAAAACTGCAAGACCTTCAAACCGGCACTAGGAAATAGACCGAGAAACCAGATTTAAATTTCTCCTGCAACCCGTTCCCTTTGTGCTAGATGAACGAACGTCTCTCCACATGCTCAGTTCTGAGATATAAGTGTGTGTGAAAGCCGTACTTCACCTAGATTGTTGGGAACAAAAAGTTCCTTTTCAGTTGCAAACTACAATCCGTACATTTAAAAGGGGAGGTACTAGCTCCAACTCGTTTTTACAGTGAAAAATCAAGGAATTTGAAACCGGCACTAGGAAACAGACTGAGAAACCAGAGTAAAGTTTCCCATTCAACCCGTTCCCTTTGTGCTAGAAGAACGAACGTCTCTCCACAAGCTCAGAACTGAGAGGTAAGTGTGTGTGAAACCCGTCCTTCACCTAGATTGTTGGGAACACAAAGTTCCTTTTAAGTTGTAAACTACAATCCATACATATATATGGGGATGTACTAGCTCCAAATCGGTTTTACAGTGAAAACTGCAGGAACGTCAAACCGGTACTAGGAAACAGACTGAGAAACCACTGTAAAAGTTTCACTTGCAAACCGTTCCCTTTGTGCTAGATGAACGAACGACTCTCCACATGCTCAGTTCTGAGAGATAAGTGTGTGTGAAAGCCGTACTTCACCTAGATTGTTGGGAACACAAAGTTCCTTTTCAGTTGCAAACTACACTCCATACATATATATGGGGAGGAAATAGCTCCAACTCGGATTTACAGTGAAAACTGCAGGAAATTCAAACCGGCACTAGGAAACAGACTGAGAAACCAGAGTAAAAATTTCTCCTGCAACACGTTCCCTTTTTGCTAGATGAACGAACGTCTCTCCAAATGCTCAGTTATGAGAGATATGTGCGTGTGAAAGCCGTCCTTCACCGAGATTGTTGAGAACACAAAGTTCCTTTTCAGTTGCAAACTACACTCCATACATATATATGGGGAGGTTCTAGCTCGAACTTGGTTTTACAGTGAAAACTGCAGGAACTTCAAACCGGCACTAGGAAACAGACTGAGAAACCAGAGAAAAAGTTTCCAATTCAACCCGTTCCCTTTGTGCTAGATGAACGAACGTCTCTCCACATGCTCATTCTGAGAGATAAGTGTGTGTGAAAGCCGTCCTTCACCTAGATTGTTGGGAACACAAAATTACTTTTCAGTTGCAAACAACACTCCATACATATATATGGGGAGGTACTAGCTCCAACTCGATTTTAGAGGGAAAACTCAGGAAATTCGAACCAGCACTAGGAAACAGACTGAGAAACCAGAGTAAAAGTTTCTCCTGCAACCGTTCTTTTTGTGCTAGATGAACGAACGTCTCTCCACATGCTCAGATCTGAGAGATAAGTGTGTGTAAAAGCCATCATTCACCTAGATTGTTGGGAACACAAAGTTCCTTTTCAGTTGCAAACTACACTCCATACATATATTTGGGGAGGTACTAGTCCCAACTCGGTTTTACAGTGAAAACTGCAGGAACTTCAAACAGGAACTAGGAAACAGACTGAGAAATCAGAGTAAAGTTTCCCCTGCAAACCGTTCCATTTGTGCTAGATGAACGAACGCCTCTCCACATGCTAAGTTCTGAGAGATAAGTGTGAGTGAATGCCATCATTCACCTAGATTGTTGGGAACACAAAATTCCTTTTCAGTTGCAAACAACACTCCATACATATATATGGGGAGGTACAAACTCCAACTCAGTTTTACAGTGAAAACTGCAGGAACTTCAACCCGGCACTAGGAAACAGACTGAGTAACCAGAGTAAAAGTTTCCCCTGCAACCCGTTCCCTTTGTGCTAGATGAACAAACGTGTCTCCACATGCTCAGTTCTGAGAGATAAGTGTGTGTTAAAGCCGTCCTTCACCTAGATTTTTGGGTACACAAAGTTCCTTTTCAGTTGCAAATTAAACTCCATACATATATATGGGGAGGTACTTGTTCGAACACTGTTTTACAGTGAAAACTGCAGGAACTTCATACCGGCACTATGAAACAGACTGAGAAAACAGAGTAAAAGTTTCCCCTGCAACCCATTCCATTTCTGCTAAATGAACGAACTTCTCTCCACATGCTCAGTTCTGAGAGATAAGTGTGTGTGAAAGCCGTCCTTCACCTATACTGGTGGGAACACAAAGTTCATTTTCAATTGCAAACTACACTCCATACATATATTTTGGGAAGTACTAGACCCAACTCGGTTTTACATTGAAAACTGCAGGAACTTCAAAACGGAACTAGGAAACAGACTGAGAAATCAGTGTAAAGTTTCTCCTGCAACGCGTTCCATTTGTGCTAGATGAACGAAGGTCTCTCCACATGCTCAGTTCTGAGAGATAAGTGTGTGTGAAAGCCGTCCTTCACCTAGATTGTTGGGAACACAAAGTTCCTTTTCAGTTGCAAAGTACACTCCATACATATATATGGGTAGGTACTAGCTCCAACTCGGTTTTACAGTGAAAACTGCAGGAACTTCAAACCGGCACTAGGAAACAGACTGAGAATCCAGAGTAAAAGTTGCCCTTCAACCAGTTCCTTTTGTGCTAGATGAACGAACTTCTCTCCACATGCTCTGTTCTGAGAGATAAGTGTGTGTGAAAGCCGTACTTCACCTAGATTGTTGGGAACACAAAGTTCCTTTTCAGTTGCAAACTACACTCTATACATATATATGGGGAGGTACTGGTTCGAACACTATTTTACAGTGAAAACTGCAGGAACTTCAAACCGGCACTAGGAAACAGACTGAGAAAACAGAGTAAAAGTTTCCCCTTCAAACCGTTCCCTTTGTGCTAAATGAATGAACTTCTCTCCACATGCTCAGTTCTGAGAGATAAGTGTGTGTGAAAGCCGTCCTTCACCTAGATTTATGGAACACAATGTTCATTTTCAGTTGCATACTACACTCCATACATATATATGGGGAGGTACTAGCTCCAACTCGATTTTACACTGAACAATGTAGGAACTTCAAACCGGCACTAGGAAACAGACTTAGAAACCAGGTTTAAAGTTTCTCCTGCAACCCGTTCCCTTTGTGCTAGATGAACGAACGTCTCTCCACATGCTCAGTTCTGAGAGATAAGTTTGTGTGAAAGCCGTACTTCACCTAGATTTTTGGGAACACAAAGTTCCTTTCCATTTGCAAACTACACTCCATACATATATATGGGGAGGTTCTAGCTCGAACTTGGTTTTACAGTGAAAACTGCAGGAACTTCAAACCGGCACTAGGAAACAGACTGAGAAACCAGAGTAAAAGTTGCCAATTCAACCAGTTCCCTTTGTGCTAGATGAACGAACGTCTCTCCACATGCTCAGTTCTGAGAGATAAGTGTGTGTGAAAGCCGTCCTTCACCTAGATTGTTGGGAACACAAAATTACTTTTCAGTTGCAAACTACATTCCATACATATATATGGGGAAGTTCTAGTTCCAACTCGGTTTTACAGTGAAAACTGCAGGAACTTCAAACAGGTACTAGGAAAAAGACTGAGATACCAGAATAAAAGTTTCTCCTGTAACCCGTTCCCGTTGTGCTAAATGAACGAACATCTCTCCAAATGCTCAGATATGAGAGATAAGTGTGTGTGAAAGCCATACTTCACCTAGATTGGTGGGAACACAAAGTTCCTTTTTAGTTGCAAACTACAATCCGTACATATATATGGGGAGGTACTAGCTCTAAATCGGTTTTACAGTGAAAACTGCAGGAAATTCAAACCGGCACTAGGAAACAGAGTGAGAAACCAGAGTTAAAGTTTCTCCTGCAAACCGTTCCCTTTGTGCTAGATGAACGAACGTCTCTCCACATGCTCAGTTCTGAGTGATAACTGTGAGTGAAAGCCATCATTCACCTAGATTGTTTGGAACACAAAATTCCTTTTCAGTTGCAAACAACACTCCACACATATATATAGGGAGGTACAAACTCCAACTCGGTTTTACAGTGAAAACTGCATGAACTTCAACCCGGCACTAGGAAAAAGACTGATAAACCAGAGTAAAATTTTCCCCTGCAACCCGTTCCATTTGTGCTAGATGAACGAACGTCTCTCCACATGCTCAGTTCTGAAAGATAAGTGTGTGTGAAAGCCGTACTTCACGTAGATTTTTGGGAACACAAAGTTCCTTTTCAGTTGCAAACTACACTCCATACATATATATGGGGAGGTACTGGTTCGAACACTATTTTACAGTGAAAACTGCAGGAACTTCAAACCGGCACTAGGAAACAGACTGAGAAAACAGAGTAAAAGTTTCCCCTTCAAACCGTTCCCTTTGTGCTAAATGAATGAACTTCTCTCCACATGCTCAGTTCTGAGAGATAAGTGTGTGTGAAAGCCGTCCTTCACCTAGATTGGTTGGAACACAAAGTTCATTTTCAGTTGCATACTACACTCCATACGTATATATGGGGAGGTACTAGCTCCAACTCGATTTTACACTGAACAATGTAGGAACTTCAAACAGGCACTAGTAAACAGACTGAGAAACCAGATTTAAGTTTCCCCTGCAACCCGTTCCCTTTGTGCTAGATGAACGAACGTCTCTCCACATGCTCAGTTCTGAGAGATAAGTTTGTGTGAAAGCCGTACTTCACTTAGATTTTTGGGAACAAAAAGTTCCTTTCCATTTGCAAACTACACTCCATACATATATATGGGGAGGTTCTACCTCGAACTTGGTTTTACAGTGAAAACTGCAGGAACTTCAAACCGGCACTAGGAAACAGACTGAGAAACCAGAGTAAAAGTTGCCAATTCAACCCTTTCCCTTTGTGCTAGATGAACGAACGTCTCTCCACATGCTCAGTTCTGAGAGATAAGTGTGTGTGAAAGCCGTCCTTCACCTAGATTGTTGGGAACACAAAATTACTTTTCAGTTGCAAACTACATTCCATACATATATATGGGGAGGTTCTAGTTCCAACTCGGTTTTACAGTGAAAACTGCAGGAACTTCAAACACGTACTAGGAAAAAGACTGAGATACCTGAATAAAAGTTTCTCCTGTAACCCGTTCCCGTTGTGCTAAATGAACGAACATCTCTCCAAATGCTCAGATATGAGAGAGAAGTGTGTGTGAAATCCATTCTTCACCTACATTTTTGGGAATACAAAGTTCCTTTTAAGTTGCAAACTACAATCAATACATATATATAGGTAGGTACAAGCTCCAAATCGGTTCTACAGTGAAAACTGCAGGAACTTCAACCAGGCACTAGGAAACAGACTGAGAAAACAGAGTAAAAGTTTCTCCTGCAAACCGTTCCCTTTGTGCTAGAAGAACGAACGTCCCTCCACATGCTCAGTTCTGAGAGAAAAGTGTGTGTGAATTCCGTCCTTCACCTAGATTGTTGGGAACACAAAGTTCATTTTCAGTTGCAAACTACACTCCATACATATATATGGGGAGGTACTAGCTCCAACTCGATTTTACATGGAAAACTGCAGGAAATTCAAACCAGCACTAGGAAACAGACTGAGAAACCAGAGTAAAAGTTTCTCCTGCAACCGTTCTTTTTGTGCTAGATGAACGAACGTCTCTCCACATGCACAGATCTGAGAGATAAATGTGTGTAAAGCCGTCATTCTCCTAGATAGTTGGGAACACAAAGTTCCTTTTCAGTTGCAAACTACACTCAATATATATATTTGGGGAGGTACTAGTCCCAACTCGGTTTTACAGTGAAAACTGCAGGAACTTCAAACCGGAACTAGGAAACAGACTGAGAAATCAGAGTAAAGTTTCTCCTGCAATCTTTTCAATTTGTGCTAGATGAACGAAAGTCTCTCCACATGCTAAGTTCTGAGAGATAAGTTTGAGTGAAAGTCGTCATTCACCTAGAATGTTGGGAACACAAAATTCCTTTTCAGTTGCAAACAACACTCCATACATATATATGGGGAGGTACAAAGTCCAACTCGGTTTTACAGTGAAAACTGCAGGAACTTCAACCCGGCACTAGGAAACAGACTGAGAAACCAGAGTAAAAGTTTCTCTTGCAACCCGTTCCTTTGTGCTAGATGAACAAACGTGTCTCCACATGCTCAGTTCTGAGAGATAAGTGTGTGTGAAAGCCGTCCTTCACCTAGATTTTTGGGTACACAAAGTTCCTTTTCAGTTGCAAATTAAACTCCATACATATATATGGGGAGGTACTTGTTCGAACACAGTTTTACAGTGAAAACTGCAGGAACTTCATACCGGCACTAGGAAACAGACTGAGAAAACAGAGTAAAATTTTCCCCTTCTAACCGTTCCCTTTGTGCTAAATGAATGAACTTCTCTCCACATGCTCAGTTCTGAGAGATAAGTGTGTGTGAAAGCCGTCCTTCACCTAGATTGGTTGGAACACAAAGTTCATTTTCAGTTGCATACTACACTCCATACATATATATGGGGAGGTACTAGCTCCAACTCGATTTTACACTGAACAATGTAGGAACTTCAAACCGGCACTAGGAAACAGACTGAGAAACCAGATTTAAAGTTTCTCCTGCAACCCGTTCCCTTTGTGCTAGATGAACGAACGTCTCTCCACATGCTCAGTTCTGAGAGATAAGTGTGTGTGAAAGCCGTCCTTCACCTAGATTGTTGGGAACACAAAATTACTTTTCAGTTGCAAACTACATTCCATACATATATATGGGGAGGTTCTAGTTCCAACTCGGTTTTACAGTGAAAACTGCAGGAACTTCAAACAGGTACTAGGAAAAAGACTGAGATACCTGAATAAAAGTTTCTCCTGTAACCCGTTCCCGTTGTGCTAAATGAACGAACATCTCTCCAAATGCTCAGATATGAGAGAGAAGTGTGTGTGAAAGCCATTCTTCACCTACATTTTTGGGAACACAAAGTTCCTTTTAAGTTGCAATCTACACTCAATACATATATATAGGTAGGTACAAGCTCCAAATCGGTTTTACAGTGAAAACTGCAGGAACTTCAACCAGGCACTAGGAAACAGACTGAGAAAACAGAGTAAAAGTTTCTCCTGCAAACCGTTCCCTTTGTGCTAGAAGAACGAACGTCCCTCCACATGCTCAGTTCTGAGAGAAAAGTGTGTGTGAATTCCGTCCTTCACCTAGATTGTTGGGAACACAAAGTTCATTTTCAGTTGCAAACTACACTCCATACATATATATGGGGAGGTACTAGCTCCAACTCGATTTTACATGGAAAACTGCAGGAAATTCAAACCAGCACTAGGAAACAGACTGAGAAACCAGAGTAAAAGTTTCTCCTGCAACCGTTCTTTTTGTGCTAGATGAACGAACGTCTCTCCACATGCTCAGATCTGAGAGATAAATGTGTGTAAAAGCCGTCATTCACCTAGATAGTTGGGAACACAAAGTTCTTTTCAGTTGCAAACTACACTCAATACATATATTTGGGGAGGTACTAGTCCCAACTCGGTTTTACAGTGAAAACTGCAGGAACTTCAAACCGGAACTAGGAAACAGACTGAGAAATCAGAGTAAAGTTTCTCCTGCAAACCGTTCCATTTGTGCTAGATGAACGAACGTCTCTCCACATGCTTAATTCTGTGAGATAAGTTTGAGTGAAAGTCGTCATTCACCTAGAATGTTGGGAACACAAAATTCCTTTTCAGTTGCAAACAACACTCCATACATATATATGGGGAGGTACAAAGTCCAACTCGGTTTTACAGTGAAAACTGCAGGAACTTCAAACCGGCACTAGGAAACAGACTGAGAAACCAGAGTTAAAGTTTCTCCTTCAAACCTTTCCCATTGTGCTAGATGAACGAACGTCTCTCCACATGCTCAGTTCTGAAAGATAAGTGTGTGTGAAAGCCGTACTTCACGTAGATTTTTGGGAACACAAAGTTCGTTTTCAGTTGCAAACTAAACTCCATACATATATATGGGGAGGTACTTGTTCGAACACTATTTTACAGTGAAAACTGCAGGAATTTCAAACCGGCACTAGGAAACAGACTGAGAAAACAGAGTAAAAGTTTACCCTGCAACCCGTTCCCTTTGTGCTAAATGAAGGAAATTCTTTCCACATGCTCAGTTCTGAGAGATAAGTGTGTGTGAAAGCCGTCCTTCACCTATATTGGTGGGAACACAAAGTTCATTTTCAATTGCAAACTACACTCCATACATATATTTTGGGAGGTACTAGACCCAACTCGGTTTTACATTGAAAACTGCAGGAACTTCAAACCGGAACTAGGAAACAGACTGAGAAATCAGAGTAAAGTTTCTCCTGCAACGCGTTCCATTTGTGCTAGATGAACCAACGTCTCTCCACATGCTCAGTTCTGAGAGATAAGTGTGAATGAAAGCCGTCATTCACCTAGATTGTTGGGAACACAAAATTCCTTTTCAGTTGCAAACAACACTCCACACATATATATGGGGAGGTACAAACTCCAGCTCGATTTTACAGTGAAAACTGCAGGAACTTCAACCCGGCACTAGGAAACAGACTGAGAAACCAGTTTTAAAGTTTCTCCTGCAACACGTTCCCTTTGTGCTAGATGAACGAACGTCTCTCCACATGCTCAGTTCTGAAAGATAAGTGTGTGTGAAAGCCGTCCTTCACCTATATTGGTGGAAACACAAAGTTCCTTTTCAGTTGCAAACTACAGTCCATACATATATATGGGAAGGTACTAGCTCCAACTCGTTTTTACAGTGAAAACTGCAGGAAATTCAACGCGGCACTAGGAAACAGACTGAGAAACCAGAGTTAAAATTTCTCCTGCAAAGCGTTACCTTTGTGATAGATGAACGAACGTCTCTCCACATGCTCAGTTCTGAGAGATAAGTGTGTGTGAAAGCCGTCCTTCACCTATATTGGTGGGAACACAAAGTTCATTTTCAGTTGCAAACTACACTCCATACATATATATGGGGGGGTACTAGCACCAACTCGGTTTTACAGTGAAAACTGTAGGAACTTCAAACCGGCACTAGGAAACAGACTGAGAAACCAGGTTTAAAGTTTCTCCTGCAAACCGTTCCCTTTGTGCTAGATGAACGAACGTCTCTCCACATGCTCATTTCTTAGAGATAAATGTGTGTGAAAGCCGACCTTCACCTAGATTGTTGGGAACACAAAGTTCTTTTTCATTTGCAAACTAAACTCCATACATATATATGGGGAGGTTCTAGCTCGAACTCGGTTTTACAGTGAAAACTGCAGGAACTTCAAACCGGCACTAGGAAACAGACTGAGAAACCAGAGTAAAATTTCCCCTTCAACCCGTTCCCTTTGTGCTAGATGAACGAAATTCTCTACACATGCTCAGTTCTGAGAGATAAGTGTGTGTGAAAGCCGTCCTTCACCTAGATTGGTGGGAACACAAAGTTCCTTTTCAGTTGCAAACTACACTCCATACATATATATGGGGAGGTACTAGCTCCAACTCTGTTTTACAGTGAAAACTGCAGGAAATTCAACCAGGCACTTGGAAACAGACTGAGAAACCAGAGTTAAAATTTCTACTGCAAAGCGTTCCCTTTGTGCTAGATGAACGAACGTCTCTCCACATGCTCAGTTCTGAGAAATAAATTTGTGTGAAAGCCGTCCTTCACCTAGATTGGTGGGAACACAAAGTTCCTTTTCAGTTTCAAACTACACTCCATAAATATATATGGGTATGTACTAGCTCTAAATCGGTTTTACAGTGAAAAATTCAGGAACTTCAAACAGGCACTAGGAAACACGCTGAGAAACCAAAGTAATAGTTTCTCGTGAAACCCGTTCCCTTTGTGCTAGATGAACGAACGTCTCTCCACATACTCAGTTCTGAGAGATAAGTGTGTGTGAAAGCCATTCTTTACATAGATTGTTGGGAACACAAAGTTCCTTTTCAGTAGCAAACTACACTCCATAAATATATATGGGGAAGTACTAGCTCGAACTCGGTATTACAGTGAAAATTGCAGGAACTTCAAACCGGAACTAGGAAACAGACTGAGAAATCACAGTAAAGTTTCTCCTGCAACCCGTTCCTTTTGTGCTAGATGAACGAAAGTCTCTCCACATTCTCAGTTCTGAGAGATAATTGTGAGTGAAAGCCGTCATTCAACTAGATTGTTGGGAACACAAAATTCCTTTTCAGTTGCAAACAACACTCCTCATATATATATGGGGAGGTACAAACTCCAACTCGATTTTACAGTGAAAATTGCAGGAACTTCAAACCGGCACTAGGAAACAGACTGAGAAACCAGAGTAAAAGTTTCTCCTGCAACCCGTTCCCTTTGTGCTAGATGAACGAACGTCTCTCCACATGCTCAGTTCTGAAAGATAAGTGTGTGTGAAAGCCGTTCTTCACCTAGATTGGTGGAAACACAAAGTTCATTTTCAATTGCAAACTACACTCCATACATATATATGGGAAGGTACTAGCTCCAACTCGTTTTTACAGTGAAAACTGCAGGAAATTCAAACCGGCACTAGGAAACAGACTGAGAAACCAGAGTTAAAATTTCTCCTGCAAAGCGTTCCCTTTGTGCTAGATGAACGAACGTCTCTCCACATGCTCAGTTCTGAGAGATAAGTTTGTGTGAAAGCCGTCCTTCACCTAGATTGGTGGGAACACAAAGTTCCTTTATAGTTGCAAACTACACTCCGTACATATATATGGGGAGGTACTAGCTCTAAATCGGTTTTACAGTGAAAACTGCAGGAACTTCAAACCGGAACTAGGAAACAGACTGAGAAATCAGAGTAAAGTTTCTCCTGCAAACCGTTCCATTTGTGCTAGATGAACGAAAGTCTCTCCACATGCTAAGTTCTGAGAGATAAGTTTGAGTGAAAGTCGTCATTCACCTAGAATGTTGGGAACACAAAATTCCTTTTCAGTTGCAAACAACACTCCATACATATATATGGGGAGGTACAAACTCCAACTCGGTTTTACAGTGAAAACTGCAGGAACTTCAACCCGGCACTAGGAAACAGACTGAGAAACCAGAGTAAAAGTTTCTCTTGCAACCCGTTCCCTTTGTGCTAGATGAACAAACGTGTCTCCACATGCTCAGTTCTGAGAGATAATTGTGTGTGAAAGCCGTCCTTCACCTACATTTTTGGGTACACAAAGTTCCTTTTCACTTGCAAATTAAACTCCATACATATATATGGGGAGGTACTTGTTCGAACACAGTTTTACAGTGAAAACTGCAGGAACTTCATACCGGCACTAGGAAACAGACTGAGAAAACAGAGTAAAATTTTCCCCTTCTAACCGTTCCCTTTGTGCTAAATGAATGAACTTCTCTCCACATGCTCAGTTCTGAGAGATAAGTGTGTGTGAAAGCCGTCCTTCACCTAGATTGGTTGGAACACAAAGTTCATTTTCAGTTGCATACTACACTCCATACATATATATGGGGAGGTACTAGCTCCAACTCGATTTTACACTGAACAATGTAGGAACTTCAAACCGGCACTAGGAAACAGACTGAGAAACCAGATTTAAAGTTTCTCCTGCAAACCGTTCCCTTTGTGCTAGATGAACGAACGTCTCTCCACATGCTCAGTTCTGAGAGATAAGTGTGTGTGAAAGCCGTCCTTCACCTAGATTGTTGGGAACACAAATTTACTTTTCAGTTGCAAACTACATTCCATACATATATATGGGGAGGTTCTAGTTCCAACTCGGTTTTACAGTGAAAACTGCAGGAACTTCAAACAGGTACTAGTAAAAAGACTGAGATACCTGAATAAAAGTTTCTCCTGTAACCCGTTCCCGTTGTGCTAAATGAACGAACATCTCTCCAAATGCTCAGATATGAGAGAGAAGTGTGTGTGAAAGCCATTCTTCACCTACATTTTTGGGAACACAAAGTTCCTTTTAAGTTGCAATCTACACTCAATACATATATATAGGTAGGTACAAGCTCCAAATTGGTTTTACAGTGAAAACTGCAGGAACTTCAATCAGGCACTAGGAAACAGACTGAGAAAACAGAGTAAAAGTTTCTCCTGCAAACCGTTCCCTTTGTGCTAGAAGAACGAACGTCCCTCCACATGCTCAGTTCTGAGAGAAAAGTGTGTGTGAATTCCGTCCTTCACCTAGATTGTTGGGAACACAAAGTTCATTTTCAGTTGCAAACTACACTCCATACATATATATGGGGAGGTACTAGCTCCAAATCGATTTTACATGGAAAACTGCAGGAAATTCAAACCAGCACTAGGAAACAGACTGAGAAACCAGAGTAAAAGTTTCTCCTCCAACCGTTCTTTTTGTGCTAGATGAACGAACGTCTCTCCACATGCTCAGATCTGAGAGATAAATGTGTGTAAAAGCCGTCATTCACCTAGATAGTTGGGAACACAAAGTTCTTTTCAGTTGCAAACTACACTCAATACATATATTTGGGGAGGTACTAGTCCCAACTCGGTTTTACAGTGAAAACTGCAGGAACTTCAAACCGGAACTAGGAAACAGACTGAGAAATCAGAGTAAAGTTTCTCCTGCAAACCGTTCCATTTGTGCTAGATGAACGAACGTCTCTCCACATGCTTAATTCTGAGAGATAAGTTTGAGTGAAAGTCGTCATTCACCTAGAATGTTGGGAACACAAAATTCCTTTTCAGTTGCAAACAACACTCCATACATATATATGGGGAGGTACAAAGTCCAACTCGGTTTTACAGTGAAAACTGCAGGAACTTCAAACCGGCACTAGGAAACAGACTGAGAAACCAGAGTTAAAGTTTCTCCTTCAAACCTTTCCCATTGTGCTAGATGAACGAACGTCTCTCCACATGCTCAGTTCTGAAAGATAAGTGTGTGTGAAAGCCGTACTTCACGTAGATTTTTGGGAACACAAAGTTCGTTTTCAGTTGCAAACTAAACTCCATACATATATATGGGGAGGTACTTGTTCGAACACTATTTTACAGTGAAAACTGCAGGAATTTCAAACCGGCACTAGGAAACAGACTGAGAAAACAGAGTAAAAGTTTACCCTGCAACCCGTTCCCTTTGTGCTAAATGAAGGAAATTCTTTCCACATGCTCAGTTCTGAGAGATAAGTGTGTGTGAAAGCCGTCCTTCACCTATATTGGTGGGAACACAAAGTTCATTTTCAATTGCAAACTACACTCCATACATATATTTTGGGAGGTACTAGACCCAACTCGGTTTTACATTGAAAACTGCAGGAACTTCAAACCGGAACTAGGAAACAGACTGAGAAATCAGAGTAAAGTTTCTCCTGCAACGCGTTCCATTTGTGCTAGATGAACCAACGTCTCTCCACATGCTCAGTTCTGAGAGATAAGTGTGAATGAAAGCCGTCATTCACCTAGATTGTTGGGAACACAAAATTCCTTTTCAGTTGCAAACAACACTCCACACATATATATGGGGAGGTACAAACTCCAGCTCGATTTTACAGTGAAAACTGCAGGAACTTCAACCCGGCACTAGGAAACAGACTGAGAAACCAGTTTTAAAGTTTCTCCTGCAACACGTTCCCTTTGTGCTAGATGAACGAACGTCTCTCCACATGCTCAGTTCTGAAAGATAAGTGTGTGTGAAAGCCGTCCTTCACCTATATTGGTGGAAACACAAAGTTCCTTTTCAGTTGCAAACTACAGTCCATACATATATATGGGAAGGTACTAGCTCCAACTCGTTTTTACAGTGAAAACTGCAGGAAATTCAACGCGGCACTAGGAAACAGACTGAGAAACCAGAGTTAAAATTTCTCCTGCAAAGCGTTACCTTTGTGATAGATGAACGAACGTCTCTCCACATGCTCAGTTCTGAGAGATAAGTGTGTGTGAAAGCCGTCCTTCACCTATATTGGTGGGAACACAAAGTTCATTTTCAGTTGCAAACTACACTCCATACATATATATGGGGGGGTACTAGCACCAACTCGGTTTTACAGTGAAAACTGTAGGAACTTCAAACCGGCACTAGGAAACAGACTGAGAAACCAGGTTTAAAGTTTCTCCTGCAAACCGTTCCCTTTGTGCTAGATGAACGAACGTCTCTCCACATGCTCATTTCTTAGAGATAAATGTGTGTGAAAGCCGACCTTCACCTAGATTGTTGGGAACACAAAGTTCTTTTTCATTTGCAAACTAAACTCCATACATATATATGGGGAGGTTCTAGCTCGAACTCGGTTTTACAGTGAAAACTGCAGGAACTTCAAACCGGCACTAGGAAACAGACTGAGAAACCAGAGTAAAATTTCCCCTTCAACCCGTTCCCTTTGTGCTAGATGAACGAAATTCTCTACACATGCTCAGTTCTGAGAGATAAGTGTGTGTGAAAGCCGTCCTTCACCTAGATTGGTGGGAACACAAAGTTCCTTTTCAGTTGCAAACTACACTCCATACATATATATGGGGAGGTACTAGCTCCAACCCTGTTTTACAGTGAAAACTGCAGGAAATTCAACCAGGCACTTGGAAACAGACTGAGAAACCAGAGTTAAAATTTCTACTGCAAAGCGTTCCCTTTGTGCTAGATGAACGAACGTCTCTCCACATGCTCAGTTCTGAGAAATAAATTTGTGTGAAAGCCGTCCTTCACCTAGATTGGTGGGAACACAAAGTTCCTTTTCAGTTTCAAACTACACTCCATAAATATATATGGGTATGTACTAGCTCTAAATCGGTTTTACAGTGAAAAATTCAGGAACTTCAAACAGGCACTAGGAAACACGCTGAGAAACCAAAGTAATAGTTTCTCGTGAAACCCGTTCCCTTTGTGCTAGATGAACGAACGTCTCTCCACATACTCAGTTCTGAGAGATAAGTGTGTGTGAAAGCCATTCTTTACATAGATTGTTGGGAACACAAAGTTCCTTTTCAGTAGCAAACTACACTCCATAAATATATATGGGGAAGTACTAGCTCGAACTCGGTATTACAGTGAAAATTGCAGGAACTTCAAACCGGAACTAGGAAACAGACTGAGAAATCACAGTAAAGTTTCTCCTGCAACCCGTTCCTTTTGTGCTAGATGAACGAAAGTCTCTCCACATTCTCAGTTCTGAGAGATAATTGTGAGTGAAAGCCGTCATTCAACTAGATTGTTGGGAACACAAAATTCCTTTTCAGTTGCAAACAACACTCCTCATATATATATGGGGAGGTACAAACTCCAACTCGATTTTACAGTGAAAACTGCAGGAACTTCAAACCGGCACTAGGAAACAGACTGAGAAACCAGAGTAAAAGTTTCTCCTGCAACCCGTTCCCTTTGTGCTAGATGAACGAACGTCTCTCCACATGCTCAGTTCTGAAAGATAAGTGTGTGTGAAAGCCGTTCTTCACCTAGATTGGTGGAAACACAAAGTTCATTTTCAATTGCAAACTACACTCCATACATATATATGGGAAGGTACTAGCTCCAACTCGTTTTTACAGTGAAAACTGCAGGAAATTCAAACCGGCACTAGGAAACAGACTGAGAAACCAGAGTTAAAATTTCTCCTGCAAAGCGTTCCCTTTGTGCTAGATGAACGAACGTCTCTCCACATGCTCAGTTCTGAGAGATAAGTTTGTGTGAAAGCCGTCCTTCACCTAGATTGGTGGGAACACAAAGTTCCTTTATAGTTGCAAACTACACTCCGTACATATATATGGGGAGGTACTAGCTCTAAATCGGTTTTACAGTGAAAACTGCAGGAACTTCAAACCGGCACTTGGAAACAGACTGGGAAACCAGAGTTAAAGTTTCTCCTGTAAACCTTTCCCTTTGTGATAGATGAACGAACGTCTCTCCACATACTCATTTCTGAGAGATAAGTGTGAGTGAAAGCCGTAATTCACTTAGATTGTTGGGAACACAAAATTCCTTTTCAGTTGCAAACAACACTCCACACATATATATGGGGAGGTACAAACTCCAACTCGGTTTTACAGTGAAAACTGCAGGAACTTCAACCCGACACTAGGAAACAGACTGAGAAACCAGAGTAAAAGTTTCTCCTGCAACACGTTCCCTTTGTGCTAGATGAACGAACGTCTCTCCACATGCTCAGTTCTGAAAGATAAGTGTGTGTGAAAGCCGTACTTCACGTAGATTTTTGGGAACACAAAGTTCCTTTTCAGTTGCAAACTAAACTCCATACATATATATGGGGAGGTACTTGTTCGAACACTATTTTACAGTGAAAACTGCAGGAATTCAAACCGGCACTAGGAAAGAGACTGAGAAAACAGAGTAAAATTTACCCTGCAACCCGTTCCCTTTGTGCTAGATGAACGAACGTCTCTCCACATGCTCAGTTCTGAGAGATAAGTGTGTGTGAAAACCGTCCTTCACCTATATTGGTGGGAACACAAAGTTCATTTTCAGTTGCAAACTACACTCCATACATATATATGGGGGGGTACTAGCTCCAACTCGGTTTTACAGTGAAAACTAGGAACTTCAAACCGGCACTAGGAAACAGACTGAGAAACCAGGTTTAAAGTTTCTCCTGCAACCCGTTCCGTTTGTGCTAGATGAACGAACGTCTCTCCACATGCTCAGTTCTTAGAGATAAGTGTGTGTGAAAGCCGACCTTCACCTAGATTGTTGGGAACACAAAGTTCCCTTTCATTTGCAAACTAAACTCCATACATATATATGGGGAGGTTCAAGCTCGAACTCGGTTTTACATTGAAAACTGCAGGAAATTCAAACCGGCACTAGGAAACAGACTGAGAAACCAGAGTAAAATTTCCCCTTCAACCCGTTCCCTTTGTGCTAGATGAACGAATTTCTCTTCACATGCTCAGTTCTGAGTGATAAGTGTGTGTGAAAGCCGTCCTTCACCTAGATTGGTGGGAACACAAAGTTCCTTTTCAGTTGCAAACTAAACTCCATACATATATATGGGGAAGTACTAGCTTGAACTCGGTATTACAGTGAAAATTGCAGGAACTTCAAACCGGAACTAGAAAACAGACTGAGAAATCAGAGTAAAGTTTCTCCTGCAACCCGTTCCATTTCTGCTAGATGAACGAACGTCTCCCCACATGCTATGTTCTGAGAGATAAGTGTGAGTGAAAGTCGTCATTCACCTAGATTGTTGGGAACACAAAATTCCTTTTCAGTTGCAAACAACACTCCATACATATATATGGGTAGGTACAAACTCCAAGTCTGTTTTACAGTGAAAACTGCAGGATCTTCAACCCGACACCAAGAAACAGACTGAGAAACCAGAGTAAAAATTTCTCCTGCAACCCGTTCCCTTTGTGCTAGATGAACAAACGTGTCTCCACATGCTCAGTTCTGAGAGATAAGTGTGTGTGAAAGCCGTCCTTCACCTAGATTGGTGGGAACACAAATTTCCTTTATAGTTGCAAACTACACTCCGTACATATATATATCGGGAGGTACTAGCTCTAAATCGGTTTTACAGTGAAAACTGCAGGAACTTCAACCCTGCACTTGGAAACAGACTGAGAAACCAGAGTAAAAGTTTCTCCTGTAAACCTTTCCCTTTGTGATAGATGAACGAACGTCTCTCCACATGCTCAGTTCTGAGAGATAAGTGTGTGTGAAAGCCGTCCTTCACCTAGATTGTTGGGAACACAAAATTACTTTTCAGTTGCAAACAACACTCCACACATATATATGGGGAGGTACAAACTCCAAATCGGTTTTACACTGAAAACTGCAGGAACTTCAACCCGGCACTAGGAAACAGACAGAGAAACCAGAGTAAAAGTTTCTCCTGCAACACGTTCCCTTTGTGCTAGATGAACGAACGTCTCTCCACATGCTCAGTTCTGAAAGATAAGTGTGTGTGAAAGCCGTACTTCACGTAGATTTTTGGGAACACAAAGTTCCTTTTCATTTGCAAACTAAACTCCATACATATATATGGGGAGGTACTTGTTCGAACACTATTTTACAGTGAAAACTAGGAACTTCAAACCGGCACTAGGAAACAGACTGAGAAACCAGGTTTAAAGTTTCTCCTGCAACCCGTTCCCTTTGTGCTAGATGAACGAACGTCTCTCCACATGCTCAGTTCTTAGATATAAGTGTGTGTGAAAGCCGACCTTCACCTAGATTGTTGGGAACACAAAGTTCCTTTTCATTTGCAAACTAAACTCCATACATATATATGGGGAGGTTCAAGCTCGAACTCGGTTTTACAGTGAAAACTGCAGGAAATACAAACCGGCAGTAGGAAACAGACTGAGAAACCAGAGTAAAATTTCCCCTTCAACCCGTTCCCTTTGTGCTAGATGAACGAACTTCTCTGCACATGCTCAGTTCTGAGAGATAAGTGTGTGTGAAAGCCGTCCTTCACCTAGATTGGTGGGAACACAAAGTTCCTTTTCAGTTGCAAACTACACTCCATAAATATATATGGGGAGGTACTAGCTCCAACTCTGTTTTACAGTGAAAACTGCAGGAAATTCAACCCGGCACTAGGAAACAGACTGAGAAACCAGAGTTAAAATTTATCTTGCAAAGCGTTCCCTTTGTGCTAGATGAACGAACGTCTCTCCACATGCTCAGTTCTGAGAGATAAGTGTGTGTGAAAGCCGTTCTTCACCTAGATTGGTGGAAACACAAAGTTCATTTTCAATTGCAAACTACACTCCATACATATATATGGGAAGGTACTAGCTCCAACTCGTTTTTACAGTGAAAACTGCAGGAAATTCAAACCGGCACTAGGAAACAGACTGAGAAACCAGAGTTAAAATTTCTCCTGCAAAGCGTTCCCTTTGTGCTAGATGAACGAACATCTCTCCACATGCTCAGTTCTGAGAGATAAGTTTGTGTGAAAGCCGTCCTTCAACTAGATTGGTGAGAACACAAAGTTCCTTTATAGTTGCAAACTACACTCCGTACATATATATGGGGAGGTACTAGCTCTAAATCGGTTTTACAGTGAAAACTGCAGGAACTTCAAACCGGCACTTGGAAACAGACTGGGAAACCAGAGTTAAAGTTTCTCCTGTAAACCTTTCCCTTTGTGATAGATGAACGAACGTCTCTCCACATACTCATTTCTGAGAGATAAGTGTGAGTGAAAGCCGTAATTCACTTAGATTGTTGGGAACACAAAATTCCTTTTCAGTTGCAAACAACACTCCACACATATATATGGGGAGGTACAAACTCCAACTCGGTTTTACAGTGAAAACTGCAGGAACTTCAACCCGACACTAGGAAACAGACTGAGAAACCAGAGTAAAAGTTTCTCCTGCAACACGTTCCCTTTGTGCTAGATGAACGAACGTCTCTCCACATGCTCAGTTCTGAAAGATAAGTGTGTGTGAAAGCCGTACTTCACGTAGATTTTTGGGAACACAAAGTTCCTTTTCAGTTGCAAACTAAACTCCATACATATATATGGGGAGGTACTTGTTCGAACACTATTTTACAGTGAAAACTGCAGGAATTTCAAACCGGCACTAGGAAAGAGACTGAGAAAACAGAGTAAAATTTACCCTGCAACCCGTTCCCTTTGTGCTAGATGAACGAACGTCTCTCCACATGCTCAGTTCTGAGAGATAAGTGTGTGTGAAAACCGTCCTTCACCTATATTGGTGGGAACACAAAGTTCATTTTCAGTTGCAAACTACACTCCATACATATATATGGGGGGGTACTAGCTCCAACTCGGTTTTACAGTGAAAACTAGGAACTTCAAACCGGCACTAGGAAACAGACTGAGAAACCAGGTTTAAAGTTTCTCCTGCAACCCGTTCCGTTTGTGCTAGATGAACGAACGTCTCTCCACATGCTCAGTTCTTAGAGATAAGTGTGTGTGAAAGCCGACCTTCACCTAGATTGTTGGGAACACAAAGTTCCCTTTCATTTGCAAACTAAACTCCATACATATATATGGGGAGGTTCAAGCTCGAACTCGGTTTTACATTGAAAACTGCAGGAAATTCAAACCGGCACTAGGAAACAGACTGAGAAACCAGAGTAAAATTTCCCCTTCAACCCGTTCCCTTTGTGCTAGATGAACGAATTTCTCTTCACATGCTCAGTTCTGAGAGATAAGTGTGTGTGAAAGCCGTCCTTCACCTAGATTGGTGGGAACACAAAGTTCCTTTTCAGTTGCAAACTACACTCCATAAATATATATGGGGAGGTACTAGCTCCAACTCTGTTTTATAGTGAAAACTGCAGGAAATTCAACCCGGCACTAGGAAACAGACTGAGAAACCAGAGTTAAAATTTATCCTGCAAAGCGTTCCCTTTGTGCTAGATGAACGAACGTCTCTCCACATGCTCAGTTCTGAGAGATAAGTGTGTGTGAAAGCCATCCTTTACGTTGATTGTTGGGAACACAAAGTTCCTTTTCAGTTGCAAACTACACTCCATACATATATATGGGGAAGTACTAGCTTGAACTCGGTATTACAGTGAAAATTGCAGGAACTTCAAACCGGAACTAGAAAACAGACTGAGAAATCAGAGTAAAGTTTCTCCTGCAACCCGTTCCATTTCTGCTAGATGAACGAACGTCTCCCCACATGCTATGTTCTGAGAGATAAGTGTGAGTGAAAGTCGTCATTCACCTAGATTGTTGGGAACACAAAATTCCTTTTCAGTTGCAAACAACACTCCATACATATATATGGGTAGGTACAAACTCCAAGTCTGTTTTACAGTGAAAACTGCAGGATCTTCAACCCGACACTAGGAAACAGACTGAGAAACCAGAGTAAAAATTTCTCCTGCAACCCGTTCCCTTTGTGCTAGATGAACAAACGTGTCTCCACATGCTCAGTTCTGAGAGATAAGTGTGTGTGAAAGCCGTCCTTCACCTAGATTGGTGGGAACACAAATTTCCTTTATAGTTGCAAACTACACTCCGTACATATATATGGGGAGGTACTAGCTCTAAATCGGTTTTACAGTGAAAACTGCAGGAACTTCAACCCGGCACTTGGAAACAGACTGGGAAACCAGAGTTAAAGTTTCTCCTGTAAACCTTTCCCTTTGTGATAGATGAACGAACGTCTCTCCACATACTCATTTCTGAGAGATAAGTGTGAGTGAAAGCCGTCATTCACTTAGATTGTTGGGAACACAAAATTCCTTTTCAGTTGCAAACAACACTCCACACATATATATGGGGAGGTACAAACTCCAACTCGGTTTTACACTGAAAACTGCAGGAACTTCAACCCGGCACTAGGAAACAGACAGAGAAACCAGAGTAAAAGTTTCTCCTGCAACACGTTCCCTTTGTGCTAGATGAACGAACGTCTCTCCACATGCTCATTTCTGAGAGATAAGTTTGTGTGAAAGCCGACCTTCACCTAGATTGTTGGGAACACAAAGTTCCTTTTCATTTGCAAACTAAACTCCATACATATATATGGGGAGGTTCAAGCTCGAACTCGGTTTTACAGTGAAAACTGCAGGAAATACAAACCGGCAGTAGGAAACAGACTGAGAAACCAGAGTAAAATTTCCCCTTCAACCCGTTCCCTTTGTGCTAGATGAACGAACTTCTCTGCACATGCTCAGTTCTGAGAGATAAGTGTGTGTGAAAGCCGTCCTTCACCTAGATTGGTGGGAACACAAAGTTCCTTTTCAGTTGCAAACTACACTCCATAAATATATATGGGTATGTACTAGCTCCAACTCTGTTTTACAGTGAAAACTGCAGGAAATTCAACCCGGCACTAGGAAACAGACTGAGAAACCAGAGTTAAAATTTATCCTGCAAAGCGTTCCCTTTGTGCTAGATGAACGAACGTCTCTCCACATGCTCAGTTCTGAGAGATAAGTATGTGTGAAAGCCGTCCTTTACATTGATTGTTGGAACACAAAGTTCCTTTTCAGTTGCAAACTACACTCCATACATATATATGGGGAAGTACTAGCTTGAACTCGGTATTAAAGTGAAAATTGCAGGAACTTCAAACCGGAACTAGAAAACAGACTGAGAAATCAGAGTAAAGTTTCTCCTGCAACCCGTTCCATTTGTGCTAGATGAACGAACGTCTCCCCACATGCTATGTTCTGAGAGATAAGTGTGAGTGAAAGTCGTCATTCACCTAGATTGTTGGGAACACAAAATTCCTTTTCAGTTGCAAACAACACTCCATACATGTATATGGGTAGGTACAAACTCCAACTCTGTTTTACAGTGAAAACTGCAGGAACTTCAACCCGGCACTAGGAAACAGACTGAGAAACCAGAGTAAAAGTTTCTCCTGCAACCCGTTCCCTTTGTGCTAGATGAACAAACGTGTCTCCACATGCTCAGTTCTGAGAGATAAGTGTGTGTGAAAGCCGTCCTTCACCTAGATTTATGGGTACACAAAGTTCCTTTTCAGTTGCAAATTAAACTCCATACATATATATGGGGAGGTACTTGTTCGAACACTGTTTTACAGTGAAAACTGCAGGAATTTCATACCGGCACTAGGAAACAGACTGAGAAAACAGAGTAAAAGTTTCCCCTGCAACCCGTTCCCTTTGTGCTAAATGAACGAAATTCTCTCCACATGCACAGTTCTGAGAGATAAGTGTGTGTGAAAGCCGTCCTTCACCTATATTGGTGGGAACACAAAGTTCATTTTCAATTGCAAACTACACTCCATACATATATTTTGGGAGGTACTAGTCCCAACTCGGTTTTACAGTGAAATCTGCAGGAACTTCAAACCGGAACTAGGAAACAGACTGAGAAATCAGAGTAAAGTTTCTCCTGCAACGCGTTCCCTTTGTGCTAGATGAACGAACGTCTCTCCACATGCTCAGTTCTGAGAGATAAGTGTGTGTGAAAGCCATCCTTCACCTAGATTGTTCGGAAAACAAAGTTCCTTTTCAGTTGCAATCTACACTCCATAAATATATATGGGTATGTACTAGCTCCAAATCGGTTTTACAGTGAAAACTGCAGGAACTTCAAACAGGCACTAGGAAACACACTTAGAAACCAAAGTAAAAGTTTCTCGTGAAACCCGTTCAATTTGTGCTAGATGAACGAACGTCTCTCCACATGCTCAGTTCTGAGAGATAAGTGTGTTTGAAAGCCGCCTTTACATAGATTGTTGGGAACACAAAGTTCCTTTTCAGTTGCAAACTGCACTCCATACATATATATGGAGAACTCCTAGCTCGAACTCGGTTTTACAGTTAAAATTGCAGGAACTTCAAACCAGCACTAGGAAACAGACTGAGGAAACAGAGTTAAATTTTCTCCTGCAAACCGTTCCCTTTGTGCTAGATGAACGAACGTCACTACACATGCTCAGTTCTGAAAGATAAGTGTGTGTGAAAGCCGTCCTTCACCTAGATTTTTGGGAACACAAAATTCTTTTTCAGTTGCAAACTACATTCCATACATATATATGGGGAGGTACTAGCTCCAACGCGGTTTTACAGTGAAAACTACAGGAACTTCAAACCGGCACTAGGAAACAGACTGAGAAACCAGAGTAAAAGTTGCCCTTCAACCAGTTCCTTTTGTGCTAGATGAACGAACTTCTCTCCACTTGCTCAGTTCTGAGAGATAAGTGTGTGTGAAAGCCGTCCTTCACCTAGATTGGTGGGAACACAAAGTTCCTTTTTAGTTGCAAATTACACTCCGTACATATATATGGGGAGGTACTAGCTCTAAATCGGTTTTACAGTGAAAACTGCAGGAACTTCAAACCGGCACTTGGAAACAGACTGAGAACCAGAGTTAAAGTTTCTCCTGCAAACCTTTCCCTTTGTGCTAGATGAACGAACGTCTCTCCACATGCTCAGTTCTGAGAGATAAGTGTGAGTGAAAGCCGTCATTCACCTAGACTGTTGGGAACACAAAATTCCTTTTCAGTTGCAAACAATACTCCACACATATATATGTGGAGTTACAAACTCCAACTCTGTTTTACAGTGAAAACTGCAGGAACTTCAACACGGCACTAGGAAACAGACTGAGAAACCAGAGTAAAAGTTTCTCCTGCAACACGTTCCCTTTGTGCTAGATGAACGAACGTCTCTCCACATGCCCAGTTCTGAAAAATAAGTGTGTTTGAAAGCCGCCTTCACGTAGATATTTGGGAACACAAAGTTCCTTTTCAGTTGCAAACTGAACTCCATACATATATATGGGGAAGTTATTGTTCGAACACTATTTTACAGTGAAAACTGCAGGAATTTCAAACCGGCACTAGGAAACAGAATGTGAAAACAGAGTAAAAGTTTACCCTGCAACCCGTTCCCTTTGTGCTAAATGAAGGAATTTCTCTCCACATGCTCAGTTCTGAGAGATAAGTGTTTGTGAAAGCCGTCCTTCACCTATATTGGTGGGAACACAAAGTTCATTTTCAATTGCAAACTACACTCCATACATATATTTTGGGAGGTACTAGACCCAACTCGATTTTACATTGAAAACTGCAGGAACTTCAAACCGGAACTAGGAAACAGACTGAGAAACCAGAGTAAAATTTTCTCCTGCAACCCGTTCCCTTTGTGCTAGATGAACGAACGTCTCTCCACATGCTCAGTTCTGAGAGATAAGTGTGAGTGAAAGCCGTCATTCACCTAGATTGTTGGGAACACAAAATTCCTTTTCAGTTGCAAACAACACTCCACACATATATATGGGGATGTACAAACTCCAACTCGGTTTTACAGTGAAAACTGCAGGAATTTCAAACCGGCACTAGGAAACAGACTGAGAAACCAGAGTAAAATTTTCTCCTGCAACCCGTTCCCTTTGTGCTAGATGAACGAACGTCTCTCCACATGCTCAGTTCTGAGAGATAAGTGTGTGTGAAAGCCGTCCTTCACCTAGATTGTTGGGAACACAAAATTCCTTTTCAGTTGCAATCTACACTCCATAAATATATATGGGTATGAACTAGCTCCAAATCGGTTTTACAGTGAAAACTTCAGGAACTTGAAACAGGCACTAGGAAACACACTGAGAAACCAAAGTATAAGTTTCACGTGAAACCCGTTCCCTTTGTGCTAGATGAACGAACGTCTCTCCACATGCTCAGTTCTGAGAGATAAGTGTGTGTGAAAGCCGCCTTTACATAGATTGTTGGGAACACAAAGTTCCTTTTCCGTTGCAAACTACACTCCATACATATATATGGGGAAGTCCTAGCTCGAACTCTGTTTTACAGTGAAAATTGCAGGAACTTCAAACCGGCACTAGGAAACAGACTGAGAAAACAGATATAAAGTTTCTCCTGCAACCCGCTCCTTTGTGCAAGATGAACGAACGTCACTCCACATGCTCAGTTCTGAGAGATAAGTGGGTGTGAAAGCCGTCCTTCACCTAGATTGTTGGGAACACAAAATTCCTTTTCAGTTGCAAACTACATTCCATACATATATATGGGGTGGTACTAACTTCAACTCGGTTTTACAGTGAAAACTGCAGGAACTTCAAACCGGCACTAGGAAACAGACTGAGAAACCAGAGTAAAAGTTGCCCTTCAACCAGTTCCTTTTGTGCTAGATGAACGAACTTCTCTCCACATGCTCAGTTCTGAGAGATAAGTGTGTGTGAAAGCCGTACTTCACCAAGATTGGTGGGAAACAAAGTTCCTTTTTAGTTGCAAACTACACTCCGTACATATATATGGGGAGGTACTAGCTCTAAATCGTTTTTACAGTGAAAACTGCAGGAAATTCTAACCGGCACTAGGAAACAGAGTGAGAAACCAGAGTTAAAGTTTCTCCTGCAAACCGTTCCCTTTGTGTTAGATGAACGAACGTCTCTCCACATGCTCAGTTCTGAGAGATAAGTGTGAGTGAAAGCGTCTTTCACCTAGATTGTTGGGAACACAAAATTCCTTTTCAGTTGCAAACAACACTCCACACATATATATAGGGAGGTACAAACTCCAACTCGGTTTTACAGTGAAAACTGCAGGAACTTCAACCCGGCACTAGGAAACAGACTGATAAACCAGAGTAAAATTTTCCCCTGCAACCCATTCACTTTGTGCTAGATGAACGAACGTCTCTCCACATGCTCAGTTCTGAAAGATAAGTGTGTGTGAAAGCTGTACTTCGCGTTGATTTTTGGGAACACAAAGTTCCTTTTCATTTGCAAACTACACTCCATACATATATATGGGGAGGTACTGGTTCGAACACTATTTTACAGTGAAAACTGCAGGAACTTCAAACTGGCACTAGGAAACAGACTGAGAAAACAGAGTAAAAGTTTCCCTTCAAACCGTTCCCTTTGTGCTAAATGAAGGAACTTCTCTCAACATGCTCAGTTCTGAGAGATAAGTGTGAGTGAAAGCCGTCCTTCACCTAGATTGGTTGGAACACAAAGTTCATTTTCAGTTGCATACTACACTCCATACATATATATGGGGAGGTTCTAGCTCGAACTTGGTTTTACAGTGAAAACTGCAGGAACTTCAAACCGGCACTAGGAAACAGACTGAGAAACCAGAGTAAATGTTGCAAATTCAACCCGTTCCCTTTGTGCTAGATGAACGAACGTCTCTCCACATGCTCAGTTCTGAGAGATAAGTGTGTGTGAAAGACGTCCTTCACCTAGATTGTTGGGAACACAAAATTACTTTTCAGTTGCAAACTACATTCCATACATATATATGGGGAGGTTCTAGTTCCAACTCGGTTTTACAGTGAAAACTGCAGGAACTTCAAACAGGTACTAGGAAAAAGACTGAGATACCAGAATAAAAGTTTCTCCTGTAACCCATTCCCGTTGTGCTAAATGAACGTACATCTCTCCAAATGCTCAGATATGAGAGATAAGTGTGTGTGAAATCCATTCTTCAACTACATTTTTGGGAACACAAAGTTCCTTTTAAGTTGCAAACTACACTCAATACATATATATAGGTAGGCACAAGCTCCAAATCGGTTTTACATTGAAAACTGCAGGAACTTCAAAACGGCACTAGGAAACAGACTGAGAAAACAGAGTTAAATTTTCTCCTGCAACCCGTTCCCTTTGTGCTAGATGAACGAACGTCACTCCACATGCTCAGTTCTGAGAGATAAGTGTGTGTGAAAGCCGTCCTTCACCTAGATTTTTGGGAACACAAAATTCTTTTTCAGATGCAAACTACATTCCATACATATATTTGGGGATGTACTAGCTCCAACGCGGTTTTACAGTGAAAACTGCAGGAACTTCAAACCGGCACTAGGAAACAGACTGAGAAATCTGAGTATAAGTTTACCCTGCAACCCGTTCCCTTTGTGCTAAATGAAGGAACTTCTCTCCACATGCTCATTTCTGAGAGATAAGTGTGTGTGAAAGCCGTCCTTCACATACATTGGTGGGAACACAAAGTTCATTTTCACTTGCAAACTACACTCCATACATATATATGGGGGGGTACTAGCTCCAACTCGGTTTTACAGTGAAAACTGTAGGAACTTCAAACCGGCACTAGGAAACACACTGAGAAACCAGGTTTAAAGTTTCTCCTGCAACCCGATCCGTTTGTGCTAGATGAACGAACGTCTCTCCACATGCTCATTTCTTAGAGATAAGTGTGTGTGAAAGCCGACCTTCACATAGATTGTTGGGAACACAAAATTCCTTTTCATTTGCAAACTAAACTCCATGCATATATATGGGGAGGTTCTAGCTCGAACTCATTTTTACAGTGAAAACTGCAGGAACTTCAAACCGGCACTAGGAAACAGACTGAGAAACCAGAGTAAAATTTCCCCTTCAACCCGTTCCTTTGTGCTAGATGAACGAACTTCTCTACACATGCTCAGTTCTGAGAGATAAGTGTGTGTGAAAGCCGTCCTTCACCTAGATTGGTGGGAACAGAAAGTTCCTTTTCAGTTGCAAAATACACTCCATACATATATATGGGGAGGTACTAGCTCCAACTCTGTTTTACAGTGAAAACTGCAGGAAATTCAACCCGGCACTAGAAAACAGACTGAGAAACCAGAGTTAAAATTTCTCCTGCAAAGCGTTCCCTTTGTGCTAGATGAACGAACGTCTCTCCACATGCTCAGTTCTGAGAGATAAGTTTGTGAGAAAGCCGTACTTCACCTAGATTGTTGGGAACACAAAGTTCCTTTTCAGTTACAAACTACACTCCATAAATATATATGAGTATGTACTAGCTCTAAATCGGTTTTACAGTGAAAACTTCAGGAACTTCAAACAGGCACTAGGAAACACACTGAGAAACCAAAGTAAAAGTTTCTCGTGAAACCCGTTCCCTTTGTGCTAGATGAACGAACGTCTCTCCACATGCTCAGTTCTGAGAGATAAGTTTGTGTGAAAGCCGTACTTCACCTAGATTTTTGGGAACACAAAGTTACTTTCCATTTGCAAACTACACTCCATACATATATATGGGGAGGTTCTAGCTCGAACTTGGTTTTACAGTGAAAACTGCAGGAACTTCAAACCGGCACTAGGAAACAGACTGAGAAACCAGAGTAAAAGTTGCAAATTCAACCCGTTCCCTTTGTGCTAGATGAACGAACGTCTCTCCACATGCTCAGTTCTGAGAGATAAGTGTGTGTGAAAGACGTCCTTCACCTAGATTGTTGGGAACACAAAATTACTTTTCAGTTGCAAACTACATTCCATACATATATATGGGGAGGTTCTAGTTCCAACTCGGTTTTACAGTGAAAACTGCAGGAACTTCAAACAGGTACTAGGAAAAAGACTGAGATACCAGAATAAAAGTTTCTCCTGTAACCCGTTCCCGTTGTGCTAAATGAACGTACATCTCTCCAAATGCTCAGATATGAGAGATAAGTGTGTGTGAAATCCATTCTTCAACTACATTTTTGGGAACACAAAGTTCCTTTTAAGTTGCAAACTACACTCAATACATATATATAGGTAGGTACAAGCTCCAAATCGGTTTTACATTGAAAACTGCAGGAACTTCAAAACGGCACTAGGAAACAGACTGAGAAAACAGAGTTAAATTTTCTCCTGCAACCCGTTCCCTTTGTGCTAGATGAACGAACGTCACTCCACATGCTCAGTTCTGAGAGATAAGTGTGTGTGAAAGCCGTCCTTCACCTAGATTTTTGGGAACACAAAATTCTTTTTCAGTTGCAAACTACATTCCATACATATATTTGGGGATGTACTAGCTCCAACGCGGTTTTACAGTGAAAACTGCAGGAACTTCAAACCGGCACTAGGAAACAGACTGAGAAATCTGAGTATAAGTTTACCCTGCAACCCGTTCCCTTTGTGCTAAATGAAGGAACTTCTCTCCACATGCTCATTTCTGAGAGATAAGTGTGTGTGAAAGCCGTCCTTCACATACATTGGTGGGAACACAAAGTTCATTTTCACTTGCAAACTACACTCCATACATATATATGGGGGGGTACTAGCTCCAACTCGGTTTTACAGTGAAAACTGTAGGAACTTCAAACCGGCACTAGGAAACACACTGAGAAACCAGGTTTAAAGTTTCTCCTGCAACCCGATCCGTTTGTGCTAGATGAACGAACGTCTCTCCACATGCTCATTTCTTAGAGATAAGTGTGTGTGAAAGCCGACCTTCACATAGATTGTTGGGAACACAAAATTCCTTTTCATTTGCAAACTAAACTCCATGCATATATATGGGGAGGTTCTAGCTCGAACTCATATTTACAGTGAAAACTGCAGGAACTTCAAACCGGCACTAGGAAACAGACTGAGAAACCAGAGTAAAATTTCCCCTTCAACCCGTTCCTTTGTGCTAGATGAACGAACTTCTCTACACATGCTCAGTTCTGAGAGATAAGTGTGTGTGAAAGCCGTCCTTCACCTAGATTGGTGGGAACAGAAAGTTCCTTTTCAGTTGCAAAATACACTCCATACATATATATGGGGAGGTACTAGCTCCAACTCTGTTTTACAGTGAAAACTGCAGGAAATTCAACCCGGCACTAGGAAACAGACTGAGAAACCAGAGTTAAAATTTCTCCTGCAAAGCGTTCCCTTTGTGCTAGATGAACGAACGTCTCTCCACATGCTCAGTTCTGAGAGATAAGTTTGTGAGAAAGCCGTACTTCACCTAGATTGTTGGGAACACAAAGTTCCTTTTCAGTTACAAACTACACTCCATAAATATATATGAGTATGTACTAGCTCTAAATCGGTTTTACAGTGAAAACTTCAGGAACTTCAAACAGGCACTAGGAAACACACTGAGAAACCAAAGTAAAAGTTTCTCGTGAAACCCGTTCCCTTTGTGCTAGATGAACGAACGTCTCTCCACATATTCTGTTCTGAGAGATAAGTGTGTGTGAAAGCCGTCCTTTACATAGATTGTTGGGAACACAAAGTTCCTTTTCAGTTGCAACCTACACTCCATACATATATATGGGGAAGTACTATCTCGAACTCGTTATTACAGTGAAAATTGCAGGAACTTCAAACCGGAACTAGGAAACAGACTGAGAAATCAGAGTAAAGTTTCTCCTGCAACCCGTTCCCTTTGTGCTAGATGAACGAACGTCTCTCCACATGCTCATTTCTGAGAGATAAGTGTGTGTGAAAGCCGTCCTTCAACTAGATTGTTGGGAACACAAAATTCCTTTTCAGTTGCAAAGAACACTCCATACATATATATGGGTAGGTACAAACTCCAACTCGGTTTTACAGTGAAAACTGCAGGAACTTCAAACCGGCACTAGGAAACAGACTGAGAAACCAGAGTAAAATTTTCTCCTGCAACCCGTTCCCTTTGTGCTAGATGAACGAACGTCTCTCCACATGCTCAGTTCTGAAAGATAAGTGTGTGTGAAAGCCGTTCTTCACCTAGATTGGTGGAAACACAAAGTTCCTTTTCAGTTGCAAACTACACTCCATACATATATATGGGAAGGTACTAGCTCTAACTCGTTTTTACAGTGAAAACTGCAGGAAATTCAAACCGGCACTAGGAAACAGACTGAGAATCCAGAGTTAAAATTTCTCCTGCAAAGCGTTCCCTTTGTGCTAGATGAACGAACGTCTGTCCACATGCTCAGTTCTGAGAGATAAGTGTGTGTGAAAGACGTCCTTCACCTAGATTGTTGGGAACACAAAATTACTTTTCAGTTGCAAACTACATTCCATACATATATATGGGGAGGTTCTAGTTCCAACTCGGTTTTACAGTGAAAACTGCAGGAACTTCAAACAGGTACTAGGAAAAAGACTGAGATACCAGAATAAAAGTTTCTCCTGTAACCCGTTCCCGTTGTGCTAAATGAACGAACATCTCTCCAAATGCTCAGATATGAGAGATAAGTGTGTGTGAAAGCCATTTTTCAACTACATTTTTGGGAACACAAAGTTCCTTTTAAGTTGCAAACTACACTCAATACATATATATAGGTAGGTACAAGCTCCAAATCGGTTTTACATTGAAAACTGCAGGAACTTCAAAACGGCACTAGGAAACAGACTGAGAAAACAGAGTTAAATTTTCTCCTGCAACCCGTTCCCTTTGTGCTAGATGAACGAACGTCACTCCACATGCTCAGTTCTGAGAGATAAGTGTGTGTGAAAGCCGTCCTTCACCTAGATTTTTGGGAACACAAAATTCTTTTTCAGTTGCAAACTACATTCCATACATATATTTTGGAGGTACTAGCTCCAACGCGGTTTTACAGTGAAAACTGCAGGAACTTCAAACCGGCACTAGGAAACAGACTGAGAAATCTGAGTATAAGTTTACCCTGCAACCCGTTCCCTTTGTGCTAAATGAAGGAACTTCTCTCCACATGCTCATTTCTGAGAGATAAGTGTGTGTGAAAGCCGTCCTTCACATACATTGGTGGGAACACAAAGTTCATTTTCACTTGCAAACTACACTCCATACATATATATGGGGGGGTACTAGCTCCAACTCAGTTTTACAGTGAAAACTGTAGGAACTTCAAACCGGCACTAGGAAAAAGACTGAAAAACCAGGTTTAAAGTTTCTCCTGCAACCCGATCCGTTTTTTCTAGATGAACGAACGTCTCTCCACATGCTCATTTCTTAGAGATAAGTGTGTGTGAAAGCCGACCTTCACCTAGATTGTTGGGAACACAAAGTTCCTATTCATTTGCAAACTAAACTCCATGCATATATATGGGGAGGTTCTAGCTCGAACTCGGTTTTACAGTGAAAACTGCAGGAACTTCAAACCGGCACTAGGAAACAGACTGAGAAACCAGAGTAAAATTTCCCCTTCAACCCGTTCCTTTGTGCTACATGAACGAACTTCTCTACACATGCTCAGTTCTGAGAGATAAGTGTGTGTGAAAGCCGTCCTTCACCTAGATTGGTGGGAACAGAAAGTTCCTTTTCAGTTGCAAAATACACTCCATACATATATATGGGGAGGTACTAGCTCCAACTCTGTTTTACAGTGAAAACTGCAGGAAATTCAACCCGGCACTAGGAAACAGACTGAGAAACCAGAGTTAAAATTTCTCCTGCAAAGCGTTCCCTTTGTGCTAGATGAAAGAACGTCTCTCCACATGCTCAGTTCTGAGAGATAAGTTTGTGAGAAAGCCGTACTTCACCTAGATTGTTGGGAACACAAAGTTCCTTTTCAGTTACAAACTACAATCCATAAATATATATGAGTATGTACTAGCTCTAAATCAGTTTTACAGTGAAAACTTCAGGAACATCAAACAGGCACTAGGAAACACACTGAGAAACCAAAGTAAAAGTTTCTCGTGAAACCCGTTCCCTTTGTGCTAGATGAACGAACGTCTCTCCACATATTCTGTTCTGAGAGATAAGTGTGTGTGAAAGCCGTCCTTTACATAGATTGTTGGGAACACAAAGTTCCTTTTCAGTTGCAAACTACACTCCATACATATATATGGGGAAGTACTATCTCGAACTCGTTATTACAGTGAAAATTGCAGGAACTTCAAACCGGAACTAGGAAACAGACTGAGAAATCAGAGTAAAGTTTCTCCTGCAACCCGTTCCCTTTGTGCTAGATGAACGAACGTCTCTCCACATGCTCATTTCTGAGAGATAAGTGTGTGTGAAAGCCGACCTTCAACTAGATTGTTGGGAAAACAAAATTCCTTTTCAGTTGCAAAGAACACTCCATACATATATATGGGTAGGTACAAACTCCAACTCGGTTTTACAGTGAAAACTGCAGGAACTTCAAACCGGCACTAGGAAACAGACTGAGAAACCAGAGTAAAAGTTTCTCCTGCAACCCGTTCCCTTTGTGCTAGATGAACGAACGTCTCTCCACATGCTCAGTTCTGAAAGATAAGTGTGTGTGAAAGCCGTCCTTCACCTAGATTGGTGGAAACACAAAGTTCCTTTTCAGTTGCAAACTACACTCCATACATATATATGGGAAGGTACTAGCTCTAACTCGTTTTTACAGTGAAAACTGCAGGAAATTCAAACCGGCACTAGGAAACAGACTGAGAATCCAGAGTTAAAATTTCTCCTGTAAAGCGTTCCCTTTGTGCTAGATGAACGAACGTCTGTCCACATGCTCAGTTCTGAGAGATAAGTGTGTGTGAAAGCCGTCCTTCAACTAGATTGGTTGGAACCCAAAGTTACTTTTTAGTTGCAAACTACACTCCGTACATATATATGGGGAGATACTAGCTCTAAATCGGTTTTACAGTGAAAACTGCAGGAACTTCAAACCGGCACTTGAAAACAGACTAGGAAACCAGAGTTAAAGTTTCTCCTGCAAACCTTTCCCTTTGTGCTAGATGAACGCACGTCTCTCCACATGCTCATTTCTGAGAGATAATTGTGAGTGAATGCCGTCATTCACTTAGATTGTTGGGAACACAAAATTCCTTTTCAGTTGCAAAAAACACTCCACACTTATATATGGGGAGGTACAAATTCCAACTCGGTTTTACAGTGAAAACGGCAGGAACTTCAAACCGGAACTAGGAAACAGACTGAGAAATCAGAGTAAAGTTTCTCCTGCAACGCGTTCCCTTTGTGCTAGATGAACGAACGTCTCTCCACATGCTCAGTTCTGAGAGATAAGTGTGTGTGAAAGCCGTCCTTCACCTAGATTGTTGGGAACACAAAGTTCCTTTTCAGTTGCAAACTACACTCCATAAATATATATGGGTATGTACTAGCTCCAAATCGGTTTTACAGTGAAAACTGCAGAAACTTCAAACAGGCACTAGGAAACACACTGAGAAACCAAAGTAAAAGTTTCTCGTGAAACCCGTTCCTTTGTGCTAGATGAACGAACGTCTCTCCACATGCTCAGTTCTGAGAGATAAGTGTGTTTGAAAGCCGCCTTTACATAGATTGTTGGGAACACAAAGTTCCTTTTCAGTTGCAAACTACACTCCATACATATATATGGAGAATTCCTAGCTCGAACTCGGTTTTACAGTGAAAATTGCAGGAAATTCATACCGGCACTAGGAAACAGACTGAGGAAACAGAGTTAAATTTTTTCCTGCAACCCGTTCCCTTTGTGCTAGATGAACGAACGTCACTACACATGCTCAGTTCTGAGAGATAAGTGTGTGTGAAAGCCGTCCTTCACCTAGATTTTTGGGAACACAAAATTCTTTTTCAGTTGCAAACTACATTCCATACATATATTTTGGGAGGTACTAGCTCCAACGCTGTTTTACAGTGAAAACTGCAGGAACTTCAAACCGGCACTAGGAAACAGACTGAGAAACCAGAGTAAAAGTTGCCCTTCAACCAGTTCGTTTTGTGCTAGATGAACGAACTTCTCTCCACTTGCTCAGTTCTGAGAGATAAGTGTGTGTGAAAGCCGTCCTTCATCTAGATTGGTGGGAACACAAAGTTCCTTTTTAGTTGCAAACTACACTCCGTACATATATATGGGGAGGTACTAGCTCTAAATCGGTTTTACAATGAAAACTGCAGGAACTTCAAACCGGCACTTGGAAACATTCTGAGAAACCAGAGTTAAAGTTTCTCCTGCAAACCTTTCCCTGTGTGCTAGATGAACGAACATCTCTCCACATGCTCAGTTCTGAGAGATAAGTTTGTGTGAAAGCCGTACTTCACCTAGATTGTTTGGAACACAAAGTTCCTTTTCAGTTGCAAACTACACTCCATACATATATATGGGGAGGTAATAGCTCCAACTCGGTTTTACAGTGAAAATTGCAGGAAATTCAAAACGGCACTAGGAAACCAACTGAGAATCCAGAGTAATAGTTTCTCATGCAACCATTCCCTTCGTGCTAGATGAACGAACGACTCTCCACATGCTCAGTTCTGAGAGATTAGTGTGTGTATAGAAGCCGTACTTTACATAAATTGTTGGGAACACAAAGTTCCTTTTCAGTTGCAAACTACACTCCATACATATATATGGCGATTTACAAGCTACTAATCGGTTTTACAGTGAAAACTGCAGGAACTACAAACCGGCACTAGGAAACAGACAGAGAAACCAGTGTAAAATTTTTCCTGCAACCGTTCTTTTTGTGCTAGATGAACGAATGTCTCTCCACATGCTAAGTTCTTAGAGATAAGTGTTTATGAAAGCCGTCCTTCACCTAGTTTGTTGGGAACACAAAATTCATTTTCAGTTGCAAACTGCATTCCATAAATATATATGGGTAAGTACTAGCTCCAACTCGGTTTTACAGTGAAAACTGCAGGAACTTCAAACCGTCACTAGGAAACAGTCTGAAAATTCAGAGTAAAAGTTTCCCCTGCAACCCGTTCCCTTTGTGCTAGATTAACGAACGTCTCTCCACATGCTCAGTTCTGAGAGATACGTGTGTGTGAAATCCGTCCTTCACCTAGATTGTAGGGAACACAAAGTTCTTTTTCAGTTGCAAACTACACTCCATACATAAATATGGGGAGGTACTAGCTCCAACTCTGTTTTACAGTGAAAACTGCAGGAATATCAACCCGGCACTAGGAAACAGACTGAGAAACCAAAGTGATAGTTTCTCCTGCAAACCGTTCCCTTTGTGCTATAAGAACGAAAATTTCTCCACATGCTCAGTTCTGAGAGATAAGTGTGTGTGAAAGCCGTCCTTCACCTAGATTGTTGGGAACAAAAAGATCCTTTTCAGTTGCAAACTACACTCCATACTTATATTTGGGGAGGTACTAGCACCAAGACGGTTTTACACTGAAAACTGCAGTAACTTGAAACTGGCATTAGGAAATAGTCTGAGAAACCAGAGTTAAATTTTTCCTGCAATCCGTTCCCTTTGTGCTAGATGAACGAACGTCTCTCCACATGCTCATTTCTGAGAGATAAGTGTGTGTGAAAACCGTTCTTCACCTTGATTGTTGGGAACACAAAGTTTCTTTTCAGTTGCAAACTACACTCCATACACATATTTGGGAAAGTACTAGACCCAACACGATTTTACAGGAAAAATTCAGGACCTTCAAACTGACACTAGGAAACAGACTGAGAAACAGAGTAAAAGTTTCACCTGCAAACCGCTCCCTTTGTGCTAGATGAACGAACGTCTCTCCACATGCTCATTTTTGAGAGATAAGTGTGTGTGAAAGCCGTCCTTCACCTTGATTGTTGGGAACACAAAGTTCCTTTTCAGTTGCAAACTAAAATCCATACATATATATGAGGAGGTACTAGCTCCAACTCGATTTTACAGAGAAAACTGCAGGAACTTCAAACCGGCACTAGGAAACAGACTGAGAAACCAGAGTAAAAGTTTCCCCTGCAACCCATTCCGTTTTTGCTAGATGAACGAACTTCTCTCCACATGTTGAGTTCTGAGAGATCTGTGTGTGTGAAAGCCTTCCTTCACCTAGATTGCTAGGAACACAAAGTTCCTTTTCAGTTGCAAACTACACTCCATACATATATATGGGGAGGTACTAGCTCTAAAACGGTTTTACAGTGAAAACTGCAGGAACTTCAAACCGGCACTAGGAAACAGACTGAAAAAACAGAGTTAAAGTTTTCCTGCAAACCGTTCCCTTTGTGCTAGATGAACGAACGTCTCTCCACATGCTAAGTTCTGAGAGATAAGTGTGTGTGAAAGCCGTCCGTTACCAAGATTCTTTGGAACACAAAGTTACTTTTCAGTTGCAAATTACACTCCATACATATATATGGGGATGTAGTAGCTCAAACTCGATTTTACAGTGAAAACTGCAGGAACTTAAAACCGGCAAAAAGAAACAGACTGAGAAACCAGAGATAAAATTTCCCCTGCAACCCGTTCCCTTTGTGCTAGATGAACGAACTTCTCTCCACATGCTCATTTCTGAGAGATAATGTGTTTATGGAAGCCGTACTTTAAGTAGATTTTTGGGAACACAAAGTTCCTTTTCAGTTGCAAACTACACTTCATACATATATATGGGGAGTTACAAGCTCCAACTCGGTTTTACAGTGAAAACTGAAGGAACATCAAACCGGCAATAGGAAACATACTGAGAAACCAGAGTAAATGTTTTCCTGCAAGCGTTCTTTTTGTTCTAGATAAACGAACGTCTCTCCAATGCTCAGTTGTGAGAGATAAGTGTGTGAGAAAGCCGTCCTTCACCTAGATTGTTGGGAACACACAGTTCCTTTTCAGTTGCAAACTACAATCTATACATATATATGGGGAGGTACAAGCTCCAAATCGGTTTTACAGTGAAAACTGCAGGAACTTCAAACCGGCACTAGGAAACAGACTGAGATACCAGAGTAAAAGTTTCTTCTGCAAGTCGTTCCATTTTTGCTAGAAGAACGAACGTCTCTCCACATGCTCACTTCTGAGAGGTAAGGGTGTGTGAAAGCCGCCCTTCAACTAGATTGTTGGGAACACAAAGTTCCTTTTCAGTTGCAAACTACACTCTATACTTATATATGGGGAGGTACTAGCTCCAACTCGGTTTTACAGTGAAAACTGCAGGAACTTCTAACCTGCACTAGGAAACAGACTGAGAAACCACAGTAAAATTTCCCCTGCAAACAGTTCCCTTTGTGCTATATGAACGAACGTCTCTCCACATGCTCAGTTCAGAGAGATAAGTGTGTGTGAAAGCCTACCTTCACCTAGATTGTTGGGAACACAAAGTTCCTTTTCAGTTGCAAACTACACTCCATACATATATACGGGTAGGTACTAGCTCCAACTCGGTTTTACAGTGAAAACTGCAGGAACTTCAAACCGGCACTAGGAAACAGACTGAGAAACCAGAGTAATAGTTTCCCCTGCAACCAGTTCCCTTTGTGCTAGATGAACGAACGTCTCTCCACATTCTCATTTCTGAGAGATAAGTGTGTCTGAAAGCCGTCCTTCACCTAGATTGTTGGGAACACAAAGTTACTATTCAGTTGCAAACTACAATCCATACATATATATGGGTAGGTACTAGTTCCAACTCGGTTTTACAGTGAAAACTGCAGGAACTTCAAACCGGCACTAGGAAACAGACTGAGAAACCAGTGTAAAATTTTCCCATGCAACCCGTTCCATTTGTGCTAGATGAACGAAAGTCTCACGACTTGCTCAGTTCTGAGAGATAAATGTGTGTGAAAGCCGTCCTTCACCTAGATTGTTGGGAACACAAAGTTTCTTTTCATTTGCAAACTACACTCCATACATATATATGGGGTGGTACTAGCTCCAACTCGGTTTTACAGTGGAAACTGCAGGAACTTCAAACCGGCACTAGGAAACAGACTGAGAAACCAGAGTAATAGTTTCTCCTGCAACCAGTTCCCTTTGTGCTAGATGAACGAACGTCTCTCCACATTCTCATTTCTGAGAGATAATTGTGTGTGAAAGCCGTCCTTCACCTAGATTGTTGGGAACACAAAGTTCCTACTCAGTTGCAAACTACAATCCATACATATATATGGGTAGGTACTAGTTCCAACTCAGTTTTACAGTGAAAACTGCAGGAACTTCAAACCGGCACTAGGTAACAGACTGAGAAACCAGAGTAAAAGTTTCCCATGCAACCCGTTCCATTTGTGCTAGATGAACGAACGTCTCACGACTTGCTCAGTTCTGAGAGATAAATATGTGTGAAAGCCGTCCTTCACCTAGATTGTTGGGAACACAAAGTTTCTTTTCATTTGCAAACTACACTCCATACATATATATGGGGTGGTACTAGCTCCAACTCGGTTTTACAGTGAAAACTGCAGGAACTTCAAACCGGCACTAGGAAACAGACTGAGAAACCAGAGTAAAAGTTTCCCGTGCAAATCGTTTCCATTGTGTTAGATGAACGAACGTCTCTCCACATGCTCAGTTCTGAGAGATAAGTGTGTGTGAAAGCCGTACTTCACCTAGATTGTTGGGAACACAAAGTTCCTTTTCAGTTGCAAACTACACTCCATACATATATATGGGTAGGTACTAGCTCCAACTCGGTTTTACAGTGAAAACTGCAGGAACTTCAAACCGGTACTAGGAAACAGACTGAGAAACCAGAGTAAAAGTTCCCCTGCAACCCGTTCCCTTTGTGCTAGATGAACGAACGTCTCTCCACATGCACAGTTCTGAGAGATATGTGTGTGTGAAAGCCTACCTTCACCTAGATTGTTGGGAAAACAAAGTTCCTTTTCAGTTGCAAACTACACTCCATACATATATATGGGTAGGTACCAGCTCTAACTCGGTTTTACAGTGAAAACTGCAGGAAATTCAAACTGGCCCTAGGAAACAGACTGAGAAAACAGAGTAAATGTTTCCCTTGCAACCCGTTTCCTTTGTGCTAGATGAACAAACGTCTCTCCACATGCTCAATTCTGAGAGATAAGTGTGTGGGAAAGCCGTCCTTCACCTAGATTGTTGGGAACACAAAGTTCCTTTTAAGCTGCAAACTACAGTCCATACATATATATGGTTAGGTACTAGCTCCAACTCGGTTTTACAGTGAAAACTGCAGGAACTTCAAACCGGCACTAGGAAACAGACTGAGAAACCAGAGTAAAAGTTTCCCCTGCAAACCGTTCCCTTTGTGCTAGATGAACGAAAGTCTCTCCACATGAAAAGTTCTGAGAGATATGTGTGTGGGAAAGCCGTCCTTCACCTAGATTGTTGGGAACACAAAGTTCCTTTTCAGTTGCAAACTACACTCCATACATATATATGGGGAGGTACTAGCTAAAACTAGGTTTTACAGTGAAACTGCAGGAACTTCAAACCGGCATTAGGAAAGAGACTGAGAAATCAGAGTAAAAGTTTCCCCCGCAAATCGTTTACCTTGTGCTAGTGAACGAACGTCTCTCCACATGCTCAGATCTGAGAGATAAGTGTTTGTGAAAGCCGCCTTTCACCTAGTTTGTTGGGAACACAAAGTTCCTTTTCAGTTGCAAACTACACTCCATACATATATATGGGGAGGTAATATCTCCAACTTGGTTTTACTGTGAAAACTGCAGGAACTTCAAACTGGCCCTAGGAAGCAGACTGAGAAAACAGAGAAAAAGTTGCCCCTGCAAGTCGTTTCCTTTGTTCTAGATGAACGAAAGTCTCTCCACATGCTCAGTTCTGAGAGATAAATGTTTGTGAAAGCCGTCCTTCACCTAGATGGTTGGGAACACAAAGTTCCTTTTCAACTGCAAACTACAGTCCATACATATATATGGTTAGCTACTAGCTCCAACTCGGATTTACAGTGAAAACTGCAGGAACTTCAAACCGGCACTAGGAAACACACTGAGAAACCAGAGTAAAAGTTTCCCCTGCAACCCGTTCCCTTTGTGCTAGATGAACGAACGTCTCTCCACATGCACAGTTCTGAGAGATAAGTGTGTGGGAAAGCCGTCCTTCACCTAGATTGTTGGGAACACAAAGATCCTTTTCAGTTGCAAACTACACTCCATACATATATATGGGGAGGTACTAGCTCCAACTAAGTTTTACAGTGAAAACTGCAGGAACTTCAAACCGGCACTTGGAAAGAGACTGAGAAACCAGAGTAAAAGTTTCCCCTGCAAATCGTTTACTTTGTGCTAGTGAACGAACGTCTCTCAACATGCTCAGTTCTGAGAGATAAGTTTTTGTGAAAGCCGCCCTTCACATAGATTGTTTGGAACACAAATTTCCTTTTCAGTTGCAAATTACACTCCATACATATATATGGGGAGGTACTAGCTCCAACTCTGTTTTACAGTGAAAACTGCAGGAACTTCAAACTGGCCCTAGGAAACAGACTGAGAAAACAGAGTAAATGTTTCCCCTGCAACTCGTTTCCTTTGTTCTAGATGAACGAACGTCTCTCCACATGCTCAGTTCTGAGAGATAATTGTGTGTGAATGCCGTCCTTCACCTAGATTGTTGGGAACACAATGTTCCTTTTCATTTGCAAACTACACACCATACATATATATGGGTAGGTACTAGCTTCAACTCGGTTTTACAGTGAAAACTGCAGGAAATTCACCCGGCACTATGAAACAGACTGAGAAACCAGAGTAAAAGTTTCCCCTGCAACCCGTTCCCTTTGTGCTAGATGAACGAACGTCTCTCCACATGCACAGTTCTGACAGATAAGTGTGTGTGAAAGATTACCTTCACCTAGATTGTTGGGAACACAAAGTTCCTTTTCAGTTGCAAACTATACTCCATACATATATATGGGGAGGTACTAGCTCCAACTCGGTTTTACAGTGAAAACTGCAGGAACTTCAAACTGGCCCTAGGAAACAGACAGAAAACAGAGTAAATGTTTCCCCTGCAACTCGTTTCCTTTGTGCTAGATGAACAAACGTCTCTCCACATGCTCAGTTCTGAGAGATATGTGTGTGGGAAAGCCGTACTTCACCTAGATTATTGGGAACAAAAAATTCCTTTTCAGTTGCAAACTACACTCCATATATATATATGAGGAAGTACTAGCTCCAACTCGGTTTTACAGTGAAAACTGCAGGAACTTCAAACCGGCACTAGGAAACAGACTGAGAAACCAGAGTAAAAGTTTCCCCTGCAACCCGTTCCCTTTGTGCTAGATGAACGAAAGTCTCTCAACATGCACAGTTCTGAGAGATAAGTGTGTGGGAAAGCCGTCCTTCACCTAGATTGTTGGGAACACAAAGTTCCTTTTAAGCTGCAAAGTACAGTCCATACATATATATGGTTAGCTACTAGCTCCAACTCGGTTTTACAGTGAAAACTGCAGGAACTTCAAACCGGCACTAGGAAACAGACTGAGAAACCAGAGGAAAAGTTTCCCCTGCAACCCGTTCCCTCTGTGCTAGATGAACGAAAGTCTCTCAACATGCACAGTTCTGAGAGATAAGTGTGTGGGAAAGCCGTCCTTCACCTAGATTGTTGGGAACCCAAAGTTCCTTTTCAGTTGCAAACTACACTCCATACATTTATATGGGGAGGTACTAGCTCCAAATAGTTTTTACAGTGAAAACTGCAGGAATTTCAAACCGGCACTGGGAAAGAGACTGAGAAACCAGAGTAAAATTTTCCCCTGCAAATCGTTTACTTTGTGCTAGTGAACGAACGTCTCTCCACATGCTCAGTTCTGAGAGATAATTGTTTGTGAAAGCCGCCCTTCACCTAGATTGTTGGGAAAACAAATTTCCTTTTCAGTTGCAAACTACACTCCATACATATATATGGGGAGGTTCTAGCTCCAACTCTGTTTTACAGTGAAAACTGCAGGAACTTCAAACCGGCACTAGGAAACAGACTGAGAAAACAGAATAAAGTTTCCCCTGCAACTCGTTTCCTTTGTGCTAGATGAACGAAAGTCTCTCCACATGCTCAGTTCTGAGAGATAAGTGTGTTTGAAAGCCGTACTTCACCTAGATTGTTGGGAACACAAAGTTCCTTTTCAGTTGCAAACTACACTCCATACATATATATGGGTAGGTACTAGCTAAAACTCGGTTTTACAGTGAAAACTGCAGGAACTTCAAACCGGCACTAGGAAACAGACTGAGAAAAAAGAGTAATAGTTTCCCCTGCAACCAGTTCCCTTTGTGCCAGATGAACGAACGTCTCTCCACATTCTCATTTCTGAGAGATAAGTGTGTGTGAAAGCCGTCCTTCACCTAGATTGTTGGGAACACAAAGTTCCTATTCAGTTGCAAACTACAATCCATACATATATATGGGTAGGTACTAGTTCCAACTCGGTTTTACAGTGAAAACTGCAGGAACATCAAACCGGCACTAGGAAACAGACTGAGAAACCAGAGGAAAAGTTTCCCATGCAACCCGTTCCATTTGTGCTAGATGAACGAACGTCTCACGACTTGCTCAGTTCTGAGAGATAAATGTGTGTGAAAGCCGTCCTTCACCTAGATTGTTGGGAACACAAAGTTTCTTTTCATTTGCAAACTACACTCCATACATATATATGGGGTGGTACTAGCTCCAACTCGGTTTTACACTGAAAACTGCAGGAACTTCAAACCGGCACTAGGAAACAGACTGAGAAACCAGAGTAAAAGTTTCCCCTGCAAATCGTTTCCATTGTGTTAGATGAACGAACGTCTCTCCACATGCTCAGTTCTGAGAGATAAGTGTTTGTGAAAGCCGTCCTTCACCTAGATTGTTGGGAACACAAAGTTCCTTTTCAGTTGCAAACTACACTGCATACATATATATGGGTAGGTACTAGCTCCAACTCGGTTTTACAGTGAAAACTGCAGGAACTTCAAACCGGCACTAGGAAACAGACTGAGAAACCAGAGTAAAAGTTCCCCTGCAACCCGTTCCCTTTGTGCTAGATGAACGAAAGTCTCTCCACATGCACAGTTCTAAGAGATATGTGTGTGTGAAAGCCTAACTTCACCTAGATTGTTGGGAACACAAAGTTCCTTTTCAGTTGCAAACTACACTCCATACATATATATGGGTAGGTACTAGCTCCAACTCGGTTTTACAGTGAAAACTGCAGGAACTTCAAACTGGCACTAGGAAACAGACTGAGAAACCAGAGTAATAGTTTCCCCTGCAACCAGTTCCCTTTGTGCTAGATGAACGAACGTCTCTCCACATTCTCATTTCTGAGAGATAAGTGTGTGTGAAAGCCTTCCTTCACCAAGATTGTTGGGAACACAAAGTTCCTATTCAGTTGCAAACTACAATCCATACATATATATGGGTAGGTATTAGTTCCAACTCGGTTTTACAGTGAAAACTGCAGGAACTTCAAACCGGCACTAGGAAACAGACTGAGAAACCAGAGTAAAAGTTCCCCATGCAACCCGTTCCATTTGTGCTAGATGAACGAACGTCTCACGACTTGCTCAGTTCTGAGAGATAAATGTGTGTGAAAGCCGTCCTTCACCTAGATTGTTGGGAACACAAAGTTTCTTTTCATTTGCAAACTACACTCCATACATATATATGGGGTGGTACTAATTCCAACTCGGTTTTAGAGTGAAAACTGCAGGAACTTCAAACCGGCACTAGGAAACAGACTGAGAAACCAGAGTAATAGTTTCCCCTGCAAACTGTTCCCTTTGTGCTAGATGAACGAACGTCTCTCCACATTCTCATTTCTGAGAGATAAGTGTGTGTGAAAGCCGTCCTTCACCTAGATCCTTGGGAACACAAAGTTCCTTTTCACTTGCAAACTACACTCCATACATATATATGGGTAGGTACTAGTTCCAACTCGGTTTTACAGTGAAAACTGCAGGAACTTCAAACCGGCACTAGGAAAGAGCCTGAGAAACCAGAGTAAAAGTTCCCCTGCAAACCGTTCCCTTTGTGCTAGATGAACGAACGTCTCTCCACATGCACAGTTCTGAGAGATATGTGTGTGTGAAAGCCTAACTTCACCTAGATTGTTGGGAACACAAAGTTCCTTTTCAGTTGCAAACTACACTCCATACATATATATGGGTAGGTACAAGCTCCGAATCGGTTTTACAGTGAAAACTGCAGGAAATTCAAACTGGCCCTAGGAAACAGACTGAGAAAACAGAGTAAATGTTTACCTTGCAACCCGTTTCCTTTGTGCTAGATGAACAAACGTCTCTCCACATGCTCAAATCTGAGAGATAAGTGTGTGGGAAAGCCGTCCTTCACCTAGATTGTTGGGAACACAAAGTTCCTTTTCAGCTGCAAACTACAGTCCATACATATATATGGGGAGGTACTAGCTCCAACACGGTTTTACAGTGAAAACTGCAGGAACTTCAAACCGGCACTAGGAAACAGACTGAGAAACCAGAGTAAAAGTTTCCCCTGCAAACCGTTCCCTTTGTGCTAGATGAACGAAAGTCTCTCCACATGCAAAGTTCTGAGAGATAAGTGTGTGGGAAAGCCGTCCTTCACCTAGATTGTTGGGAACACAAAGTTCCTTTTCAGTTGCAAACTACACTCCATACATATATATGGGGAGGTACTAGCTCCAACTAGGTTTTACAGTGAAACTGCAGGAACTTCAAACCGGCATTAGGAAAGAGACTGAGAAACCAGAGTAAAAGTTTCCCCTGCAAATCATTTACTTTTTGCTAGTGAACGAACGTCTCTCCACATGCTCAGATCTGAGAGATAAGTTTTTGTGAAAGCCGCCCTTCACCTAGATTGTTGGGAACACAAAGTTCCTTTTCAGTTGCAAATTACACTCCATACATATATATGGGGAGGTACTAGCTCCAACTCTGTTTTACAGTGAAAATTGCAGGAAGTTCAAACTGGCCCTATTAAACAGACTGAGAAAACAGAATAAATGTTTCCCCTGCAACTCGTTTCCTTTGTTCTAGATGAACGAACGTCTCTCCACATGCTCAGTTCTGAGAGATAATTGTGTGTGAATGCCGTCCTTCACCTAGATTGTTGGGAACACAAAGTTCCTTTTCATTTGCAAACTACACACCATACATTTATATGGGTAGGTACTAGCTCCAACTCGGTTTTACAGTGAAAACTGCAGGAACTTCACACGGCACTAGGAAACAAACTGAGAAACCAGAGTAAAAGTTTCCCCTGCAACCCGTTCCCTTTGTGCTAGATGAACGAACGTCTCTCCACATGCACAGTTCTGAGAGATAAGTGTGTGTGAAAGCCTACCTTCACCTAGATTTTTGGGAACACAAAGTTCCTTTTCATTTGCAAACTACACTCCATACATATATATGGGTAGGTACTAGCTCCAACTCGGTTTTACAGTGAAAACTGCAGGAACTTCAAACTGGCCCTAGGAAACAGACTGAGAAAACAGAGTAAATGTTTCCCCTGCAACTCGTTTCCTTTGTGCTAGATGAAGAAACGTCTCTCCACATGCTCAGTTCTGAGAGATATGTGTGTGGGAAAGCCGTACTTCACCTAGATTGTTGGGAACAAAAAATTCCTTTTCAGTTGCAAACTACACTCCATAAATATATATGGGTAGGCACTAGCTCCAACTAGGTTTTACAGTGAAAACTGCAGGAACTTCAAACCGGAACTAGGGAACAGTCTGAGAAACCAGAGTAAAAGTTTCCCCTGCAACTCGTTTCCATTGTGCTAGATGAACGAACGTCTCTCCACATGCTCAGTTCTGAGAGATAAGTGTGTGTGAAAGCCGTCCTTCAAATAGATTGATGGGAAAACAAATTTCCTTTTCAGTTGCAAACTACACACCATACATATATATGGGTTGGTACTAGCTCCAACTAGGTTTTAATGTGAAAACTGCAGGAACTTCAAACCGACACTAGGAAACAGACTGAGAAACCAGAGTAAAAGTTTCCCCTGCAAATCGTTTACATTGTGCTACATGAACGAACCTCTCTCCACATGCTCAGTTCAGAGAGATAATTGTGTGTGAAAGCCGTCCTTCACCTAGATTGTTGGGAACACAAAGTTCCTTTTCAGCAGCAAACTACAGTCCATACGTATATATGGTTAGGTACTAGCTCCAACTCGATTTTACAGTGAAAACTGCAGGAAATTCAAACCGGCACTAGGAAACAGACTGAGAAACCAGAGTAAAAGTTTACCCTGCAAACCGTTCCCTTTGTGCTAGATGAACGAATGTCTCTCCACATGCTCAGTTCTGAGAGATAAATGTTTGTGAAAGCCGCCCTTCACCTAGATTGTTGGGAACACAAAGTTCCTTTTCAGTTGCAAACTACACTCCATACATATATATGGGGAGGTACTAGCTCCAACTCGGTTTTACAGTGAAAACTGCAGGAACTTCAAACCGGCACTAGGAAACAGATTGAGAAACCAGAGTAATAGATTCCCCTGCAACCAGTTCTCTTTGTACTAGATGAACGAACGTCTCTCCACATGCTCAGTTCTGAGAGATAAGTGTGTGTGAAAGCCGTCCTTCACCTAGAGTGTTGGGAACACAAAGTTCCTTTTCAGTTGCAAACTACAATCCATACATTTATATGGGTAGGTACTAGTTCCAACTCGGTTTTACAGTGAAAACTGCAGGAACTTCAAACCGGCACTAGGAAACAGACTGAGATACCAGAGTAAAAGTTTCCCATGCAACCCGTTCCATTTGTGCTAGATGAACGAATGTCTCACTACTTGCTCAGTTCTGAGAGATAAATGTGTGTGAAAGCCGTCCTTTACCTAGATTGCTGGGAACACAAAGTTTCTTTTCAGTTGCATACTACACTCCATACATATATATGGGGAGGTAGAAGCTCCAACTCGGTTTTACAGTGAAAACTGCAGGAACTTCAAACCGGCACTAGGAAACAGACTGAGAAACCACAGTAAAAGTTTCCCCTGCAACCCGTTCCCTTTGTGCTAGATGAACGAACGTATCTCCACATGCACAGTTCTGAGAGATAAGTGTGTGTGAAAGCCTACCTTCACCTAGATTTTTGGGAACACAAAGTTCCTTTTCATTTGCAAACTACACTCCATACATATATATGGGTAGGTACTAGCTCCAACTAGGTTTTACAGTGAAAACTGCAGGAACTTCAAACCGGAACTAGGAAACAGTCTGAGAAACCAGAGTAAAAGTTTCCCCTGAAAATCGTTTCCTTTGTGCTAGATGAACGAACGTCTCTCCACATGCTCAGTTCTGAGAGATAAGTGTGTGTGAAAGCCGTCCTTCAAATAGATTGTTGGGAACACAAATTTCCTTTTCAGTTGCTAACTACACACCATACATATATATGGGGAGGTACTAGCTCCAACTAAGTTTACAGTGAAAACTGCACGAACTTCAAACCGACACTAGGAAACAGACTGAGAAACCAGAGTAAAAGTTTCCCCTTCAAATCGTTTCCTTTGTGCTACATGAACGAACCTTCCTCCACATGCTCAGTTCAGAGAGATAAGTGTGTGTTAAAGCCGACCTTCACCTAGATTGTTGGGAACACAAAGTTCCTTTGAAGCTGCAAACTACAGTCCATACATATATATTGTTAGGTACTATATCCAACACTGTTTTACAGTGAAAAACGCAGGAACTTCAAACCGGCACTAGGAAAAAGACGGAGAAACCAGAGTAAAAGTTTCCCCTGCAACCCGTTCCCTTTGTACTAGATGAACGAAAGTCTCTCCACATGCACAGTTCTGAGAGATAAGTGTGTGGGAAAGCCGTCCTTCACCTAGATTGTTGGGAACACAAAGTTCCTTTTCAGTTGCAAACTACACTCCATATATATATATGGGGAGGTACTAGCTCCAAAAAGTTTTTACAGTGAAAACTGCAGGAACTTCAAACCGGCACTAGGAAAGACACTGAGAAACCAGAGTAAAAGTTTCCCCTGCAAATCGTTTACTTTGTGCTAGTGAACGAAAGTCTCTCCACATGCTCAGTTCTGAGAGATAAGTGTTTGTGAAAGCCGCCCTGCACCTAGATTGTTGGGAACACAAAGTTCCTTTTCAGTTGCATACTACACTCCATACATATATATGGGGAGGTACTAGCTCCAACACTGTTTTACAGTGAAAACTGCAGGAACTTCAAACCGGCCCTAGGAAACAGACTGAGAAACCAGAGTAAAAGTTTCCCCTGCAATTCGTTTCCTTTGTGCTCCATGAACGAACGTCTCTCCACTTGCTCAGTTCTGAGAGATAAGTGTGTGTGAAAGCCGTCCTTCACCTAGATTGTTGGGAACACAAAGTTCCTTTTCAGTTGCAAACTACACTCCATACATATATATGGGGAGGTTCTAGCTCCAACTCGGGTTTACAGTGAAAACTGCAGGGACTTCAAACCGGCACTGTGAAACAGACTGAGAAACAAGAGGAAAAGTTTCCCCTGCAACTCGTTCCCTTTGTGCTAGATGAATCAACATCTCTCAACATGCACAGTTCTGAGAAATAAGTGTGTGTGATAGCCGTTCTTCACCTAAATTGTTGGGAACACAAAGTTCCTTTTCAGTTGCAAACTACACTCCATACATATATATGGGTAGATATTAGCTCCAACTCGGTTTTTCAGTGAAAACTGCAGGAACTTCAAGCCGGCACTAGGAAACAGACTGAGAAACCAGAGTAAAATTTCCCCTGCAAATCGTTTACTTTGTGCTAGTGAACGAAGGTCTCTCCACATGCTCAGTTCTGAGAGATAAGTATTTGTGAAAGCCGCCCTTCACCTAGATTGTTGGGAACTCAAATTTCCTTTTCAGTTGCAAACTACACTCCATAAAAATATATGGGGAGGTACTAGCTCCACCTCTGTTTTACAGAGAAAACTGCAGGAACTTCAAACTGGCCCTAGGAAACAGACTGAGAAAACAGAGTAAAAGTTTCCCATGCAACCCGTTCCATTTGTGAGAGATGAACGAAAGTCTCACGACTTGCTCAGTTCTGAGAGATAAATGTCTGTGAAAGCCGTCCTTCACATCGATTGTTGGGAACACAAAGTTTCTTTTCAGTTGCTAACTACAATCCATACATATATATGGGGAGGGACTAGCTCCAACTCGGTTTTACAGTGAAAACTGCAGGAACTTCAAACCGGCCCTAGGAAACAGACTGAGAAACCAGAGTAAAAGTTTCCCCTGCAACTCGTTTTCATTGTGCTAGATGAACGAACGTCTCTCCACATGCTCTTTTCTGAGAGATAAGTTTGTGTGAAAGCCGTCCTTCACCTAGATTGTTGGGAACACAAAGTTCCTTTTCAGTTGCAAACTACACTCCATACATATATATGGGTAGGTACTAGCTCCAACTCGGTTTTACAGTGAAAACTGCAGGAACTTCAAACCGGCACTAGGAAACAGACTGAGAAACCAGAGTAAAAGTTTCCCCTGCAACCCGTTCCATTTGTGTTAAATGAACGAACGTCTCTCCACATGCTCAGTTCTGAGAGATAAGTGTGTGTGAAAGCCGTCCTTCACCTAGATTGTTGGGAACACAAAGTTCCTTTTCAGTTGCAAACTACACTCCATATATATATATGGGGAGGTACTAGCTCCAAAAAGTTTTTACAGTGAAAACTGCAGGAACTTCAAACCGGCACTAGGAAAGACACTGAGAAACCAGAGTAAAAGTTTCCCCTGCAAATCGTTTAATTTGTGCTAGTGAACGAAAGTCTCTCCACATGCTCAGTTCTGAGAGATAAGTGTTTGTGAAAGCCGCCCTGCACCTAGATTGTTGGGAACACAAAGTTCCTTTTCAGTTGCAAACTACAAACCATACATATATATGGGGAGGTACTAGCTCCAACTAGGCTTTACAGTGAAAACTGCAGGAACTTCAAACCGACACTAGGAAACAGACTGAGAAACCAGAGTAAAAGTTTCCCCTTCAAATCATTTCTTTGGGCTACATGAACGAACCTCTCTCCACATGCTCAGTTCAGAGAGATAATTGTGTGTGAAAGCCGTCCTTCACCTAGATTGTTGGGAACACAAAGTTCCTTTTCAGCTGCAAACTACAGTCCATACATATATATGGTTAGGTACTAGCTCCAACACGGTTTTACAGTGAAAACTGCAGGAACTTCAAACCGGCACTAGGAAACAGACTGAGAAACCAGAGTAAAAGTTTCCCCTGCAACCCGTTCCCTTTGTGCTAGATGAACGAACGTCTCTCCAAATGCTCAGTTCTGAGAGATAAGAGTGTGTGAAAGCCGTCCTTCAACTAGATTGTTGGGAACACAAAGTTCCTTTTCAGTTGCAAACTACACTCCATATATATGTATGGGGTGGTACTAGCTCCAAATAGGTTTTACAGTGAAAACTGCAGGAACTTCAAACCGGCACTAGGAAAGAGACTGAGAAACCAGAGTAAAAGTTTCCCCTGCAAATCGTTTACTTTGTGCTAGTGAACGAAATTCTCTCCACATGCTCAGTTCTGAGAGATAAGTGTTTGTGAAAGCCGCCTTCAACTAGATTGTTGGGAACACAAAGTTCCTTTTCAGTTGCAAACTACTCTCCATACATATATATGGGGATGTACAAGCCCCAACTCGGTTTTACAGTGAAAGCTGCAGGAACTTCAAACCAGCACTAGGAAACAGACTGAGAAACCGGAGTAAAAGTTACCCCTGCAAACCGGTCCCTTTGTGCTAGATGAACGAAAGTCTCTCCACATGCACATTTCTGAGAGATAATTGTGTGGGAAAGCCGTCCTTCACCTAGATTGTTGGGAACACAAAGTTCCTTCTCAGTTGCAAACTACACTCCATATATATATATGGGGAGGTACTAGCTCCAACTATGTTTTACAGTGAAAACTGCAGGAACTTCAAACCGGCACTAGGAAAGAGACTGAGAAACCAGAGTAAAAGTTTCCCCTGCAAATCGTTTCCTTTGTTCTAGATGAACGAACGTCTCTCCACATGCTCAGTTCTGAGAGATAAGTTTGTGTAAAAGCCGTACTTCACCTAGATTGTTGGGAACACAAAGTTCCTTTTCAGCTGCAAACTACAGTCCATACATATATATGGGGAGGTACTACCTCCAACTCGGTTTTACAGTGAAAACTGCAGGAACTTCAAACCGGTACTAGGAAACAGACTGAGAAACCTGAGTAAAAGTTTCCCCTGCAACCCGTTCCCTTTGTGCTAGATGAACGAAAGTCTCTCCACATGCACATTTCTGAGAGATAAGAGTGTGTGAAAGCCGCCTTTCACCTAGATTGTTGGGAACACAAAGTTCATTTTCAGTTGCAAACTACACTCCATACATATATATGGGGAGGTACTAGCTCCAAATAGGTTTTACAGTGAAAACTGCAGGAACTTCAAACCGGCACTAGGAAAGAGACTGAGAAACCAGAGTAAAAGTTTCCCCTGCAACCAGTTCCCTTTGTGCTAGATGAACGAACGTCTCTCCACATGCTCATTTCTGAGAGATAAGTGTGTGTGAAAGCCGTCCTTCACCTAGATTGTTGGGAACACAAAGTTCCTATTCAGTTGCAAACTACACTCCATAAATATATATGGGTAGGTACTAGCTCCAACTAGGTTTTACAGTGAAAACTGCAGGAAATTCAAACCGGACCTAGGAAACAGTCTGAGAAACCAGAGTAAAAGTTTCCCCTGCAAATCGTTTCCTTTGTGCTACATGAACGAACCTCTCTCCACATGCTCAGTTCAGAGAGATAATTGTGTGTGAAAGCCGTCCTTCACCTAGATTGTTGGGAACACAAAGTTCCTTTTCAGCTGCAAACAACAGTCCATACATATATATTGTTAGGTACTAGCTCCAACACGGTTTTACAGTGAAAACCGCAGGAACTTCAAACCGGCACCAGGAAACAGACTAAGAAACCAGAGTAAAATTTTCCCCTGCAACCCGTTCCCTTTGTGCTAGATGAACGAAAGTCTATCCACATGCACAGTTCTGAGAGATAAGTGTTTGGGAAAGCCGTCCTTCACCTAGATTGTTGGGAACACAAAGTTCCTTTTCAGTTGCAAACTACACACCATATATATATATGGGGAGGTACTAGCTCCAAATAAGTTTTACAGTGAAAACTGCAGGAACTTCAAACCGGCACTAGGAAACAGACTGAGAAACCGGAGTAAAAGTTTCCCCTGCAAATCGTTTACTTTTTGCTAGTGAACGAAAGTCTCTCCACATGCTCAGTTCTGAGAGATAAGTGTTTGTGAAAGCCGCCTTCAACTAGATTGTTGGGAACACAAAGTTCCTTTTCAGTTGCAAACTACACTCTATACATATATATGGGGAAGTACAAGCCCCAACTCGGTTTTACAGTGAAAACTGCAGGAACTTCAAACCGGCCATAGGAAACAGACTGAGAAACCGGAGTAAAAGTTTCCCCTGCAACGCGGTCCATTTGTGCTAGATGAACGAAAGTCTCTCCACATGCACATTTCTGAGAGATAAGTGTGTGTGAAAGCCGTCCTTCACCTAGATTGTTGGGAACACAAAGTTCCTTTTCAGTTGCAAACTACACTCCATACATATATATGGGGAGGTACTAGCTCCAACTCGGTTTTACAGTGAAAACTGCAGGAACTTCAAACCGGCACTAGGAAAGAGACTGAGAAACCAGAGTAAAAGTTTCCCTGCAAATCGTTTATTTGTGCTAGTGAACTAACGTCTCTCCACATGCTCAGTTCTGAGAGATAAGTTTGTGTGAAAGCCGCCCTTCACCTAGATTGTTGGGAACACAAAGTTCCTTTTCAGTTGCAAACTACACTCCATACATATATATGGGGAGGTAATAGCTCCAACTCGGTTTTACAGTGAAAACTGCAGGAACTTCAAACTGGCCCTAGGAAACAGACTGAGAAAACAGAGTAATTGTTTCCCCTGCAACTCGTTTCTTTTTGCTAGATGAACGAACGTCTCTCCACATGCTCAGTTCTGAGAGATAAGTGTGTGTGAAAGCCGTCCTTCACCTAGATTGTTGGGAACACAAAGTTCCTTTTCAGTTGCAAACTACACTCCATACATATATATAGGGAAGTTACTAGCTCCAACTCGGTTTTACAGTGAAAACTGCAGGAACTTCAAACCGGCACTAGGAAAAAGACTGAGAAACCAGAGTAAAAGTTTCCCCTGCAACCAGTTCCCTTTGGGCTAGATGAACGAACGTCTCTCCACATGCTCAGTTCTGAGAGATAAGTGTGTGTGAAAGCCGCCCTGCACCTAGATTGTTGGGAACACAAAGTTCCTTTTCAGTTGCAAAGTACAATCCATACATATATATGGGTAGGTACAAGCTCCAACTCGATTTTACAGTGAAAACTGCAGGAAATTCAAACCGACACTAGGAAACTGACTGAGAAACCAGAGAAAAAGTTTCCCCTGCAAATCGTTTCCTTTGTGCTAGATGAACAAACCTATCTCCACATGCCCAGTTCAGAGAGATAAGTGTGTGTGAAAGCCGCCCTGCACCTAGATTATTGGGAACACAAAGTTCCTTTTCAGTTGCAAACTACACTCCATACATATATATGGGTAGATACTAGCTCCAACTCGGTTTTACAGTGAAAACTGCAGGAACTTCAAACCGGCACTAGGAAAGAGACTCAAGAACCAGAGTAAAAGTTTCCCCAGCAACTCGTTTCTTTTGTTCTAGATGAACGAACGTCTCTCCACATGCTCAGATCTGAGAGATAATTGTGTGTGAAAGCCGTCCTTCACCTAGATTGTTGGGAACACAAAGTTCCTTTTCAGCTGCAAACTACAGTCCATACATATATATGGGGAGGTACTAGCTCCAACTCGGTTTTACAGTGAAAACTGCAGGAACTTCAAACCGGTACTAGGAAACAGACTGAGAAACCTGAGTAAAAGTTTCCCCTGCAACCCGTTCTCTTTGTGCTAGATGAACGAAAGTCTCTCCACATGCACATTTCTGAGAGATAATTGTGTGGGAAAGCCGTCCTTCACCTAGATTGTTGGGAACACAAAGTTCCTTCTCAGTTGCAAACTACACTCCATATATATATATGGGGAGGTACTAGCTCCAACTAGGTTTTACAGTGAAAACTGCAGGAACTTCAAACCGGCACTAGGAAAGAGACTGAGAAACCAGAGTAAAAGTTTCCCCTGCAAATCGTTTCCTTTGTTCTAGATGAACGAACGTCTCTCCACATGCTCAGTTCTGAGAGATAATTGTGTGTGAAAGCCGTCCTTCACCTAGATTGTTGGGAACACAAAGTTCCTTTTCAGCTGCAAACTACAGTCCATACATATATATGGGGAGGTACTAGCTCCAACTCGGTTTTACAGTGAAAACTGCAGGAACTTCAAACCGGTACTAGGAAACAGACTGAGAAACCTGAGTAAAAGTTTCCCCTGCAACCCGTTCCCTTTGTGCTAGATGAACGAAAGTCTCTCCACATGCACATTTCTGAGAGATAAGAGTGTGTGAAAGCCGCCCTTCACCTAGATTGTTGGGAACACAAAGTTCATTTTCAGTTGCAAACTACACTCCATACATATATATGGGGAGGTACTAGCTCCAAATAGGTTTTACAGTGAAAACTGCAGGAACTTCAAACCGGCACTAGGAAAGAGACTGAGAAACCAGAGTAAAAGTTTCCCCTGCAACCAGTTCCCTTTGTGCTAGATGAACGAACGTCTCTCCACATGCTCATTTCTGAGAGATAATTGTGTGTGAAAGCCGTCCTTCACCTAGATTGTTGGGAACACAAAGTTCCTTTTCAGTTGCAAACTACACTCCATAAATATATATGGGTAGGTACTAGCTCCAACTAGGTTTTACAGTGAAAACTGCAGGAACTTCAAACCGACACTAGGAAACTGACTGAGAAACCAGAGTAAAAGTTTCCCCTGCAAATCGTTTCCTTTGTGCTAGATGAACGAACCTATCTCCACATGCCCAGTTCAGAGAGATAAGTGTGTGTGAAAGCCGCCCTGCACCTAGATTGTTGGGAACACAAAGTTCCTTTTCAGTTGCAAACTACACTCCATACATATATATGGGTAGATTCTAGCTCCAACTCGGTTTTACAGTGAAATCTGCAGGAACTTCAAACCGGCACTAGGAAACAGACTGAGAAACCAGAGTAAAAGTTTCCCCTGCAACTGGTTTCCTTTGTTCTAGATGAACGAACGTCTCTCCACATGCTCAGTTCTGAGAGATAATTGTGTGTGAAAGCCGTCTTTCACCTAGATTGTTGGGAACACAAATTTCCTTTTCAGCTACAAAATACAGTCCATACATATATATGGATAGGTACGAGCTCCAACTGGGTTTTACAGTGAAAACTTAAGGAACTTCAAACCGGCACTAGGAAACAGACTGAGAAACCAGAGTAAAAGTTTCCCCTTCAAACCGTTCCCTTTGTGCTAGATGAACAAAAGTCTCTCCACATGCACAGTTCTGAGAGATAAGTGTGTGGGAAAGCCGTCCTTCACCTAGATTGTTGGGAACACAAAGTTACTTTTCAGTTTCAAACTACACTCCATACATATATATGGGGAGTTACTAGCTCCAACTAGGTTTTACAGTGAAAACTGCAGGAACTTCAAACAGGCACTAGGAAAGAGACTGAGAAACCAGAGTAAAAGTTTCCCCTGCAAATCGTTTACTTTTTCTAGTGAACGAACTTCTCTCCACATGTTCAGTTCTGAGAAATAAGTGTTAGTGAAAGCCGCCCTTCACCTAGATTGTTGGGAACACAAAGTTCCTTTTCAGTTGCAAACTACACTCCATACATATATATGGGGAGGTACTAGCTCCAACTCTGTTTTACAGTGAAAACTGCAGGAACTTCAAACTGGCCCTAGGAAACAGACTGAGAAAACAGAGTAAAAGTTTCGCCTGCAACTCATTTCCTTTGTGCTAGATGAACGAACATCTCTCCACATGCTGAGTTCTGAGAGATAAGTGTGTGTGAAAGCCGTACTTCACCTAGATTTTTGGGAACACAAAGTTCCTTTTCAGTTTCAAACTAAACTCCATACATATATATGGGTAGGTACTAGCTCCAACTCGGTTTTACAGTGAAAACTGCAGGAACTTCAAACCGGCACTAGGAAACAGACTGAGAAACCAGAGTAATAGTTTCCCCTGCTACCAGTTCCCTTTGTGCTAAATGAACGAAAGTCTCTCCACATGCACAGTTCTGAGAGATAAGTGTGTGTGAAAGCCGTCCTTCACCTAGATTGTTGGGAACACAAAGTTCCTTTTCAGTTGCAAACTACACTCCATACATATATATGGGGAGTTACTAGCTCCAACTAGGTTTTACAGTGAAAACTGCAGGAACATCAAACCGGCACTAGGAAACAGACTGAGATACCAGAGTAAAATTTTCCCCTGAAAATCGTTTAATTTGTGCTAGTGAACGAACGTCTTTCCACATGCTCAGTTCTGAAGGATAAGTGTTTGTGAAAGCCGCCCTTCACCTAGATTGTTGGGAACACAAAGTTCCTTTTCAGCTGCAAACTACAGTCCATATATATATAGGGTTAGGTACTATCTCCAACTCGGTTTTACAGTGAAAACCGCAGGAACTTCAAACCGGCACAAGGAAACAGACTGAGAAACCAGAGTAAAAGTTTCCCCTGCAACCCGTTCCCTTTGTGCTAGATGAACGAAAGTCTCTCCACATGCACAGTTCTGAGAGATAAGTGTGTGAGAAAGCCGTCCTTCACCTAGATTGTTGGGAACACAAAGTTCCTTTTCTTTGCAAACTACACTCCATACATATATATGGGGAGGTACTAGCTCCAACTAGGTTTTACAGTGAAAACTGCAGGAACTTCAAACAGGCACTAGGAAAGAGACTGAGAAACCAGAGTAAAAGTTTCCCCTGCAAATCGTTTACTTTTTCTAGTGAACGAACTTCTCTCCACATGTTCAGTTCTGAGAAATAAGTGTTAGTGAAAGCCGCCCTTCACCTAGATTGTTGGGAACACAAAGTTCCTTTTCAGTTGCAAACTACACTCCATACATATATATGGGGAGGTACTAGCTCCAACTCTGTTTTACAGTGAAAACTGCAGGAACTTCAAACTGGCCCTAGGAAACAGACTGAGAAAACAGAGTAAAAGTTTCGCCTGCAACTCGTTTCCTTTGTGCTAGATGAACGAACATCTCTCCACATGCTGAGTTCTGAGAGATAAGTGTGTGTGAAAGCCGTACTTCACCTAGATTTTTGGGAACACAAAGTTCCTTTTCAGTTGCAAACTAAACTCCATACATATATATGGGTATGTACTAGCTCCAACTCGGTTTTACAGTGAAAACTGCAGGAACTTCAAACCGGCACTAGGAAACAGACTGAGAAACCAGAGTAATAGTTTCCCCTGCTACCAGTTCCCTTTGTGCTAAATGAACGAAAGTCTCTCCACATGCACAGTTCTGAGAGATAAGTGTGTGTGAAAGCCGTCCTTCACCTAGATTGTTGGGAACACAAAGTTCCTTTTCAGTTGCAAACTACACTCCATACATATATATGGGGAGGTACTAGCTCCAACTCTGTTTTACAGTGAAAACTGCAGGAACTTCAAACCGGCACTAGGAAAGAGACTGAGAAACCAGAGTAAAAGTTTCCCTGCAAATCGTTTATTTGTGCTAGTGAACTAACGTCTCTCCACATGCTCAGGTCTGAGAGATAAGTGTGTGTGAAAGCCGCCCTTCACCTAGATTGTTGGGAACACAAAGTTCCTTTTCAGTTGCAAACTAAACTCCATACATATATATGGGGAGGTAATAGCTCCAACTCGGTTTTACAGTGAAAATTGCAGGAACTTCAAACTGGCCCTAGGAAAAAGACTGAGAAACCAGAGTAAAAGTTTCCCCTGCAACCAGTTCCCTTTGGGCTAGATGAACGAACGTCTCTCCACATGCTCAGTTCTGAGAGATAAGTGTGTGTGAAAGCCGCCCTTCACCTAGATTGTTGGGAACACAAAGTTCCTTTTCAGTTGCAAAGTACAATCCATACATATATATGGGTAGGTACAAGCTCCAACTCGATTTTACAGTGAATACTGCAGGAACTTCCAACCGACACTAGGAAACTGACTGAGAAACCAGAGTAAAAGTTTCCCCTGCAAATCGTTTCCTTTGTGCTAGATGAACGAACCTATCTCCACATGCCCAGTTCAGAGAGATAAGTGTGTGTGAAAGCCGGCTGCACCTAGATTGTTGGGAACACAAAGTTCCTTTTCAGTTGCAAACTACACTCCATACATATATATGGGGAGGTACTAGCTCCAACTCGGTTTTACAGTGAAAACTGCAGGAACTTCAAACCGGCACTAGGAAAAAGACTGAGAAACCAGAGTAAAAGTTTCCCCTGCAACCAGTTCCCTTTGGGCTAGATGAACGAACGTCTCTCCACATGCTCAGATCTGAGAGATAAGTGTGTGTGAAAGCCGCCCTTCACCTAGATTGTTGGGAACACAAAGTTCCTTTTCAGTTGCAAAGTAGAATCCATACATATATATGGGTAGGTACAAGCTCCGACTCGATTTTACAGTGAAAACTGCAGGAACTTCAAACCGACACTAGGAAACTGACTGAGAAACCAGAGTAAAAGTTTCCCATGCAACCCGTTCCCTTTGGGCTAGATGAACGAAATTCTCTCTACATGCACAGTTCTGAGAGATAAGTGTGTGGGAAAGCCGTCCTTCACCTAGATTGTTGGGAACACAAAGTTCCTTTTCAGTTGCAAACTACACTCCATATATATGTATGGGGAGGAACTAGCTCCAAATAGGTTTTACAGTGAAAACTGCAGGAACTTCAAACCGGCACTAGGAAACAGACTGAGAAACCAGAGTAATAGTTTCCCCTGCTACCAGTTCCCTTTGTGCTAGATGAACGAAAGTCTCTCCACATGCACAGTTCTGAGAGATAAGTGTGTGTGAAAGCCGTCCTTCACCTAGATTGTTGGGAACACAAAGTTCCTTTTAAGTTGCAAACTACACTCCATACATATATATGGGGAGGTACTAGCTCCAACTCGGTTTTACAGTGAAAACTGCAGGAACTTCAAACCGGCACTAGGAAAGAGACTGAGAAACCAGAGTAAAAGTTTCCCTGCAAATCGTTTATTTGTGCTAGTGAACTAACGTCTCTCCACATGCTCAGGTCTGAGAGATAAGTGTGTGTGAAAGCCGCCCTTCACCTAGATTGTTGGGAACACAAAGTTCCTTTTCAGTTGCAAACTAAACTCCATACATATATATGGGGAGGTAATAGCTCCAACTCGGTTTTACAGTGAAAATTGCAGGAACTTCAAACTGGCCCTAGGAAAAAGACTGAGAAACCAGAGTAAAAGTTTCCCCTGCAACCAGTTCCCTTTGGGCTAGATGAACGAACGTCTCTCCACATGCTCAGTTCTGAGAGATAAGTGTGTGTGAAAGCCGCCCTTCACCTAGATTGTTGGGAACACAAAGTTCCTTTTCAGTTGCAAAGTACAATCCATACATATATATGGGTAGGTACAAGCTCCAACTCGATTTTACAGTGAAAACTGCAGGAACTTCAAACCGACACTAGGAAACTCACTGAGAAACCAGAGTAAAAGTTTCCCCTGCAAATCGTTTCCTTTGTGCTAGATGAACGAACCTATCTCCACATGCCCAGTTCAGAGAGATAAGTGTGTGTGAAAGCCGGCTGCACCTAGATTGTTGGGAACACAAAGTTCCTTTTCAGTTGCAAAGTACACTCCATACATATATATGGGGAGGTACTAGCTCCAACTCGGTTTTACAGTGAAAACTGCAGGAACTTCAAACCGGCACTAGGAAAAAGACTGAGAAACCAGAGTAAAAGTTTCCCCTGCAAACAGTTCCCTTTGTGCTAAATGAACGAACGTCTCTCCACATGCTCAGATCTGAGAGATAAGTGTGTGTGAAAGCCGCCCTTCACCTAGATTGTTGGGAACACAAAGTTCCTTTTCAGTTGCAAAGTAGAATCCATACATATATATGGGTAGGTACAAGCTCCGACTCGATTTTACAGTGAAAACTGCAGGAACTTCAAACCGACACTAGGAAACTGACTGAGAAACCAGAGTAAAAGTTTCCCCTGCAACCCGTTCCCTTTGTGCTAGATGAACGAAATTCTCTCTACATGCACAGTTCTGAGAGATAAGTGTGTGGGAAAGCCGCCCTTCACCTAGATTGTTGGGAACACAAAGTTCCTTTTAAGTTGCAAACTACACTCCATACATATATATGGGGAGGTACTAGCTCCAACTCGGTTTTACAGTGAAAACTGCAGGAACTTCAAACCGGCACTAGGAAAGAGACTGAGAAACCAGAGTAAAAGTTTCCCTGCAAATCGTTTATTTGTGCTAGTGAACTAACGTCTCTCCACATGCTCAGGTCTGAGAGATAAGTGTGTGTGAAAGCCGCCTTTCACCTAGATTGTTGGGAACACAAAGTTCCTTTTCAGTTGCAAACTAAACTCCATACATATATATGGGGAGGTACTAGCTCCAACAAGGTTTTACAGTGAAAATTGCAGGAACTTCAAACTGGCCCTAGGAAAAAGACTGAGAAACCAGAGTAAAAGTTTCCCCTGCAACCAGTTCCCTTTGGGCTAGATGAACGAACGTCTCTCCACATGCTCAGTTCTGAGAGATAAGTGTGTGTGAAAGCCGCCCTTCACCTAGATTGTTGGGAACACAAAGTTCCTTTTCAGTTGCAAAGTACAATCCATACATATATATGGGTAGGTACAAGCTCCAACTCGATTTTACAGTGAAAACTGCAGGAACTTCAAACCGACACTAGGAAACTGACTGAGAAACCAGAGTAAAAGTTTCCCCTGCAAATCGTTTCCTTTGTGCTAGATGAACGAACCTATCTCCACATGCCCAGTTCAGAGAGATAAGTGTGTGTGAAAGCCGGCTGCACCTAGATTGTTGGGAACACAAAGTTCCTTTTCAGTTGCAAACTACACTCCATACATATATATGGGGAGGTACTAGCTCCAACTCGGTTTTACAGTGAAAACTGCAGGAACTTCAAACCGGCACTAGGAAAAAGACTGAGAAACCAGAGTAAAAGTTTCCCCTGCAACCAGTTCCCTTTGGGCTAGATGAACGAACGTCTCTCCACATGCTCAGATCTGAGAGATAAGTGTGTGTGAAAGCCGCCCTTCACCTAGATTGTTGGGAACACAAAGTTCCTTTTCAGTTGCAAAGTAGAATCCATACATATATATGGGTAGGTACAAGCTCCGACTCGATTTTACAGTGAAAACTGCAGGAACTTCAAACCGACACTAGGAAACTGACTGAGAAACCAGAGTAAAAGTTTCCCCTGCAACCCGTTCCCTTTGTGCTAGATGAACGAAATTCTCTCTACATGCACAGTTCTGAGAGATAAGTGTGTGGGAAAGCCGTCCTTCACCTAGATTGTTGGGAACACAAAGTTCCTTTTCTGTTGCAAACTACACTCCATATATATGTATGGGGAGGAACTAGCTCCAAATAGGTTTTACAGTGAAAACTGCAGGAACTTCAAACCGGCACTAGGAAAGAGACTGAGAAACCAGAGTAAAAGTTTCCCCTGCAATTCGTTTACTTTGTGCTAGTGAACGAAAATCTCTCCACATGCTCAGTTCTGAGAGATAAGTGTTTGTGAAAGCCGCCTTCAACTAGATTGTTGGGAACACAAAGTTCCATTTCAGTTGCCAACTACTCTCCATACATATATATGGGGAGGTACAAGCCCCAACTCGGTTTTACAGTGAAAACTGCAGGAACTTCAAACCAGCACTAGGAAACAGACTGAGAAACCGGAGTAAAAGTTACCCCTGCAACGCGGTCCCTTTGTGCTAGATGAACGAAAGTCTCTCCACATGCACATTTCTGAGAGATAAGTGTGTGGGAAAGCCGTCCTTCACCCAGATTGTTAGGAACACAAAGTTCCTTCTCAGTTGCAAACTACAATCCATATATATATATGGGGAGGTAGTATCTCCAACTAGGTTTTAGAGTGAAAACTGCAGGAATTTCAAACCGGAACTAGGAAAGAGACTGAGAAACCAGAGTAAAATTTCCCCTGCAACTCGTTTCCTTTGTTCTAGATGAACGAACGTCTCTCCACATGCTCAGTTCTGAGAGATAATTGTGTGTGAAAGCCGTCCTTCACCTAGATTGCTGGGAACACAAAGTTCCTTTTCAGCTGCAAACTACAGTCCATACATATATATGGTTAGGTACTAGCTCCAACACGGTTTTACAGTGAATACCGCAGGAACTTCAAACCGGCACCAGGAAACAGACTGAGAAACCAGAGTAAAAATTTCCCCTGCAAACCGTTCCCTTTGTGCTAGATGAACGAAAGTCTCTCCACATGCACAGTTCTGAGAGATAAATGTGTGGGAAAGCCGTCCTTCACCTAGATTGTTGGGAACACAAAGTTCCTTTTCAGTTGCAAACTACACTCCATACATATATATGGGGAGGTACTAGCTACAAATAAGTTTTACAGTGAAAACTGCAGGAACTTCAAACCGGCACTAGGAAACAGACTGAGAAACCGGAGTAAAAGTTTCCCCTGCAAATCGTTTATTTTTGCTAGTGAACGAAAGTCTCTCCACATGCACAGTTCTGAGAGATAAGTGTGTGGGAAAGCCGTCCTTCACCTAGATTGTTGGGAACACAAAGTTCCTTTTCAGTTGCAAACTACACTCCATACATATATATGGGTAGGTACTAGCTCCAACTAGTTTTTACAGTGAAAACTGCAGGAACTTCAAACCAGAACTAGGAAACAGTCTGAGAAACCAGAGTAAAAGTTTCCCCTGCAAATCGTTTCCTTTGTGTTAGATGAACGAACGTCTCTCCACTTGCTCAGTTCTGAGAGATAATTGCGTGTGAAAGCCGCCCTTCAAATAGATTGTTGGGAACACAAAATTCCTTTTCAGTTGCAATCTACAAACCATACATATATATGGGGAGGTACTAGCTCAAACTAGGTTTTACAGTGAAAACTGCAGGAAATTCAAACCGGCACTTGGAAACAGACTGAGGACCCAGAGTAAACGTTTCCCCTGCAAATTGTTTCCTTTGTGCTAGATGAACGAACGTCTCTCCACATGCTCAGTTCTGAGAGATAAGTGTGTGTGAAAGCCGCCCTTCACCTAGATTGTTGGGAACACAAAGGTCCTTTTAGGTTGCAAACTACAATCCATATATATATATGGGGAGGTACAAGCTCCAAATCGATTTTACTGTGAAAACTGCAGGAACTTCAAACTGGCCCTAGGAAACAGACTGAGAAACCAGAGTAAAAGTTTCCCCTGCAAACAGTTCCTTTTGTGCTAGATGAACGAAAGTCTCTCCACTTGCTCAGTTCTGAGAAATAAGTGTGTGTGAAACCCGTCCTTCACCTAGATTGTTGGGAACACAAAGTTCCTTTTCAGTTGCAAATTACACTCCATACATATATATGGGGAGGTACTAGCTCCAACTTGGTTTTACAGTGAAAACTGCAGGAACTTCAAACCGGCACTAGGAAACAGACTGAGAAACCAGAGTAAAATTTTCCCCTGCAAATCGTTTCTTTGTGCTAGATGAACGAAAGTCTCTCCACATGCTCAGTTCTGAGAGATAACTGTTTGTTAAAGCCGTCCTTCACCTAGATTGTTGGGAACACAAAGTTCCTTTTCAGTTGCAAACTACACTCCATACATATATATGGGGAGGTACTAGATCCAACTCGATTTTACAGTGAAAACTGCAGGAAATTCAAACTGGCCCTTGGAAACAGACTGAGAATACAGAGTAATAGTTTCCCCTGCAACCCGTTCCCTTTGTGCTAGATGAACGAACGTCTCTCCACATGCTCAGTTCTGAGAGATAAGTGTGTGTGAAAGCCGTCCTTCACCTAGATTGTTGGGAACACAAAGTTCCTTTTCAGTTGCAAACTACTCTCCATATATATATATGGGGAGGTACTAGCTCCAACTCGGTTTTACAGTGAAAACTGCAGGAACTTCAAACCGGCACTAGGAAACAGACTGAGAAACCAGAGTAAAAGTTTCCCTGCAACTCGTTTCCTTTTTACTAGATGAACGAACGTCTCTCCTCATGCTCAGTTCTGAGAGATAGGTGTGTGTGAAAGCCGTCCTTCACCTAGATTTTTGGGAACACAAAGTTGCTTTTCAGTTGCAAACTACACTCCATACATATATATGGGGAGGTACTAGATCCAAATCGATTTTACAGTGAAAACTGCAGGAGCTTCAAGCTGGCCCTAGGAAACTGAATGAGAAACCAGAGTAAAAGTTTCCCCTGCAACCCGTTCCCTTTGTGCTAGATGAACGAAAGTCTCTCCACTTGCTCATTTCTGAGAGATAAGTGTGTGTGAAAGCCGACCTTCACCTAGATTGTTGGGAACACAAAGTTCCTTTTCAGTTGCAAACTACAATCCATACATATATATGGGGAGGTAATAGCTCCAACTCGGTTTTACAGTGAACACTGCAGGAACATCAAATCGACACTAGGAAACAGACTGAGAAAACAGAGTAAAAGTTTCCCCTGCAAATCGTTTCCTTTGTGCTAGATGAACGAACGTCTCTCCACATGCTCAGTTCAGAGAGATAAGTGTGTGTGAAAGCCGTCCTTCATCTAGATTGTTGGGAACACAAAGTTCCTTTTCAGTTGCAAACTACACTCCATACATGTATATGGGGAGGTACTAGCTCCAACTCGGTTTTACAGTGAAAACTGCAGGAACTTCAAACCGATACTAGGAAACAGACTGAGAAACCAGAGTAAAAGTTTCCCTGCAACACGTTCCTTTTTACTAGATGAACGAACGTTTCTCTTCATCCTCAGTTCTGAGAGAAAAGTGTGTGTGAAAGCCGTCCTTCACCTAGATTGTTGGGAACAGAAAGTTCCTTTTCAGTTGCAAACTACATTCCATACATAATTATGGGGAGGTACTAGCTTCAACTTGGTTTTACAGTGAAAACTGCAGGAACTTCAAACCGGCACTAGGAAACAGACTGAGAAACCAGAGTAAAATTTTCACCTGCAAATCGTTTCTTTGTGCTAGATGAACGAAAGTCTCTCCACATGCTCAGTTCTGAGAGATAAGTGTTTGTTAAAGCCGTCCTTCACCTAGGTTGTTGGGAACAAAAAGTTCCTTTTCAGTTGCAAACTACACTCCATACATATATATGGGGAGGTACTAGATCCAACTCGATTTTACAGTGAAAACTGCAGGAACTTCAAACTGGCCCTAGGAAACAGACTGATAATACAGAGTAATAGTTTCCCCTGCAAAACGTTCCCTTTGTGCTAGATGAACGAACGTCTCTCCACATGCTCAGTTCTGAGATATAAGTGTGTGTGAAAGCCGTCCTTCACCTAGATTGTTGGGAACACAAAGTTCCTTTTCAGGTGCAAACTACTCTCCATATATATATATGGGGAGGTACTAGCTCCAACTCCGTTTTACAGTGAAAACTGCAGGAACTTCAAACCGGCACTAGGAAACAGACTGAGAAACCAGAGAAAAAGTTTCCCTTAAACTCGTATTCCTTTTTGCTAGATGAACGAACGTCTCTCCACATGCTCAGTTCTGAGAGATACGTGTTTGTGAAACCCGTCCTTTACCTAGCTTTTTGGGAACACAAAGTTCCTTTTCAGTTGCAAACTACAATCCATACATATATATGAGGAGGTACTAGCTCCAACTCGGTTTTACACTGAAAACTGCAGGAACTTCAAACCAGCACTAGGAAACAGACTGAGAATCCAGAGTAAAAGTTTCCCTGCAACTCGTTTCCTTTTTACTAGATGAACGAACGTCTCTCCTCATGCTCAGTTCTGTGAGATAAGTGTGTGTGAAAGCCGTCCTTCACCTAGATTTTTGGGAACACAAAGTTCCTTTTCAGTTGCAAACTACACTCCATACATATATATGGGGAAGTACTAGCTCCAACTCAGTTTTACAGTGAAAACTGCAGGAACTTCAAACCGGCACTAGGAAACAGACTGAGAAACCAGAGTAAAAGTTTCCCCTGCAACCCGTTCCCTTTGTGCTAGATGAACGAACGTCTCTCCACATGCTCAGTTCTGAGAGATACGTGTGTGTGAAACCCATCCTTCACCTAGATTGTTGGGAACACCAAGTTCCTTTTCAGTTGCAAACTACACTCCATACATATATATGGGGAGTTACAAGATCCAACTGGATTGTACAGTGAAAACTGCAGGAGCTTCAAACTGGCCTTAGGAAAATGAATGAGAAACCAGAGTAAAAGTTTCCCCTGCAACCCGTTCCCTTTGTGCTAGATGAACGAACGTCTCTCCACTTGCTCAGTTCTGAGAGATAAGTGTGTGTGAAAGCCGACCTTCACCTAGATTGTTGGGAAGACAAAGTTCCTTTTCAGTTGCAAACTACAATCCATACATATATATGGGGAGGTACTAGCTCCAACACGGTTTTACAGTGAACACTGCAGGAACATCAAATCGACACTAGGAAACAGACTGAGAAAACAGAGTAAAAGTTTCCCCTGCAAATCGTTTCCTTTGTGCTAGATGAACGAACGTCTCTCCACATGCTCAGTTCAGAGAGATAAGTGTGTGTGAAAGCCGTCCTTCACCTAGATTGTTGGGAACACAAAGTTCCTTTTCAGTTGCAAACTACACTCCATACATGTATATGGGGACGTACTAGCTCCAACTCGGTTTTACAGTGAAAACTGCAGGAACTTCAAACCGATACTAGGAAACAGACTGAGAAACCAGAGTAAAAGTTTCCCTGCAACACGTTCATTTTTACTAGATGAACGAACGTCTCTCTTCATGCTCAGTTCTGAGAGATAAGTGTGTGTGAAAGCCGACCTTCACCTAGATTGTTGGGAACACAAAGTTCCTTTTCAGTTGCAAACTACACTGCATAAATATATATGGGGAGGTACTAGCTCCAACTCTGTTTTACAGTGAAAACTGCAGGAACTTCCAACCGGCACTAGGAAACAGACTGAGAAACCAGAGTAAAAGTTTCCCCTGCAACCCGTTCCCTTTGTGCTAGATGAACGAACGTCTCTCCACATGCTCTGTTCTGAGAGATACGTGTGTGTGAAACCCGTCCTTCACCTAGATTGTTGGGAACACAAAGTTCCTTTTCAGTTGCAAACCACAATCCATAATTATATATGGGGAGGTACTAGCTCCAAATGGGTTTTACAGTGAAAACTGCAGGAACTTCAAACTGGCCCTAGGAAACAGACTGAGAAACCAGAGTAAAATTTCCCCTGCCACCCGTTCCCTTTGTGCTAGATGAACGAACGTCTCTCCACTTGCTCAGATCTGAGAGACAAGTGTGTGTGAAAGCCGTCCTTCACCTAGATTGTTGGGAACACCAAGTTCCTTTTCAGTTGCAAACTACACTCCATACATATATATGGGGAGTTACAAGATCCAACTCGATTTTACAGTGAAAACTGCAGGAGCTTCAAACTGGCCCTAGGAAACTGAATGAGAAACCAGAGTAAAAGTTTCCGCTGCAACCCGTTCCCTTTGTGCTAGATGAACGAAAGTCTCTCCACATGCACAGTTCTGAGAGATAAGTGTGTGAGAAAGCCGTACTTCACCTAGATTGTTGGGAACACAAAGTTCCTTTTCAGTTGCAAACTACACTCCATACATATATATGGGGAGGTACTAGCTCCAACTCGGTTTTACAGTGAAAACTGCAGGAACTTCAAACCGGAACTAGGAAACAGACTGAGAAACCAGAGTAATAGTTTCCCCTGCAACCAGTTCCCTTTGTGCTAGATGAATGAACGTCTCTCCACATGCTAATTTCTGAGAGTAAGTGTGTGTGAAAGCCGTCCTTCACCTAGATTGTTGGGAACACAAAGTTCCTTTTCAGTTGCAAACGACACTCCATAAATATATATGGGGATGTACTAACTCCAACACGGTTTTACAGTGAAAAATGAAGGAACTTCAAACCGATACTAGGAAACAGACTGAGAAACCAGAGTAAAAGTTTCCCCTGCAAATCGTTTCCTTTGTGCTAGATGAACGAACGTCTCTCCACATGCTCAGTTCTGAGAGTTAAGTGTGTGTGAAAGTCGTCCTTCACCTAGATTGTTGGGAACACAAAGTTCCTTTTCAGTTGCAAACTACTATCCATATATATATGTGTGGAGGTACTAGCTCCAACTCGATTTTACAGTGAAAACTGCAGTAACTTCAAACCGGCACTAGGAAACAGACTGAGAAACCAGAGTAATAGTTTCCCCTGCAAATCGTTTATTTGTTCTAGATGAACGAACGTTTCTCCACATGCTCAGTTCTGAGAGATTATTGTGTGTGAAAGCTTCCTTCACCAAGATTGTTGGGAACACAAAGTTCCTTTCCAGTTGCAAACTACAGTCCATACATATATATGGTTAGGTACTAGCTCCAACTCGGTTTTACAGTGAAAACTGCAGGAACTTCAAACCGGCACTAGGAAACAGACTGAGAAACAAGAGTAAAAGTTTCCCCTGCAACCCGTTCCCTTTGACTAGATGAACGAAAGTCTCTCCACATGCACAGTTCTGAGAGATAAGTGTGTGGGAAAGCCGTCCTTCACCTAGATTGTTGGGAACACAAAGTTCCTTTTCAATTGCAAACTACACTCCATAGATATATATGGGGAGGTACAAGCTCCAACTCGCTTTTACAGTGAAAACTGCAGGAACTTCAAACTGGCCCTAGGAAACAGACTGAGAAAACAGAGTAAAAGTTTCCCTGCAACTCTTTTCATTTGTTCTAGATGAACGAATGTCTCTAAACATGCTCAGTTCTGAGAGATAATTGTGTGTGAAAGCCGTCCTTCACCTAGATTGTTGGGAACACTAAGTTTCTTTTCAGTTGCAAACTACATTCCATACATATATATGGGGAGGTACTAGCTCCAACTCGGTTTTACAGTGAAAACTGCAGGAATTTCAAAACGGCACTAGGAAACAGACTGAGAAACCAGAGTAAAAGTTTCCCTGCAACTCGTTTCCATTGTGCTAGATGAACGAACGTCTCTCCACATGCTCAGTTCTGAGAGATAAGTGTTTGTGAAAGCCGTACTTCACCTAGATAGTTGGGAACACAAAGTTCCTTTTCAGTTGCAAACTACACTCCATACATATATATGGGTAGGTACTAGCTCCAACTCGGTTTTACAGTGAAAACTGCAGGAATTTCAAACCGGCACTAGGAAACAGACTGAGAAACCAGAGTAAAAGTTTCCCCTGAAACCCGTTCCCTTTGTGCTAGATGAACGAACGTCTCTCCACATGCACAGTTCTGAGAGATAAGTGTGTGTGAAAGCCTACCTTCACCTAGATTGTTGGGAACACAAAGTTCCTTTTCAGTTGCAAACTACAATCCATACATATATATGGGTAGGTACTAGCTCCAACTAGGTTTTACAGTGAAAACTGCAGGAACTTCAAACCGGCACTAGGAAACAGACTGAGAAACCAGAGTAAAAGTTTCCCCTGCAATTCGTTTCTTTTGTGCTAGATGGACGAACGTCTCACCACAAGCTCAGTTCTGAGAGATAAGTGTGTGTGAAAGCCGTCCTTCAAATAGATGGTTGGGAACACAAATTTCCTTTTCTGTTGCAAACTACACACCATACATATATATGGGGAGGTACTAGCTCCAAATAGGTTTTACAGTGAAAACTGCAGGAACTTCAAACCGGCACTAGGAAACAGACTGAGGACCCAGAGTAAACGTTTCCCTGAAACTCGTATTCCTTTTTGCTAGATGAACGAACGTCTCTCCACATGCTCAGTTCTCAGAGATAAGTGTGTGTGAAAGCCGTCCTTCACCTAGATAGTTGGGAACACAAATTTTCTTTTCAGTTGCTAACTACACTCCATACATATATATGGGGAGGTTCTAGCTCCAACTCGGTTTTACAGTGAAACTGCAGTAACTTCAAACTGGCACTAGGAAACAGACTGAGAAACCAGAGTAAAAGTTTCCCTTAAATTCGTATTCCTTTTTGCTAGATGAACGAACGTCTCTCCACTTGCTCAGTTCTGAGAGATAAGTGTGTGTGAAAGCCGTCCTTCACCGAGATTGTTGGGAACACCAAGTTCCTTTTCAGTTGCAAACTACACTCCATACATATATATGGGTAGTTACAAGATCCAACTCGATTTTACAGTGAAAACTGCAGGAGCTTCAAACTGGCCCTAGGAAACTGAATGAGAAACCAGAGTAAAAGTTTCCCCTGCAACCCGTTCCCTTTGTGCTAGATGAACGAAAGTCTCTCCACATGCACAGTTCTGAGAGATAAGTGTGTGAGAAAGCCGTACTTCACCTAGATTGTTGGGAACACAAAGTTCCTTTTCAGTTGCAAACTACACTCCATACATATATATGGGGAGGTACAAGCTCCAACTCGGTTTTACAGTGAAAACTGCAGGAACTTCAAAGCGGAACTAGGAAACAGACTGAGAAACCAGAGTAATAGTTTCCCCTGCTACCAGTCCCCTTTGTGCTAGATGAATGAACGTCTCTCCACATGCTCAGTTCTGAGTGATAAGTGTGTGTGAAAGCCGTCCTTCAAATGGATTGTTGGGAACACAAAGTTCCTTCTCAGTTGCAAACTACACTCCATACATATATATGGGTAGGTACTAGTTCCAAGTCGGTTTTACAGTGAAAACTGCAGGAACTTCAAACCGGCACTAGGAAACAGACTGAGAAACCAGAGTAAAAGTTTCCCATGCAACCCGTTCCATTTGTGCTAGATGAACGAACGTCTCATGACTTGCTCAGTTCTGAGAGATAAATGTGTGTGAAAGCCGTCCTTCACCTAGAGTGTTGGGAACACAAAGTTTCTTTTCAGTTGCAAACTACACTCCATACATATATATGGGGATGTACTAGCTCCAATACGGTTTTACAGTGAAAACTGCAGGAACTTCAAACCGGCAGTAGGAAACAGACTGAGAAACCAGAGTAAAAGTTTCCCCTGCAAATCGTTTCCTTTGTGCTAGATGAACGAACGTCTCTCCACATGCTAATTTCTGAGAGTAAGTGTGTGTGAAAGCCGTCCTTCACCTAGATTGTTGGGAACACAAAGTTCCTTTTCAGTTGCAAACGACACTCCATAAATATATATGGGGAGGTACTAACTCCAACACGGTTTTACAGTGAAAACTGCAGGAACTTCAAACCGATACTAGGAAACAGACTGAGAAACCAGAGTAAAAGTTTCCCCTGCAAATCGTTTCCTTTGTGCTAGATGAACGAACGTCTCTCCACATGCTCAGTTCTGAGAGTTAAGTGTGTGTGAAAGTCGTCCTTCACCTAGATTGTTGGGAACACAAAGTTCCTTTTTTGTTGCAAACTACTCTCCATATATATATGTGTGGAGGTACTAGCTCCAACTCGATTTTACAGTGAAAATTGCAGTAACTTCAAACCGGCACTAGGAAACAGACTGAGAAACCAGAGTAAAAGTTTCCCTGAAATTCGTATTCCTTTTTGCTAGATGAACGAACGTCTCTCCACTTGCTCAGTTCTGAGAGATAAGTGTGTGTGAAAGCCGTCCTTCAATTAGATTGTTGGGAACACAAAGTTCCTTTTCAGTTGCAAACTACACTCCATACATATATATGGGGAAGTACTAGCTCCAACTCGGTTTTACAGTGAAAACTGCAGGAACTTAAAACTGGCCCTAGGAAACAGACTGAGAAACCAGAGTAATAGTTTCCCCTGCAAATCGTTTATTTGTCATGATGAACGAACGTTTCTCCACATGCTCAGTTCTGAGAGATAATTGTGTGTGAAAGCTTCCTTCACCAAGATTGTTGGGAACACAAAGTTCCTTTCCAGTTGCAAACTACAGTCCATACATATATATGGTTAGGTACTAGCTCCAACTCGGTTTTACAGTGAAAACTGCAGGAACTTCAAACCGGCACTAGGAAACAGACTGAGAAACAAGAGTAAAAGTTTCACCTGCAACCCGTTCCCTTTGACTAGATGAACGAAAGTCTCTCCACATGCACAGTTCTGAGAGATAAGTGTGTGGGAAAGCCGTCCTTCACCTAGATTGTTGGGAACACAAAGTTCCTTTTCAGTTGCAAACTACACTCCATAGATATATATGGGGAGGTACAAGCTCCAACTCGCTTTTACAGTGAAAACTGCAGGAACTTCAAACTGGCCCTAGGAAACAGACTGAGAAAACAGAGTAAAAGTTTCCCTGCAACTCTTTTCATTTGTTCTAGATGAACGAACGTCTCTCCACATGCTCAGTTCTGAGAGATAATTGAGTGTGAAAGCCGTCCTTCACCTAGATTGTTGGGAACACTAAGTTTCTTTTCAGTTGCAAACTACACTCCATACATATATATGGGGAGGTACTAGCTCCAACTCGGTTTTACAGTGAAAACTGCAGGAATTTCAAAACGGCACTAGGAAACAGACTGAGAAACCAGAGTAAAAGTTTCCCCTGCAACTCGTCTCCATTGTGCTAGATGAACAAACGTCTCTCCACATGCTCAGTTCTGAGAGATAAGTGTTTGTGAAAGCCGTACTTCACCTAGATAGTTGGGAACACAAATTTCCTTTTCAGTTGCTAACTACACTCCATACATATATATGGGTAGGTACTAGCTCCAACTCGGTTTTACAGTGAAACTGCAGTAACTTCAAACTGGCACTAGGAAACAGACTGAGAAACCAGAGTAAAAGTTTCCCTGAAATTCGTATTCCTTTTTGCTAGATGAACGAACGTCTCTCCACTTGCTCAGTTCTGAGAGATAAGTGTGTGTGAAAGCCGTCCTTCACCTAGATTGTTGGGAACACAAAGTTCCTTTTCAGTTGCAAACTACACTCCATACATATATATGGGGAAGTACTAGCTCCAACTCGGTTTTATAGTGAAAACTGCAGTAACTTAAAACTGGCCGTAGGAAACAGACTGAGAAACCAGAGTAAAAGTTTCCCCTGCAAACCGTTCCCTTTGTGCTAGATGAAACAACCTCTCTCCACATGCACAGTTCTGAGAGATAAGTGTGTGTGATAGCCGACTTTCATCTAGATTGTTGGGAACACAAAGTTCCTTTTCAGTGGCAAACTACACTCCATACATATATATGGGTAGATACTAGATCCAACTCGGTTTTACAGTGAAAACTGCAGGAACTTCAAACCGGCCCTAGGAAACAGACTGAGAAACCAGAGTAAAACTTTCCCCTGCAACTCGTTTCCTTTGTTCTAGATGAACGAACGTATCTCCACATGCTCAGTTCTGAGAGATAATTGTGTGTGAAAGCCGTCCTTCACCTAGATTGTTGGGAACACAAAGTTCCTTTTCAGCTGCAAACTACAGTCCATACATATATATGATTAGGTACTAGCTCCAACTCGGTTTTACAGTGAAAACTGCAGGAAATTCAAAACGGCACTAGGAAACAGACTGAGAAACCAGAGTAAAAGTTTCCCCTGCAACCCGTTCCCTTTGTGCTAGATGAACGAAAGTCTCTCCACATGCACAGTTCTGAGAGATAAGTGTGTGGGAAAGCCATCCTTCACCTAGATTGTTGGGAACACAAAGTTCCTTTTCAGTTGCAAACTACACTCCATACATATATATGGGGAAGTACTAGCTCCAACTCGGTTTTATAGTGAAAACTGCAGGAACTTAAAACTGGCCCTAGGAAACAGACTGAGAAACCAGAGTAAAAGTTTCCCCTGCAAACCGTTCCCTTTGTGCTAGATGAACCAACCTCTCTCCACATGCACAGTTCTGAGAGATAAGTGTGTGTGATAGCCGTCCTTCACCTAGATAGTTGGGAACACAAATTTTCTTTTCAGTTGCTAACTACACTCCATACATATATATGGGGAGGTTCTAGCTCCAACTCGGTTTTACAGTGAAACTGCAGTAACTTCAAACTGGCACTAGGAAACAGACTGAGAAACCAGAGTAAAAGTTTCCCTTAAATTCGTATTCCTTTTTGCTAGATGAACGAACGTCTCTCCACTTGCTCAGTTCTGAGAGATAAGTGTGTGTGAAAGCCGTCCTTCACCGAGATTGTTGGGAACACCAAGTTCCTTTTCAGTTGCAAACTACACTCCATACATATATATGGGTAGTTACAAGATCCAACTCGATTTTACAGTGAAAACTGCAGGAGCTTCAAACTGGCCCTAGGAAACTGAATGAGAAACCAGAGTAAAAGTTTCCCCTGCAACCCGTTCCCTTTGTGCTAGATGAACGAAAGTCTCTCCACATGCACAGTTCTGAGAGATAAGTGTGTGAGAAAGCCGTACTTCACCTAGATTGTTGGGAACACAAAGTTCCTTTTCAGTTGCAAACTACACTCCATACATATATATGGGGAGGTACAAGCTCCAACTCGGTTTTACAGTGAAAACTGCAGGAACTTCAAAGCGGAACTAGGAAACAGACTGAGAAACCAGAGTAATAGTTTCCCCTGCTACCAGTTCCCTTTGTGCTAGATGAATGAACGTCTCTCCACATGCTCAGTTCTGAGTGATAAGTGTGTGTGAAAGCCGTCCTTCAAATGGATTGTTGGGAACACAAAGTTCCTTCTCAGTTGCAAACTACACTCCATACATATATATGGGTAGGTACTAGTTCCAAGTCGGTTTTACAGTGAAAACTGCAGGAACTTCAAACCGGCACTAGGAAACAGACTGAGAAACCAGAGTAAAAGTTTCCCATGCAACCCGTTCCATTTGTGCTAGATGAACGAACGTCTCATGACTTGCTCAGTTCTGAGAGATAAATGTGTGTGAAAGCCGTCCTTCACCTAGAGTGTTGGGAACACAAAGTTTCTTTTCAGTTGCAAACTACACTCCATACATATATATGGGGATGTACTAGCTCCAATACGGTTTTACAGTGAAAACTGCAGGAACTTCAAACCGGCAGTAGGAAACAGACTGAGAAACCAGAGTAAAAGTTTCCCCTGCAAATCGTTTCCTTTGTGCTAGATGAACGAACGTCTCTCCACATGCTAATTTCTGAGAGTAAGTGTGTGTGAAAGCCGTCCTTCACCTAGATTGTTGGGAACACAAAGTTCCTTTTCAGTTGCAAACGACACTCCATAAATATATATGGGGAGGTACTAACTCCAACACGGTTTTACAGTGAAAACTGCAGGAACTTCAAACCGATACTAGGAAACAGACTGAGAAACCAGAGTAAAAGTTTCCCCTGCAAATCGTTTCCTTTGTGCTAGATGAACGAACGTCTCTCCACATGCTCAGTTCTGAGAGTTAAGTGTGTGTGAAAGTCGTCCTTCACCTAGATTGTTGGGAACACAAAGTTCCTTTTTTGTTGCAAACTACTCTCCATATATATATGTGTGGAGGTACTAGCTCCAACTCGATTTTACAGTGAAAATTGCAGTAACTTCAAACCGGCACTAGGAAACAGACTGAGAAACCAGAGTAAAAGTTTCCCTGAAATTCGTATTCCTTTTTGCTAGATGAACGAACGTCTCTCCACTTGCTCAGTTCTGAGAGATAAGTGTGTGTGAAAGCCGTCCTTCAATTAGATTGTTGGGAACACAAAGTTCCTTTTCAGTTGCAAACTACACTCCATACATATATATGGGGAAGTACTAGCTCCAACTCGGTTTTACAGTGAAAACTGCAGGAACTTAAAACTGGCCCTAGGAAACAGACTGAGAAACCAGAGTAATAGTTTCCCCTGCAAATCGTTTATTTGTCATGATGAACGAACGTTTCTCCACATGCTCAGTTCTGAGAGATAATTGTGTGTGAAAGCTTCCTTCACCAAGATTGTTGGGAACACAAAGTTCCTTTCCAGTTGCAAACTACAGTCCATACATATATATGGTTAGGTACTAGCTCCAACTCGGTTTTACAGTGAAAACTGCAGGAACTTCAAACCGGCACTAGGAAACAGACTGAGAAACAAGAGTAAAAGTTTCACCTGCAACCCGTTCCCTTTGACTAGATGAACGAAAGTCTCTCCACATGCACAGTTCTGAGAGATAAGTGTGTGGGAAAGCCGTCCTTCACCTAGATTGTTGGGAACACAAAGTTCCTTTTCAGTTGCAAACTACACTCCATAGATATATATGGGGAGGTACAAGCTCCAACTCGCTTTTACAGTGAAAACTGCAGGAACTTCAAACTGGCCCTAGGAAACAGACTGAGAAAACAGAGTAAAAGTTTCCCTGCAACTCTTTTCATTTGTTCTAGATGAACGAACGTCTCTCCACATGCTCAGTTCTGAGAGATAATTGTGTGTGAAAGCCGTCCTTCACCTAGATTGTTGGGAACACTAAGTTTCTTTTCAGTTGCAAACTACACTCCATACATATATATGGGGAGGTACTAGCTCCAACTCGGTTTTACAGTGAAAACTGCAGGAATTTCAAAACGGCACTAGGAAACAGACTGAGAAACCAGAGTAAAAGTTTCCCCTGCAACTCGTCTCCATTGTGCTAGATGAACAAACGTCTCTCCACATGCTCAGTTCTGAGAGATAAGTGTTTGTGAAAGCCGTACTTCACCTAGATAGTTGGGAACACAAATTTCCTTTTCAGTTGCTAACTACACTCCATACATATATATGGGTAGGTACTAGCTCCAACTCGGTTTTACAGTGAAACTGCAGTAACTTCAAACTGGCACTAGGAAACAGACTGAGAAACCAGAGTAAAAGTTTCCCTGAAATTCGTATTCCTTTTTGCTAGATGAACGAACGTCTCTCCACTTGCTCAGTTCTGAGAGATAAGTGTGTGTGAAAGCCGTCCTTCACCTAGATTGTTGGGAACACAAAGTTCCTTTTCAGTTGCAAACTACACTCCATACATATATATGGGGAAGTACTAGCTCCAACTCGGTTTTATAGTGAAAACTGCAGTAACTTAAAACTGGCCCTAGGAAACAGACTGAGAAACCAGAGTAAAAGTTTCCCCTGCAAACCGTTCCCTTTGTGCTAGATGAAACAACCTCTCTCCACATGCACAGTTCTGAGAGATAAGTGTGTGTGATAGCCGACTTTCATCTAGATTGTTGGGAACACAAAGTTCCTTTTCAGTGGCAAACTACACTCCATACATATATATGGGTAGATACTAGATCCAACTCGGTTTTACAGTGAAAACTGCAGGAACTTCAAACCGGCCCTAGGAAACAGACTGAGAAACCAGAGTAAAACTTTCCCCTGCAACTCGTTTCCTTTGTTCTAGATGAACGAACGTATCTCCACATGCTTAGTTCTGAGAGATAATTGTGTGTGAAAGCCGCCTTCACCTAGATTGTTGGGAACACAAAGTTCCTTTTCAGCTGCAAACTACAGTCCATACATATATATGATTAGGTACAAGCTCCAACTCGGTTTTACAGTGAAAACTGCAGGAAATTCAAAACGGCACTAGGAAACAGACTGAGAAACCAGAGTAAAAGTTTCCCCTGCAACCCGTTCCCTTTGTGCTAGATGAACGAAAGTCTCTCCACATGCACAGTTCTGAGAGATAAGTGTGTGGGAAAGCCATCCTTCACCTAGATTGTTGGGAACACAAAGTTCCTTTTCAGTTGCAAACTACACTCCATACATATATATGGGGAAGTACTAGCTCTAACTCGGTTTTATAGTGAAAACTGCAGGAAGTTAAAACTGGCCCTAGGAAACAGACTGAGAAACCAGAGTAAAAGTTTCCCCTGCAAACCGTTCCCTTTGTGCTAGATGAACCAACCTCTCTCCACATGCACAGTTCTGAGAGATAAGTGTGTGGGAAAGCCGACCTTCACCTAGATTGTTGGGAACACAAAGTACCTTTTCAGTTGCAAACTACATTCCATACATATATATGGGGAGGTAATAGCTCCAACTAGGTTTTACAGTGAAAACTGCAGGAACGTCAAACAGGCACTAGAAAAGAGACTGAGAAACCAGAGTAAAAGTTTCCCCTGCAAATCGATTACTTTGTGCTAGTGAACGAACGTGTCTCCACATGCTCAGTTCTGAGAGATAAGTGTTTGTGAAAGCCGCCCTTCACCTAGATTGTTGGGAACACAAAGTTCCTTTTCAGTTGCAAACTACACTCCATACATATATATGGGGAGGTACTAGCTCGAACTCGGTTTTACAGTGAAAACTGCAGGAACTTCAAACTGACCCTAGGAAACAGACTGAGAAAACAGAGTAAAAGTTTCCCCTGCAACTCGTTTCCTTTGTGCTAGATGAACGAACGTCTCTCCACATGCTCAGTTCTGAGAGATAAGTGTGTGTGAAAGCCGTCCTTCACCTAGATTGTTGGGAACACAAAGTTCCTTTTCAGTTGCAAACTACACTCCATACATATATATGGGTAGGTACTAGCTCCAACTCGGTTTTACAGTGAAAACTGCAGGAACTTCAAACCGGCACTAGGAAACAGACTGAGAAACCAGAGTAATAGTTTCACCTGCAACCAGTTCCCTTTGTGCTAGATGAACGAACGTCTCTCCACATGCTCTTTTCTGAGAGATAAGTTTGTGTGAAAGCCGTCCTTCAACTAGATTGTTGGGAACACAAAGTTCCTTTTCAGTTGCAAACTACACTCCATACATATATATGGGGAGGTACTAGCTCCAACTCGGTTTTACCGTGAAAACTGCAGGAACATCAAACCGGCACTAGGAAACAGACTGAGAAACCAGAGTAAAAGTTTCCTCTGCAAACCGTTCCCTTTGTGCTAGATGAACGAAAGTCTCTCCACATGCACAGTTCTGAGAGATAAGTGTGTGGGAAAGCCGTCCTTCATCTAGATTGTAGGGAACACAAAGTTCCTTTTCAGTTGCACACTACAATCCATACATATATATGGGGAGGTACTAGCTCCAACTCGGTTTTACAGTGAAAACTGCAGGAAGTTCAAATCGATACTAGGAAACAGACTGAGAAAACAGAGTAAAAGTTTCCCCTGCAAATCGTTCCCTTTGTGCTAGATGAACGAACGTCTCTACACATGCTCATTTCTGAGAGTAAGTGTGTGTGAAAGCCGTCCTTCACCTAGATTGTTGGGAACACATTTCCTTTTCAGTTGCAAACTACACTCCTTAGATATATATAGGGAGGTTCTAGCTCCAACTCGGTTTTACAGTGAAAACTGCAGGAACATCAAACCGGCACTAGGAAACAGACTGAGAAACCAGAGTAAAAGTTGCCCCTGCAACCCGATCCCTTTGTGCTAGATGAACGAAAGTCTCTCCACATGCACAGTTTTGAGAGATAAGTGTGTGGGAAAGCCATCCTTCACCTAGATTGTTGGGAACACAAAGTTCCTTTTCAGTTGCAAACTAAACTCCATACATATATATGGGGAGGTATTAGCTCCAACTAGGTTTTACAGTGAAAACTGCAGGAACTTCAAACCGGCACTAGGAAAGAGACTGAGAAACCAGAGTAAAAGTTTCCCCTGCAAATCGTTTACTTTGTGCTAGTGAACGAACGTCTCTCCACATGCTCAGTTCTGAGAGATAAGTGTTTGTGAAAGCCGCCCTTCACCTAGATTTTTGGGAACACAAAGTTCCTTTTCAGTTGCAAACTACACTCCATACATATATATGGGGAGGTACTAGCTCCAACTCGGTTTTACAGTGAAAACTGCAGGAACTTCAAACTGGCCCTAGGAAACAGCCTGAGAAAACAGAGTAAAAGTTTCCCCTGCAACTCTTTTCCTTTGTTCTAGATGAACGAACGTCTCTCCACATGCTCAGTTCTGAGAGATAAGTGTTTGTGAAAGCCGTCCTTCACCTAGATTGTTGGGAACACAAAGTTCCTTTTCAGCTGCAAACTACAGTCCATACATATATATGGTTAGGTACTAGCTCCAACTCGGATTTACAGTGAAAACTGCAGGAACTTCAAACCGGCACTAGGAAACAGACTGAGAAACCAGAGTAAAAGTTTCCCCTGCAACCCGTTCCCTTTGTGCTAGATGAAATAATGTCTCTCCACATGCACAGTTCTGAGACATAAGTGTGTGGGAAAGCCGTCATTCACCTAGATTGTTGGGAACACAAAGTTCCTTTTCAGTTGCAAACTACACTCCATACATATATATGGGGAGGTACTAACTCCAACTAGGTTTTACAGTGAAAACTGCAGGAACGTCAAACCGGCACTAGGAAAGAGACTGAGAAACCAGAGTAAAAGTTTCCCCTGCAAATCGTGTACTTTGTGCTAGTGAACGAAAGTCTCTCCACATGCTCAGTTCTGAGAGATAAGTGTTTGTGAAAGCCGCCCTTCACCTAGATTGTTGGGAACACAAAGTACCTTTTCAGTTGCAAACTACACTCCATACATATATATGGGGAGGTACTAGCTCCATCTCGGTTTTACAGTGAAAACTGCAGGAACTTCAAACAGGCCGTAGGAAACAGACTGATAAAACAGAGTAAAAGTTTCCCCTGCAACTCGTTTCCTTTGTGCTAGATGAACGAACGTCTCTCAACATGCTCAGTTCTGAGAGATAAGTGTGTGTGAAAGCCGTCCTTCACCTAGATTGTTGGGAACACAAAGTTCCTTTTCAGTTGCAAACTACACTCCATACATATATATGGGGAGGTACTAGCTCCAACTCGGTTTTACAGTGAAAACTGCAGGAACTTCAAACCGGCACTAGGAAACAGACTGAGAAACCAGAGTAATAGTTTCCCCTGCAACCAGTTCCCTTTGTGCTAGATGAACGAACGTCTCTCCACATGCTCATTTCTGAGAGATAAGTTTGTGTGAAAGCCGTCCTTCAACAAGATTGTTGGGAACACAAAGTTCCTTTTCAGTTGCAAGCTACAATCCATACATATATATGGGTAGGTACTAGTTCCAACTCGGTTTTACAGTGAAAACTGCAGGAACTTCAAACCGGCACTAGGAAACAGACTGAGAAACCAGAGTAAAAGTTTCCCATACAACCCGTTCCATTTTTGCTAGATGAACGAACGTCTCACGACTTGCTCAGTTCTGAGAGATAAATGTGTGTGAAAGCCGTCCTTCACCTAGATTGTTGGGAACACAAAGTTCCTTTTCAGTTGCAAACTACACCCCATAAATATATATGGGTATGTCCTAGCTCCAACACGGTTTTACAGTGAAAACTGCAGGAACTTCAAACCGGCACTAGGAAACAGACTGAGAAACCAGAGTAAAAGTTTCCCCTGAAAATCGTGTACTTTGTGCTAGTGAACGAAAGTCTCTCCACATGCTCAGTTCTGAGAGATAAGTGTTTGTGAAAGCCGCCCTTCACCTAGATTGTTGGGAACACAAAGTTCCTTTTCAGTTGCAAACTACACTCCATACATATATATGGGGAGGTACTAGCTCCATCTCGGTTTTACAGTGAAAACTGCAGGAACTTCAAACAGGCCCTAGGAAACAGACTGATAAAACAGAGTAAAAGTTTCCCCTGCAACTCGTTTCCTTTGTGCTAGATGAACGAACGTCTCTCAAGATGCTCAGTTCTGAGAGATAAGTGTGTGTGAAAGCCGTCCTTCACCTAGATTGTTGGGAACACAAAGTTCCTTTTCAGTTGCAAACTACACTCCATACATATATATGGGGAGGTACTAGCTCCAACTCGGTTTTACAGTGAAAACTGCAGGAACTTCAAACCGGCACTAGGAAACCGACTGAGAAACCAGAGTAATAGTTTCCCCTGCAACCAGTTCCCTTTGTGCTAGATGAACGAACGTCTCTCCACATGCTCATTTCTGAGAGATAAGTTTGTGTGAAAGCCGTCCTTCAACTAGATTGTTGGGAACACAAAGTTCCTTTTCAGTTGCAAACTACAATCCATACATATATATGGGTAGGTACTAGTTCCAACTCGGTTTTACAGTGAAAACTGCAGGAACTTCAAACCGGCACTAGGAAACAGACTGAGAAACCAGAGTAAAAGTTTCCCATACAACCCGTTCCATTTTTGCTAGATGAACGAACGTCTCACGACTTGCTCAGTTCTGAGAGATAAATGTGTGTGAAAGCCGTCCTTCACCTAGATTGTTGGGAACACAAAGTTCCTTTTCAGTTGCAAACTACACCCCATAAATATATATGGGTATGTCCTAGCTCCAACACGGTTTTACAGTGAAAACTGCAGGAAATTCAAACCGGCACTAGGAAACAGACTGAGAAACCAGAGTAAAAGTTTCCCGTGCAACCCGTTCCCTTTGTGCTAGATGAATGAACGTCTCTCCACATGCACAGTTCTGAGAGATAATTGTGTGTGAAAGCCTAACTTCACCTAGATTGTTGGGAACCCAAAGTTCCTTTTCAGTTGCAAACTACACTCCATACATATATATGGGTAGGTACTAGCTCCAACTAGGTTTTACAGTGAAAACTGCAGGAACTTCAAACCAGAACTAAGAAACAGTCTGAGAAACCAGAGTAAAAGTTTCCCCTGCAAATCGTTTCCTTTGTGCTAGATGAACGAACGTCTCTCCACTTGCTCAGTTCTGAGAGATAATTGCGTGTGAAAGCCGCCCTTCAAATAGATTGTTGGGAACACAAAATACCTTTTCAGTTGCAATCTACAAACCATACATATATATGGGTAGGTACTAGCTCAAAATAGGTTTTACAGTGAAAACTGCAGGAAATTCAAACCGGCACTTGGAAACAGACTGAGGACCCAGAGTAAACGTTTCCCCTGCAAATTGTTTCCTTTGTGCTAGATGAACGTACGTCTCTCCACATGCTCAGTTCTGACAGATAAGTGTGTGTGAAAGCCGTCCTTCACCTAGATTGTTGGGAACACAAAGGTCCTTTTAGGTTGCAAACTACAATCCATACATATATATGGGGAGGTACAAGCTCCAACTCGATTTTACAGTGAAAACTGCAGGAACTTCAAACTGGCCCTAGGAAACACACTGAGAAACCAGAGTAAAAGTTTCCCCTGCAAACAGTTCCTTTTGTGCTAGATGAACGAAAGTCTCTCCACTTGCTCAGTTCTGAGAAATAAGTGTGTGTGAAAGCCGTCCTTCACCTAGATTGTTGGGAACACCAAGTTCCTTTTCAGTTGCAAACTACACTCCATACATATATATGGGGAGTTACAAGATCCAAATCGATTTTACAGTGAAAACTGCAGGAGCTTCAAACTGGCCCTAGGAAACTGAATGAGAAACCAGAGTAAAAGTTTCCCCTGCAACCCGTTCCCTTTGTGCTAGATGAACGAACGTCTCTCCACTTGCTCAGTTCTGAGAGATAAGTGTGTGTGAAAGCCGACCTTCACCTAGATTGTTGGGAACACAAAGTTCCTTTTCAGTTGCAAACTACAATCCATACATATATATGGGGAGGTACTAGCTCCAACTCGGTTTTACACTGAACACTGCAGGAACATCAAATCGACACTAGGAAACAGACTGAGAAAACAGAGTAAAAGTTTCCCCTGCAAATCGTTTCCTTTGTGCTAGATGAACTAACGTCTCTCCACATGCTCAGTTCAGAGAGATAAGTGTGTGTGAAAGCCGTCCTTCACCTAGATTGTTGGGAACACAAAGTTCCTTTTCAGTTGCACACTACACTCCATACATGTATATGGGGACGTACTAGCTCCAACTCGGTTTTACAGTGAAAACTGCAGGAACTTCAAACCGATACTAGGAAACAGAGTGAGAAACCAGAGTAAAAGTTTCCCTGCAACACGTTCCTATTTACTAGATGAACGAACGTCTCCCTTCATGCTCAGTTCTGAGAGATAAGTGTGTGTGAAAGCCGTCCTTCACCTAGATTGTTGGGAACACAAAGTTCCTTTTCAGTTGCAAACTACACTGCATACATATATATGGGGAGGTACTAGCTCCAACTCTGTTTTACAGTGAAAACTGCAGGAACTTCCAACCGGCACTAGGAAACAGACTGAGAAACCAGAGTAAAAGTTTCCCCTGCAACCCGTTCCCTTTGTGCTAGATGAAAGAACGTCTCTCCACATGCTCTGTTCTGAGAGATACGTGTGTGTGAAACCCGTCCTTCACCTAGATTGTTGGGAACACAAAGTTCCTTTTCAGTTGCAAACCACAATCCATAATTATATATGGGGAGGTACTAGCTCCAACTGGGTTTTACAGTGAAAACTGCAGGAACTTCAAACTGGCCCTAGGAAACAGACTGAGAAACCAGAGTAAAATTTCCCCTGCCACCCGTTCCCTTTGTGCTAGATGAACGAACGTCTCTCCACTTGCTCAGTTCTGAGAGACAAGTGTGTGTGAAAGCCTTCCTTCACCTAGATTGTTGGGAACACAAAGTTCCTTTTCAGTTGCAAACTACACTCCATGCATATATATGGGGAGGTACTAGCTCCAACTCGGTTTTACAGTGAAAACTGCAGGAACTTCAAACCGACACTAGGAAACAGACTGAGAAACCAGAGTAAAAGTTTCCTCTGCAACCCGTTCAATTTGTGCTAGATGAACGAACGTCTCTCCACATGCTCAGTTCTGAGAGATACGTTTGTGTGAAACCCGTCCTTCATCTAGATTGTTGGGAACACCAAGGTACTTTTCAGTTGCAAACTACACTCCATACATATATATGAGGAGGTACTAGCTCCAACTTGGTTTTACAGTGAAAACGGCAGGAACTTCAAACTGGCCTTAGGAAATAGACTGAGAATCCAGAGTAAAAGTTTCCCCTGCAACCCGTTCCCTTTGTGCTAGATGAACGAAATTCTCTCCACTTGCTCAGTTCTGAGAGTTAAGTGTGTGTGAAAGCCGTCCTTCAACTAGATTGTTGGGAACACAAAGTTCCTTTTCAGTAGCAAACTACACTCCATATATATATATGGGGAGGTACTAGCTCCACATCGGTTTTACAGTTAAAACTGCAGGAACTTCAAACCGGCACTAGGAAACAGACTGAGAAACCAGAGTAAAAGTTTCCCCTGCAACCCATTCCCTTTGTGCTAAATGAACGAACGTCTCCCACATGCTCAGTTCTGAGAGATAATTGTGTGTGAAAGCCGCCCTTCACCTAGATTGTTGGGAACACAAAGTTCCTTTTCGGTTGCAAACTACACTCCTTACATATATATGGGGAGGTACAAGCTCCAACTCGGTTTTACAGTGAAAACTGCAGGTACTTCAAACCGGCACTAGGAAACAGACTGAGAAACCAGAGTAAAAGTTTCCTTGCCACTCGATTCCTTTTTGCTAGATGAACGAACGTCTCTCCACATGCTCAGTTCTGAGAGATAAGTGTGTGTGAAAGCCGTCCTTAACCTAGATTGTTGGGAACACAAAGTTCCTTTTCAGTTGCAAACTACATTCCATACATATATATGGAGAGGTACTAGCTCCAACTCAGTTTTACAGTGAAAACTACAGGAATTTCAAACCGACACTAGGAAACAGACTGAGAAACCAGAGAAAAAGTTTCCCATGCAAACCGTTCCCTTTGTGCTAGATGAACGAACTTCTCTCCACTTGCTCAGTTCTGAGAGATAAGTGTGTGTGAAAGCCGTCCTTCACCTAGATTGTTGGGAACACAAAGTTCCTATTCAGTAGCAAACTACACTCCATATATATATATGGGGAGGTACTAGCTCCAAATCGGTTTTACAGTTAAAACTGCAGGAATTTCAAACCGGCACTAGGAAACAGACTGAGAAACCAGAGTAAAAGTTTCCCCTGCAAACCGTTCCCTTTGTGCTAAATGAACGAACGTCTCCCCACATGCTCAGTTCTGAGAGATAAGTGTGTGTGAAAGCCGTCCTTCACCTAGATTGTTGGGAACACAAAGTTCCTTTTCAGTTGCAAACTACACTCCTTACATATATATGGGGAGGTACAAGCTCCAACTCGGTTTTACAGTGAAAACTGCAGGTACTTCAAACCGGCACTAGGAAACAGACTGATAAAACAGAGTAAAAGTTTCCCCTGCAAACCGTTCCCTTTGTGCTAGATGAACGAACGTCTCTCCACTTGCTCAGTTCTGAGAGATAAGTGTGTGGGAAAGCAGTCCTTCACCTAGATTGTGGGAACACAAAGTTCCTTTTCAGTTGCAAACTTCACTCCATACATATATATGGAGAGTTACTAGATCCAACACGGTTTTACAGTAAAAACTGCAGGAACTTAAAACCGGCACTAGGAAACAGACTGAGAATCCAGAGTAAAAGTTTCCCCTGCAACCCGTTCCCTTTTTGCTAGATGAACGAAATTCTCTCCACTTGCTCAGTTCTGAGAGATAAGTGTGTGTGAAAGCCGTCCTTCACCTAGATTGTTGGGAACACAAAGTTCCTTTTCAGTTGCAAACTACACTCCATACATATATATGGGGAGGTACTAGCTCCAACTCGGTTTTACAGTGAAAACTGCAGGAAATTCAAAACGGCACTAGGAAACAGACAGAGAAACCAGAGAAAAGTTTCCCCTGCAACTCGTTTCCATTGTGCTAGATGAACGAACGTCTCTCCAGATGCTCAGTTCTGAGAGATAGGTGTTTGTGAAAGCCGCCCTTCACCTAGATTGTTGGGAACACAAAGTTCCTTTTCAGTTGCAAACTACACTCCATACATATATATGGGGAGGTACTAGCTCCAACTCGGTTTTACAGTGAAAACTGCAGGAACTTCAAACCGGCACTAGGAAACAGACTGAGAAACCAGAGTAAAAGTTTCCCCTGCAAACCATTCCCTTTGTGCTAGATGAACGAACGTCTCTCCACATGCACAGTTCTGAGAGATAATTGTGTGTGAAAGCCTAACTTCACCTAGATTGTTGGGAACACAAAGTTCCTTTTCAGTTGCAAACTACACTCCATAAATATATATGGTTAGGTACTAGCTCCAACTCGGTTTTACAGTGAAAATTGCAGGAACTTCAAACCAGAAATAGGAAACAGTCTGAGAAACCAGAGTAAAAGTTTCCCCTGCAAATCCTTTCCTTTGTGCTAGATGAACGAACGTCTCTCCACATGCTTAGTTCTGAGAGATAATTGTGTGTGAAAGCCGTCCTTCATCTAGATTGTTGGGAACACAAAGTTCCTTTTCAGTTGCAAACTACACTCCATAAATATAATTGGGGAGTTACTAGTTCCAACTCGATTTTACAGTGAAAACTGCAGGAAGTTCAAATCGATACTAGGAAACAGACTGAGAAACCAGAGTAAAAGTTTCCCCTGCAAATCGTTCCCTTTGTGCTAGATGAACGAACGTCTCTACACATGCTCATTTCTGAGAGTAGTGTGTGTGAAAGCCGTCCTTCACCTAGATTGTTGGGAACACATTTCCTTTTCAGTTGCAAACTACACTCCATAGATATATATGGGGAGGTACTAGCTCCAACTCGGTTTTACAGTGAAAACTGCAGGAACATCAAACCGGCACTAGGAAACAGACTGAGAAACCAGAGTATAAGTTTCCTCTGCAACCCGTTCCCATTGTGCTAGATGAACGAAAGTCTCTCCACATGCACAGTTCTGAGAGATAAGTGTGTGGGAAAGCCATCCTTCACCTAGATTGTTGGGAACACAAAGTTCCTTTTCAGTTGCAAACTACACTCCATACATATATATGGGGAGGTACTAGCTCCAACTCGGTTTTACAGTGAAAACTGCAGGAACTTCAAACTGGCCCTAGGAAACAGCCTGAGAAAACAGAGTAAAAGTTTCCCCTGCAACTCTTTTCCTTTGTTCTAGATGAACGAACGTCTCTCCACATGCTCAGTTCTGAGAGATAAGTGTTTGTGAAAGCCGTTCTTCACCTAGATTGTTGGGAACACAAAGTTCCTTTTCAGCTGCAAACTACAGTCCATACATTTATATGGTTAGGTACTAGCCCCACCTCGGTTTTACAGTGAAAACTGCAGGAACTTCAAACCGGCACTAGGAAACAGACTGAGAAACCAGAGTAAAAGTTTCCCCTGCAACCCGTTCCCTTTGTGCTAGATGAAGGAAAGTCTCTCCACATGCACAGTTCTGAGAGATAGGTGTGTGTGAAAGCCTAACTTCACCTAGATTGTTGGGAACACAAAGTTCCTTTTCAGTTGCAAACTACACTCCATACATATATATGGGGAGGTACTAACTCCAACTAGGTTTTACAGTGAAAACTGCAGGAACGTCAAACTGGCACTAGGAAAGAGACTGAGAAACCAGAGTAAAAGTTTCCCCTGCAAATCGTGTACTTTGTGCTAGTGAACGAAAGTCTCTCCACATGCTCAGTTCTGAGAGATAAGTGTTTGTGAAAGCCGCCCTTCACCTAGATTGTTGGGAACACAAAGTTCCTTTTCAGTTGCAAACTACACTCCATACATATATATGGGGAGGTGCTAGCTCCATCTCGGTTTTACAGTGAAAACTGCAGGAACTTCAAACAGGCCCTAGGAAACAGACTGAGAAAACAGAGTAAAAGTTTCCCCTGCAACCAGTTCCCTTTGTGCTAGATGAACGAACGTCTCTCCACATGCTCATTTCTGAGAGATAAGTTTGTGTGAAAGCCGTCCTTCAACTAGATTGTTGGGAACACAAAGTTCCTTTTCAGTTGCAAACTACAATCCATACATATATATGGGTAGGTACTAGTTCCAACTCGGTTTTACAGTGAAAACTGCAGGAACTTCAAACCGGCACTAGGAAACAGACTGAGAAACCAGAGTAAAATTTTCCCATACAACCCGTTCCATTTTTGCTAGATGAACGAACGTCTCACGACTTGCTCAGTTCTGAGAGATAAGTGTGTGTGAAAGCCGTCCTTCATCTAGATTGTTGGGAACACAAAGTTCCTTTTCAGTTGCAAACTACACTCCATAAATATAATTGGGGAGTTACTAGCTCCAACTCGATTTTACAGTGAAAACTGCAGGAAGTTCAAATCGATACTAGGAAACAGACTGAGAAACCATGGTAAAAGTTTCCCCTGCAAATCGTTCCCTTTGTGCTAGTGAACGAACGTCTCTCCACATGTTCAGTTCTGAGAGATAAGTGTTTGTGAAAGCCGCCCTTCACCTAGATTTTTGGGAACACAAAGTTCCTTTTCAGTTGCAAACTACACTCCATACATATATATGGGGAGGTACTAGCTCCAACTCGGTTTTACAGTGAAAACTGCAGGAACTTCAAACTGGCCCTAGGAAACAGCCTGAGAAAACAGAGTAAAAGTTTCCCCTGCAACTCTTTTCCTTTGTTCTAGATGAACGAACGTCTCTCCACATGCTCAGTTCTGAGAGATAAATGTTTGTGAAAGCCGTCCTTCACCTAGATTGTTGGGAACACAAAGTTCCTTTTCAGCTGCAAACTACAGTCCATACATATATATGGTTAGGTACTAGCCCCAACTCGGTTTTACAGTGAAAACTGCAGGAACTTCAAACCGGCACTAGGAAACAGACTGAGAAACCAGAGTAAAAGTTTCCCCTGCAACCGTTCCCTTTGTGCTAGATGAACGAAAGTCTCTCCACATGCACAGTTCTGAGAGATAAGTGTGTGTGAAAGCCTAACTTCACCTAGATTGTTGGGAACACAAAGTTCCTTTTCAGTTGCAAACTACACTCCATACATATATATGGGGAGGTACTAACTCCAACTAGGTTTTACAGTGAAAACTCCAGGAACGTCAAACTGGCACTAGGAAAGAGACTGAGAAAGCAGAGTAAAAGTTTCCCCTGCAAATCGTGTACTTTGTGCTAGTGAACGAAAGTCTCTCCACATGCTCAGTTCTGAGAGATAAGTGTTTGTGAAAGCCGCCCTTCACCTAGATTGTTGGGAACACAAAGTTCCTTTTCAGTTGCAAACTACACTCCATACATATATATGGGGAGGTACTAGCTCCAACTCGGTTTTACAGGGAAAACTGCAGGAAATTCAAAACGGCACTAGGAAACAGACTGAGAAACCAGAGTAAAAGTTTCCCCTGCAAACCATTCCCTTTGTACTAGATGAACGAACGTCTCTCCACATGCAAAGTTCTGAGAGATAATTGTGTGTGAAAGCCTAACTTCACCTAGATTGTTGGGAACACAAAGCTCCTTTTCAGTTGCAAACTACACTCCATACATATATATGGTTAGGTACTAGCTCCAACTCGGTTTTACAGTGAAAATTGCAGGAACTTCAAACCAGAACTAGGAAAAAGACTGAGAAACCAGAGTAAAAGTTTCCCCTGCAAATCCTTTCCTTTGTGCTAGATGAACGAACGTCTCTCCACATGCTTAGTTCTGAGAGATAATTGTGTGTGAAAGCCGTCCTTCATCTAGATTGTTGGGAACACAAAGTTCCTTTTCAGTTGCAAACTACACTCCATAGATATATATGGGGAGGTACTAGCTCCAACTCGGTTTTACAGTGAAAACTGCAGGAACATCAAACCGGCACTAGGAAACAGACTGAGAAACCAGAGTAAAAGTTTCCTCTGCAACCCGTTCCCTTTGTGCTAGATGAACGAACGTCTCTCCACATGCACAGTTCTGAGAGATAAGTGTGTGGGAAAGCCATCCTTCACCTAGATTGTTGGGAACACAAAGTTCCTTTTCAGTTGCAAACTACACTCCATACATATATATGGGGAGGTACTAGCTCCAACAAGGTTTTACAGTGAAAACTGCAGGAACTTCAAACCGGCACTAGGAAAGAGACTGAGAAACCAGAGAAAAAGTTTCCCCTGCAACTCTTTTCCTTTGTTCTAGATGAACGAACGTCTCTCCACATGCTCAGTTCTGAGAGATAAATGTTTGTGAAAGCCGTCCTTCACCTAAATTGTTGGGAACACAAAGTTCCTTTTCAGTTGCAAACTACACTCCATATATATATATGGTTAGGTACTAGCTCCAACTCGGTTTTACAGTGAAAATTGCAGGAACTTCAAACCAGAACTAGGAAAAAGACTGAGAAACCAGAGTAATAGTTTCCCCTGCAAATCCTTTCCTTTGTGCTAGATGAACGAACGTCTCTCCACATGCTTAGTTCTGAGAGATAATTGTGTGTGAAAGCCGTCCTTCATCTAGATTGTTGGGAACACAAAGTTCCTTTTCAGTTGCAAACTACACTCCATAGATATATATGGGGAGGTACTAGCTCCAACTCGGTTTTACAGTGAAAACTGCAGGAACATCAAACCGGCACTAGGAAACAGACTGAGAAACCAGAGTAAAAGTTTCCTCTGCAACCCGTTCCCTTTGTGCTAGATGAACGAAAGTCTCTCCACATGCACAGTTCTGAGAGATAAGTGTGTGGGAAAGCCATCCTTCACCTAGATTGTTGGGAACACAAAGTTCCTTTTCAGTTGCAAACTACACTCCATACATATATATGGGGAGGTACTAGCTCCAACAAGGTTTTACAGTGAAAACTGCAGGAACTTCAAACCGGCACTAGGAAAGAGACTGAGAAACCAGAGTAAAAGTTTCCCCTGCAACTCTTTTCCTTTGTTCTAGATGAACGAACGTCTCTCCACATGCTCAGTTCTGAGAGATAAATGTTTGTGAAAGCCGTCCTTCACCTAAATTGTTGGGAACACAAAGTTCCTTTTCAGCTACAAACTACAGTCCATACATATATATGGTTAGGTACTAGCCCCAACTCGGTTTTACAGTGAAAACTGCAGGAACTTCAAACCGGCACTAGGAAACAGACTGAGAAACCAGAGTAAAAGTTTCCCCTGCAACCGTTCCCTTTGTGCTAGATGAACGAAAGTCTCTCCACATGCACAGTTCTGAGAGTTAAGTGTGTGTGAAAGCCTAACTTCACCTAGATTGTTGGGAACACAAAGTTCCTTTTCAGTTGCAAACTACACTCCATACATATATATGGGGAGGTACAAACTCCAACTAGGTTTTACAGTGAAAACTGCAGGAACGTCAAACTGGCACTAGGAAAGAGACTGAGAAACCAGAGTAAAAGTTTCCCCTGCAAATCGTGTACTTTGTGCTAGTGAACGAAAGTCTCTCCACATGCTCAGTTCTGAGAGATAAGTGTTTGTGAAAGCCGCCCTTCACCTAGATTGTTGGGAACACAAAGTTCCTTTTCAGTTGCAAACTACACTCCATACATATATATGGGAAGGTACTAGCTCCATCTCGGTTTTACAGTGAAAACTGCAGGAACTTCAAACAGGCCCTAGGAAACAGACTGAGAAAACAGAGTAAAAGTTTCCCCTGCAACCAGTTCCCTTTGTGCTAGATGAACGAACGTCTCTCCACATGCTCAGTTCTGAGAGATAAGTGTGTGTGAAAGCCGTCCTTCACCTAGATTTTTGGGAACACAAAGTTCCTTTTCAGTTGCAAACTACACTCCAAACATATATATGGGTAGGTACTAGCTCCAACTCGGTTTTACAGTGAAAACTGCAGGAACTTCAAACCGGCACTAGGAAACAGACTGAGAAACCAGAGTAATAGTTTCCCCTGCAACCAGTTCCCTTTGTGCTCTATGAACGAACGTCTCTCCACATGCTCATTTCTGAGAGATAAGTTTGTGTGAAAGCCGTCCTTCAACTAGATTGTTGGGAACACAAAGTTCCTTTTCAGTTGCAAACTACAATCCATACATATATATGGGTAGGTACTAGTTCCAACTCGGTTTTACAGTGAAAACTGCAGGAACTTCAAACCGGCACTAGGAAACAGACTGAGAAACCAGAGTAAAAGTTTCCCATACAACCCGTTCCATTTTTGCTAGATGAACGAACGTCTCACGACTTGCTCAGTTCTGAGAGATAAATGTGTGTGAAAGCCGACCTTCACCTAGATTGTTGGGAACACAAAGTTCCTTTTCAGTTGCAAACTACACTCCATACATATATATGGGTAGGTACTAGCTCCAACTCGGTTTTACAGTGAAAACTGCACGAACTTCAAACCGGCACTAGGAAACAGACTGAGAAACCAGAGTAAAAATTTCCTCGGCAACTCGTTTCCATTGTGCTAGATGAACGAACGTCTCTCCACATGCTCAGTTCTGAGAGATAATTGTTTGTGAAAGCCGTCCTTCACCTTGATAGTTGGGAACACTAAGTTCCTTTTCAGTTGCAAACTACACCCCATAAATATATATGGGTATGTCCTAGCTCCAACTCGGTTTTACAGTGAAAACTGCAGGAACATCAAACCGGCACTAGGAAACAGACTGAGAAACCAGAGTAAAAGTTTCCCATGCAACCCGTTCCCTTTGTGCTAGATGAATGAACGTCTCTCCACATGCACAGTTCTGAGAGATAATTGTGTGTGAAAGCCTAACTTCACCTAGATTGTTGGGAACACAAAGTTCCTTTTCAGTTGCAAACTACACTCCATACATATATATGGGTATGTACTAGCTCCAACTAGGTTTTACAGTGAAAACTGCAGGAACTTCAAACCAGAACTAGGAAACAGTCTGAGAAACCAGAGTAAAAGTTTCCCCTGCAAATCGTTTCCTTTGTGCTAGATGAACGAACGTCTCTCCACTTGCTCAGTTCTGAGAGATAATTGCGTGTGAAAGCCGCCCTTCATATAGATTGTTGGGAACACAAATTTCCTTTTCAGTTGCAATCTACAAACCATACATATATATGGGTAGGTACTAGCTCAAACTAGGTTTTACAGTGAAAACTGCAGGAAATTCAAAACGGCACTTGGAAACATACTGAGGACCCAGAGTAAACGTTTCCCCTGCAAATTGTTTCTTTGTGCTAGATGAACGAACGTCTCTCCACATGCTCAGTTCTGAGAGATGTGTGTGTGAAAGCCGTCCTTCACCTAGATTGTTGGGAACACAAATGTACTTTTAGGTTGCAAACTACAATCCATACATATATATGGGGAGGTACAAGCTCCAACTCGATTTTACAGTGAAAACTGCAGGAACTTCAAACTGGCACTAGGAAACAGACTGAGAAACCAGAGTAAAAGTTTCCCCTGCAACCCGTTCCCTTTGTGCTAGATGAATGAACGTCTCTCCACATGCTCAGTTCTGAGAGATACGTGTGTGTGAAACCCATCCTTCACCTAGATTGTTGGGAACACAAAGTTCCTTTTCAGTTGCAAACTACACTCCATACATATATATGGGGAGGTACTAGATCCAACTCAATTTTACAGTGAAAACTGCAGGAGATTCAAGCTGGCCCTAGGAAACTGAATGAGAAACCAGAGTAAAAGTTTCCCATGCAACCCGTTCCCTTTTTTGCTAGATGAACGAACGTCTCTCCACTTGCTCAGTTCTGAGAGATAAGTGTGTGTGAAACCCGACCTTCACCTAGATTGTTGGGAACACAAAGTTCCTTTTCATTTGCAAACTACAATCCATACATATATATGGGGAGGTACTAGCTCCAACTCGGTTTTACAGTGAACACTGCAGGAACATCAAATCGACACTAGGAAACAGACTGAGAAAACAGAGGAAAAGTTTCCCCTGCAAATCGTTTCCTTTGTGCTAGATGAACGAACGTCTCTCCACATGCTCAGTTCAGAGAGATAAGTGTGTGTGAAAGCCGTCCTTCACCTAGATTGTTGGGAACACAAAGTTCCTTTTCAGTTGCAAACTACACTCCATACATATATATGGGGAGGTACTAGATCCAACTCAATTTTACAGTGAAAACTGCAGGAGATTCAAGCTGGCCCTAGGAAACTGAATGAGAAACCAGAGTAAAAGTTTCCCCTGCAACCCGTTCCCTTTGTGCTAGATGAACGAACGTCTCTCCACTTGCTCAGTTCTGAGAGATAAGTGTGTGTGAAACCCGAACTTCACCTAGATTGTTGGGAACACAAAGTTCCTTTTCAGTTGCAAACTACAATCCATACATATATATGGGGAGGTACTAGCTCCAACTCGGTTTTACAGTGAACACTGCAGGAACATCAAATCGACACTAGGAAACAGACTGAGAAAACAGAGGAAAAGTTTCCCCTGCAAATCGTTTCCTTTGTGCTAGATGAACGAACGTCTCTCCACATGCTCAGTTCAGAGAGATAAGTGTGTGTGAAAGCCGTCCTTCACCTAGATTGTTGGGAACACAAAGTTCCTTTTCAGTTGCAAACTACACTCCATACATGTATATGGGGAGGTACTAGCTCCAACTCGGTTTTACAGTGAAAACTGCAGGAACTTCAAAACGATACTAGGAAACAGACTGAGAAAACAGAGTAAAAGTTTCCCTGCAACACGTTATTTTTACTAGATGAACGAACGTCTCTCTTCATGCTCAGTTCTGAGAGATAAGTGTGTGTGAAAGCCGTCCTTCAACTAGATTGTTGGGAACACAAAGTTCCTTTTCAGTTGCAAACTACACTGCATACATATATATGGGGAGGTACAAGCTCCAACTCTGTTTCACAGTGAAAACTGCAGGAACTTCCAACCGGCACTAGGAAACAGACTGAGAAACCAGAGTAAAAGTTTCCCATACAACCCGTTCCATTTTTGCTAGATGAACGAACGTCTCACGACTTGCTCAGTTCTGAGAGATAAATGTGTGTGAAAGCCGTCCTTCACCTAGATTGTTGGGAACACAAAGTTCCTTTTCAGTTGCAAACTACACTCCATACATATATATGGGGAGGTACTAGCTCCAACTCGGTTTTACAGTGAAAACTGCAGGAACTTCAAACCGGCACTAGGAAACAGACTGAGAAACCAGAGTAAAAGTTTCCCCGGCAACTCGTTTCCATTGTGCTAGATGAACGAACGTCTCTCCACATGCTCAGTTCTGAGAGATAATTGTTTGTGAAAGCCGTCCTTCACCTAGATATTTGGGAACACAAAGTTCCTTTTCAGTTGCAAACTACACCCCATAAATATATATGGGTATGTCCTAGCTCCAACTCGGTTTTACAGTGAAAACTGCAGGAACTTCAAACCGGCACTAGGAAACAGACTGAGAAACCAGAGTAAAAGTTTCCCATGCAACCCGTTCCCTTTGTGCTAGATGAATGAACGTCTCTCCACATGCACAGTTCTGAGAGATAATTGTGTGTGAAAGTCTAACTTCACCTAGATTGTTGGGAACACATAGTTCCTTTTCAGTTGCAAACTACACTCCATATATATATATGGGTATGTACTAGCTCCAACTAGGTTTTACAGTGAAAACTGCAGGAACTTCAAACCAGAACTAGGAAACAGTCTGAGAAAGCAGAGTAAAAGTTTCCCCTGCAAATCGTTTCCTTTGTGCTAGATGAACGAACGTCTCTCCACTTGCTCAGTTCTGAGAGATAATTGCGTGTGAAAGCCGCCCTTCAAATAGATTGTTGGGAACACAAATTTCCTTTTCAGTTGCAATCTACAAACCATACATATATATGGGTAGGTACTAGCTCAAACTAGGTTTTACAGTGAAAACTGCAGGAAATTCAAACCGGCACTTGGAAACATACTGAGGAACCAGAATAAACGTTTCCCCTGCAAATTGTTTCCTTTGTGCTAGATGAACGAACGTCTCTCCACATGCTCAGTTCTGACAGATAAGTGTGTGTGAAAGCCGTCCTTCACCTAGATTGTTGGGAACACAAAGGTACTTTTAGGTTGCAAACTACAATCCATACATATATATGGTGAGGTACAAGCTCCAACTCGATTTTACAGTGAAAACTGCAGGACCTTCAAACTGGCCCTAGGAAACAGACTGAGAAACCAGAGTAAAAGTTTCCCCTGCAACCAGTTCCTTTTGTGCTAGATGAACGAAAGCCTCTCCACTTGCTCAGTTCTGAGAAATAAGTGTGTGTGAAAGCCGTCCTTCACCTAGATTGTTGAGAACACAAAGTTCCTTTTCAGTTGCAAACTACACTCCATACATATATATGGGGAGGTACTAGCTCCAACTTGGTTTTACAGTGAAAACTGCAGGAACTTCAAACCGGCACTAGGAAACAGACTGAGAAACCAGAGTAAAATTTTCCCCTGCAAATCGTTTCTTTGTGCTAGATGAACGAAAGTCTCATCACATGCTCAGTTCTGAGAGATAAGTGTTTGTTAAAGCCGTCCTTCACCTAGATTGTTGGGAACACAAAGTTCCTTTTCAGTTGCAAACTACACTCCATACATATATATGGGGAGGTACTAGATCCAACTCGATTTTACAGTGAAATCTGCAGGAACTTCAAACTGGCCCTTGGAAACAGACTGAGAATACAGAGTAATGGTTTCCCCTGCAACCCGTTCCCTTTGTGCTAGATGAACGAACGTCTCTCCACATGCTCAGTTCTGAGAGATAAGTGTGTGTGAAAGCCGTCCTTCACCTAGATTGTTGGGAACACAAAGTTCCTTTTCAGTTGCAAACTACTCTCCATATATATATATGGGGAGGTACTAGCTCCAACTCTGTTTTACAGTGAAAACTGCAGGAACTTCAAACCGGCACTAGGAAACAGACTGAGAAACGAGAGAAAAAGTTTCCCTTAAACTCGTATTACTTTTTGCTAGATGAACGAACGTCTCTCCACATGCTCAGTTCTTAGAGATACGTGTTTGTGAAACCCGTACTTTACCTAGATTGTTGGGAACACAAAGTACATTTTCAGTTGCAAACTACAATCCGTACATATATATGAGGAGGTACTAGCTCCAACTCGGTTTTACAGTGAAAACTGCAGGAACTTCAAACCGGCACTAGGAAACAGACTGAGAAACCAGAGTAAAAGTTTCCCTGCAAATCATTTCCTTTTTACTAGATGAACAAACGTCTCTCCTCATGCTCAGTTCTGAGAGATAAGTGTGTGTGAAAGCCGTCCTTCACCTAGCTTGTTGGGAACACAAAGTTCCTTTTCTGTTGCAAACTACACTCCATACATATATATGGGGAAGTACTAGCTCCAAGTCAGTTTTAAAGTGAAAACTCCAGGAACTTCAAACCGGCACTAGGAAACAGACTGAGAAACCAGAGTAAAAGTTTCCCCTGCAACCCGTTCCCTTTGTGCTAGATGAATGAACGTCTCTCCACATGCTCAGTTCTGAGAGATACGTGTGTGTGAAACACATCCTTCACCTAGATTGTTGGGAACACAAAGTTCCTTTTCAGTTGCAAACTACACTCCATACATATATATGGGGAGGTACTAGATCCAACTCGATTTTACAGTGAAAACTGCAGGAGATTCAAGCTGGCCCTAGGAAACTGAATGAGAAACCAGAGTAAAAGTTTCCCATGCAAACCGTTCCCTTTGTGCTAGATGAACGAACGTCTCTCCACTTGCTCAGTTCTGAGAGATAAGTGTGTGTGAAACCCGACCTTCACCTAGATTGTTGGGAACACAAAGTTCCTTTTCAGTTGCAAACTACAATCCATACATATATATGGGGAGGTACTAGCTCCAACTCGGTTTTACAGTGAACACTGCAGGAACATCAAATCGACACTAGGAAACAGACTGAGAAAACAAAGGAAAAGTTTCCCCTGCAAATCGTTTCCTTTGTGCTAGATGAACGAACGTCTCTCCACATGCTCAGTTCAGAGAGATAAGTGTGTGTGAAAGCCGTCCTTCACCTAGATTGTTGGGAACACAAAGTTCCTTTTCAGTTGCAAACTACACTCCATACATGTATATGGGGAGGTACTAGCTCCAACTCGGTTTTACAGTGAAAACTGCAGGAACTTCAAAACGATACTAGGAAACAGACTGAGAAAAAAGAGTAAAAGTTTCCCTGCAACTCGTTTCCTTTTTACTAGATGAACGAACGTCTCTCCTCATGCTCAGTTCTGAGAGATAAGTGTGTGTGAAAGCCGTCCTTCGCCTAGATTTTTGGGAACACAAAGTTCCTTTTCAGTTGCAAACTACACTCCATACATATATATGGAGAGGTACTAGCTCCAACTCAGTTTTACAGTGAAAACTACAGGAATTTCAAACCGACACTAGGAAACAGACTGAGAAACCAGAGAAAAAGTTTCCCATGCAAACCGTTCCCTTTGTGCTAGATGAACGAACTTCTCTCCACTTGCTCAGTTCTGAGAGATAAGTGTGTGTGAAAGCCGTCCTTCACCTAGATTGTTGGGAACACAAAGTTCCTATTCAGTAGCAAACTACACTCCATATATATATATGGGGAGGTACTAGCTCCAAATCGGTTTTACAGTTAAAACTGCAGGAATTTCAAACCGGCACTAGGAAACAGACTGAGAAACCAGAGTAAAAGTTTCCCCTGCAAACCGTTCCCTTTGTGCTAAATGAACGAACGTCTCCCCACATGCTCAGTTCTGAGAGATAAGTGTGTGTGAAAGCCGTCCTTCACCTAGATTGTTGGGAACACAAAGTTCCTTTTCAGTTGCAAACTACACTCCTTACATATATATGGGGAGGTACAAGCTCCAACTCGGTTTTACAGTGAAAACTGCAGGTACTTCAAACCGGCACTAGGAAACAGACTGATAAAACAGAGTAAAAGTTTCCCCTGCAAACCGTTCCCTTTGTGCTAGATGAACGAACGTCTCTCCACTTGCTCAGTTCTGAGAGATAAGTGTGTTTGAAAGCCGTCCTTCACCTAGATTGTTGGGAACACAAAGTTCCTTTTCAGTTGCAAACTACACTCCATACATATATATGGGGAGGTACTAACTCCAACTCAGTTTTACAGTGAAAACTCCAGAAACATCAAACCGGCACTAGGAAACAGACTGAGAATCCAGAGTAAAAGTTTCCCCTGCAACCCGTTCCCTTTGTGCTAGATGAACGAACGTCTCTCCACATGCTCAGTTCTGAGAGATACGTGTGTGTGAAACCCGTCCTTCACCTAGATTGTTGAGAACACAAAGTTCCTTTTCAGTTGCAAACTACACTCCATACATATATATGGGGATGTACTAGTTCTAACTCGGTTTTACTGTGAAAACTGCAGGAACTTCAAACTGGCACTAGGAAACAGACAGATAAACCAGAGTAAAAGTTTCCCCTGCAATTCGTTTCTTTGTGCTAGATGAACGAACGTCTCTCCACATGCTCAGTTCTGAGAGATAAGTGTGTGGGAAAGCAGTCCTTCACCTAGATTGTGGGAACACAAAGTTCCTTTTCAGTTGCAAACTTCACTCCATACATATATATGGAGAGTTACTAGATCCAACACGGTTTTACAGTAAAAACTGCAGGAACTTAAAACCGGCACTAGGAAACAGACTGAGAATCCAGAGTAAAAGTTTCCCCTGCAACCCGTTCCCTTTGTGCTAGATGAACGAAATTCTCTCCACTTGCTCAGTTCTGAGAGATAAGTGTGTGTGAAAGCCGTCCTTCACCTAGATTGTTGGGAACACAAAGTTCCTTTTCAGTTGCAAACTACACTCCATACATATATATGGGGAGGTACTAGCTCCAACTCGGTTTTACAGTGAAAACTGCAGGAAATTCAAAACGGCACTAGGAAACAGACAGAGAAACCAGAGAAAAGTTTCCCCTGCAACTCGTTTCCATTGTGCTAGATGAACGAACGTCTCTCCAGATGCTCAGTTCTGAGAGATAAGTGTTTGTGAAAGCCGTCATTCACCTAGATAGTTGGGAACACAAAGTTCCTTTTCAGTTGCAAACTACACCCCATAAATATATATGGTTAGGTACTAGCTCCAACTCGGTTTTACAGTGAAAACTGCAGGAACTTCAAACCGGCACTAGGAAACAGACTGAGAAACCAGAGTAAAAGTTTCCCCTGCAAACCATTCCCTTTGTGCTAGATGAACGAACGTCTCTCCACATGCACAGTTCTGAGAGATAATTGTGTGTGAAAGCCTAACTTCACCTAGATTGTTGGGAACACAAAGTTCCTTTTCAGTTGCAAACTACACTCCATACATATATATGGTTAGGTACTAGCTCCAACTCGGTTTTACAGTGAAAATTGCAGGAACTTCAAACCAGAAATAGGAAACAGTCTGAGAAACCAGAGTAAAAGTTTCCCCTGCAAATCCTTTCCTTTGTGCTAGATGAACGAACGTCTCTCCACATGCTTAGTTCTGAGAGATAATTGTGTGTGAAAGCCGTCCTTCATCTAGATTGTTGGGAACACAAAGTTCCTTTTCAGTTGCAAACTACACTCCATAAATATAATTGGGGAGTTACTAGCTCCAACTCGATTTTACAGTGAAAACTGCAGGAAGTTCAAATCGATACTAGGAAACAGACTGAGAAACCAGAGTAAAAGTTTCCCCTGCAAATCGTTCCCTTTGTGCTAGATGAACGAACGTCTCTACACATGCTCATTTCTGAGAGTAGTGTGTGTGAAAGCCGTCCTTCACCTAGATTGTTGGGAACACATTTCCTTTTCAGTTGCAAACTACACTCCATAGATATATATGGGGAGGTACTAGCTCCAACTCGGTTTTACAGTGAAAACTGCAGGAACATCAAACCGGCACTAGGAAACAGACTGAGAAACCAGAGTATAAGTTTCCTCTGCAACCCGTTCCCATTGTGCTAGATGAACGAAAGTCTCTCCACATGCACAGTTCTGAGAGATAAGTGTGTGGGAAAGCCATCCTTCACCTAGATTGTTGGGAACACAAAGTTCCTTTTCAGTTGCAAACTACACTCCATACATATATATGGGGAGGTACTAGCTCCAACTCGGTTTTACAGTGAAAACTGCAGGAACTTCAAACTGGCCCTAGGAAACAGCCTGAGAAAACAGAGTAAAAGTTTCCCCTGCAACTCTTTTCCTTTGTTCTAGATGAACGAACGTCTCTCCACATGCTCAGTTCTGAGAGATAAGTGTTTGTGAAAGCCGTTCTTCACCTAGATTGTTGGGAACACAAAGTTCCTTTTCAGCTGCAAACTACAGTCCATACATATATATGGTTAGGTACTAGCCCCACCTCGGTTTTACAGTGAAAACTGCAGGAACTTCAAACCGGCACTAGGAAACAGACTGAGAAACCAGAGTAAAAGTTTCCCCTGCAACCCGTTCCCTTTGTGCTAGATGAAGGAAAGTCTCTCCACATGCACAGTTCTGAGAGATAGGTGTGTGTGAAAGCCTAACTTCACCTAGATTGTTGGGAACACAAAGTTCCTTTTCAGTTGCAAACTACACTCCATACATATATATGGGGAGGTACTAACTCCAACTAGGTTTTACAGTGAAAACTGCAGGAACGTCAAACTGGCACTAGGAAAGAGACTGAGAAACCAGAGTAAAACTTTCCCCTGCAAATCGTGTACTTTGTGCTAGTGAACGAAAGTCTCTCCACATGCTCAGTTCTGAGAGATAAGTGTTTGTGAAAGCCGCCCTTCACCTAGATTGTTGGGAACACAAAGTTCCTTTTCAGTTGCAAACTACACTCCATACATATATATGGGGAGGTACTAGCTCCATCTCGGTTTTACAGTGAAAACTGCAGGAACTTCAAACAGGCCCTAGGAAACAGACTGAGAAAACAGAGTAAAAGTTTCCCCTGCAACCAGTTCCCTTTGTGCTAGATGAACGAACGTCTCTCCACATGCTCATTTCTGAGAGATAAGTTTGTGTGAAAGCCGTCCTTCAACTAGATTGTTGGGAACACAAAGTTCCTTTTCAGTTGCAAACTACAATCCATACATATATATGGGTAGGTACTAGTTCCAACTCGGTTTTACAGTGAAAACTGCAGGAACTTCAAACCGGCACTAGGAAACAGACTGAGAAACCAGAGTAAAATTTTCCCATACAACCCGTTCCATTTTTGCTAGATGAACGAACGTCTCACGACTTGCTCAGTTCTGAGAGATAAGTGTGTGTGAAAGCCGTCCTTCATCTAGATTGTTGGGAACACAAAGTTCCTTTTCAGTTGCAAACTACACTCCATAAATATAATTGGGGAGTTACTAGCTCCAACTCGATTTTACAGTGAAAACTGCAGGAAGTTCAAATCGATACTAGGAAACAGACTGAGAAACCATGGTAAAAGTTTCCCCTGCAAATCGTTCCCTTTGTGCTAGTGAACGAACGTCTCTCCACATGTTCAGTTCTGAGAGATAAGTGTTTGTGAAAGCCGCCCTTCACCTAGATTTTTGGGAACACAAAGTTCCTTTTCAGTTGCAAACTACACTCCATACATATATATGGGGAGGTACTATCTCCAACTCGGTTTTACAGTGAAAACTGCAGGAACTTCAAACTGGCCCTAGGAAACAGCCTGAGAAAACAGAGTAAAAGTTTCCCCTGCAACTCTTTTCCTTTGTTCTAGATGAACGAACGTCTCTCCACATGCTCAGTTCTGAGAGATAAATGTTTGTGAAAGCCGTCCTTCACCTAGATTGTTGGGAACACAAAGTTCCTTTTCAGCTGCAAACTACAGTCCATACATATATATGGTTAGGTACTAGCCCCAACTCGGTTTTACAGTGAAAACTGCAGGAACTTCAAACCGGCACTAGGAAACAGACTGAGAAACCAGAGTAAAAGTTTCCCCTGCAACCGTTCCCTTTGTGCTAGATGAACGAAAGTCTCTCCACATGCACAGTTCTGAGAGATAAGTGTGTGTGAAAGCCTAACTTCACCTAGATTGTTGGGAACACAAAGTTCCTTTTCAGTTGCAAACTACACTCCATACATATATATGGGGAGGTACTAACTCCAACTAGGTTTTACAGTGAAAACTCCAGGAACGTCAAACTGGCACTAGGAAAGAGACTGAGAAACCAGAGTAAAAGTTTCCCCTGCAAATCGTGTACTTTGTGCTAGTGAACGAAAGTCTCTCCACATGCTCAGTTCTGAGAGATAAGTGTTTGTGAAAGCCGCCCTTCACCTAGATTGTTGGGAACACAAAGTTCCTTTTCAGTTGCAAACTACACTCCATACATATATATGGGGAGGTACTAGCTCCAACTCGGTTTTACAGTGAAAACTGCAGGAAATTCAAAACGGCACTAGGAAACACACTGAGAAACCAGAGTAAAAGTTTCCCCTGCAAACCATACCCTTTGTACTAGATGAACGAACGTCTCTCCACATGCAAAGTTCTGAGAGATAATTGTGTGTGAAAGCCTAACTTCACCTAGATTGTTGGGAACACAAAGCTCCTTTTCAGTTGCAAACTACACTCCATACATATATATGGTTAGGTACTAGCTCCAACTCGGTTTTACAGTGAAAATTGCAGGAACTTCAAACCAGAACTAGGAAAAAGACTGAGAAACCAGAGTAAAAGTTTCCCCTGCAAATCCTTTCCTTTGTGCTAGATGAACGAACGTCTCTCCACATGCTTAGTTCTGAGAGATAATTGTGTGTGAAAGCCGTCCTTCATCTAGATTGTTGGGAACACAAAGTTCCTTTTCAGTTGCAAACTACACTCCATAGATATATATGGGGAGGTACTAGCTCCAACTCGGTTTTACAGTGAAAACTGCAGGAACATCAAACCGGCACTAGGAAACAGACTGAGAAACCAGAGTAAAAGTTTCCTCTGCAACCCGTTCCCTTTGTGCTAGATGAACGAACGTCTCTCCACATGCACAGTTCTGAGAGATAAGTGTGTGGGAAAGCCATCCTTCACCTAGATTATTGAGAACACAAAGTTCCTTTTCAGTTGCAAACTACACTCCATACATATATATGGGGAGGTACTAGCTCCAACAAGGTTTTACAGTGAAAACTGCAGGAACTTCAAACCGGCACTAGGAAAGAGACTGAGAAACCAGAGAAAAAGTTTCCCCTGCAACTCTTTTCCTTTGTTCTAGATGAACGAACGTCTCTCCACATGCTCAGTTCTGAGAGATAAATGTTTGTGAAAGCCGTCCTTCACCTAAATTGTTGGGAACACAAAGTTCCTTTTCAGTTGCAAACTACACTCCATACATATATATGGTTAGGTACTAGCTCCAACTCGGTTTTACAGTGAAAATTGCAGGAACTTCAAACCAGAACTAGGAAAAAGACTGAGAAACCAGAGTAATAGTTTCCCCTGCAAATCCTTTCCTTTGTGCTAGATGAACGAACGTCTCTCCACATGCTTAGTTCTGAGAGATAATTGTGTGTGAAAGCCGTCCTTCATCTAGATTGTTGGGAACACAAAGTTCCTTTTCAGTTGCAAACTACACTCCATAGATATATATGGGGAGGTACTAGCTCCAACTCGGTTTTACAGTGAAAACTGCAGGAACATCAAACCGGCACTAGGAAACAGACTGAGAAACCAGAGTAAAAGTTTCCTCTGCAACCCGTTCCCTTTGTGCTAGATGAACGAAAGTCTCTCCACATGCACAGTTCTGAGAGATAAGTGTGTGGGAAAGCCATCCTTCACCTAGATTGTTGGGAACACAAAGTTCCTTTTCAGTTGCAAACTACACTCCATACATATATATGGGGAGGTACTAGCTCCAACAAGGTTTTACAGTGAAAACTGCAGGAACTTCAAACCGGCACTAGGAAAGAGACTGAGAAACCAGAGTAAAAGTTTCCCCTGCAACTCTTTTCCTTTGTTCTAGATGAACGAACGTCTCTCCACATGCTCAGTTCTGAGAGATAAATGTTTGTGAAAGCCGTCCTTCACCTAAATTGTTGGGAACACAAAGTTCCTTTTCAGCTACAAACTACAGTCCATACATATATATGGTTAGGTACTAGCCCCAACTCGGTTTTACAGTGAAAACTGCAGGAACTTCAAACCGGCACTAGGAAACAGACTGAGAAACCAGAGTAAAAGTTTCCCCTGCAACCGTTCCCTTTGTGCTAGATGAACGAAAGTCTCTCCACATGCACAGTTCTGAGAGTTAAGTGTGTGTGAAAGCCTAACTTCACCTAGATTGTTGGGAACACAAAGTTCCTTTTCAGTTGCAAACTACACTCCATACATATATATGGGGAGGTACAAACTCCAACTAGGTTTTACAGTGAAAACTGCAGGAACGTCAAACTGGCACTAGGAAAGAGACTGAGAAACCAGAGTAAAAGTTTCCCCTGCAAATCGTGTACTTTGTGCTAGTGAACGAAAGTCTCTCCACATGCTCAGTTCTGAGAGATAAGTGTTTGTGAAAGCCGCCCTTCACCTAGATTGTTGGGAACACAAAGTTCCTTTTCAGTTGCAAACTACACTCCATACATATATATGGGGAGGTACTAGCTCCATCTCGGTTTTACAGTGAAAACTGCAGGAACTTCAAACAGGCCCTAGGAAACAGACTGAGAAAACAGAGTAAAAGTTTCCCCTGCAACCAGTTCCCTTTGTGCTAGATGAACGAACGTCTCTCCACATGCTCAGTTCTGAGAGATAAGTGTGTGTGAAAGCCGTCCTTCACCTAGATTTTTGGGAACACAAAGTTCCTTTTCAGTTGCAAACTACACTCCAAACATATATATGGGTAGGTACTAGCTCCAACTCGGTTTTACAGTGAAAACTGCAGGAACTTCAAACCGGCACTAGGAAACAGACTGAGAAACCAGAGTAATAGTTTCCCCTGCAACCAGTTCCCTTTGTGCTCTATGAACGAACGTCTCTCCACATGCTCATTTCTGAGAGATAAGTTTGTGTGAAAGCCGTCCTTCAACTAGATTGTTGGGAACACAAAGTTCCTTTTCAGTTGCAAACTACAATCCATACATATATATGGGTAGGTACTAGTTCCAACTCGGTTTTACAGTGAAAACTGCAGGAACTTCAAACCGGCACTAGGAAACAGACTGAGAAACCAGAGTAAAAGTTTCCCATACAACCCGTTCCATTTTTGCTAGATGAACGAACGTCTCACGACTTGCTCAGTTCTGAGAGATAAATGTGTGTGAAAGCCGACCTTCACCTAGATTGTTGGGAACACAAAGTTCCTTTTCAGTTGCAAACTACACTCCATACATATATATGGGTAGGTACTAGCTCCAACTCGGTTTTACAGTGAAAACTGCAGGAACTTCAAACCGGCACTAGGAAACAGACTGAGAAACCAGAGTAAAAATTTCCTCGGCAACTCGTTTCCATTGTGCTAGATGAACGAACGTCTCTCCACATGCTCAGTTCTGAGAGATAATTGTTTGTGAAAGCCGTCCTTCACCTAGATAGTTGGGAACACTAAGTTCCTTTTCAGTTGCAAACTACACCCCATAAATATATATGGGTATGTCCTAGCTCCAACTCGGTTTTACAGTGAAAACTGCAGGAACATCAAACCGGCACTAGGAAACAGACTGAGAAACCAGAGTAAAAGTTTCCCATGCAACCCGTTCCCTTTGTGCTAGATGAATGAACGTCTCTCCACATGCACAGTTCTGAGAGATAATTGTGTGTGAAAGCCTAACTTCACCTAGATTGTTGGGAACACAAAGTTCCTTTTCAGTTGCAAACTACACTCCATACATATATATGGGTATGTACTAGCTCCAACTAGGTTTTACAGTGAAAACTGCAGGAACTTCAAACCAGAACTAGGAAACAGTCTGAGAAACCAGAGTAAAAGTTTCCCCTGCAAATCGTTTCCTTTGTGCTAGATGAACGAACGTCTCTCCACTTGCTCAGTTCTGAGAGATAATTGCGTGTGAAAGCCGCCCTTCAAATAGATTGTTGGGAACACAAATTTCCTTTTCAGTTGCAATCTACAAACCATACATATATATGGGTAGGTACTAGCTCAAACTAGGTTTTACAGTGAAAACTGCAGGAAATTCATAACGGCACTTGGAAACATACTGAGGACCCAGAGTAAACGTTTCCCCTGCAAATTGTTTCTTTGTGCTAGATGAACGAACGTCTCTCCACATGCTCAGTTCTGAGAGATGTGTGTGTGAAAGCCGTCCTTCACCTAGATTGTTGGGAACACAAATGTACTTTTAGGTTGCAAACTACAATCCATACATATATATGGTGAGGTACAAGCTCCAACTCGATTTTACAGTGAAAACTGCAGGAACTTCAAACTGGCACTAGGAAACAGACTGAGAAACCAGAGTAAAAGTTTCCCCTGCAACCCGTTCCCTTTGTGCTAGATGAATGAACGTCTCTCCACATGCTCAGTTCTGAGAGATACGTGTGTGTGAAACCCATCCTTCACCTAGATTGTTGGGAACACAAAGTTCCTTTTCAGTTGCAAACTACACTCCATACATATATATGGGGAGGTACTAGATCCAACTCAATTTTACAGTGAAAACTGCAGGAGATTCAAGCTGGCCCTAGGAAACTGAATGAGAAACCAGAGTAAAAGTTTCCCCTGCAACCCGTTCCCTTTTTTGCTAGATGAACGAACGTCTCTCCACTTGCTCAGTTCTGAGAGATAAGTGTGTGTGAAACCCGACCTTCACCTAGATTGTTGGGAACACAAAGTTCCTTTTCATTTGCAAACTACAATCCATACATATATATGGGGAGGTACTAGCTCCAACTCGGTTTTACAGTGAACACTGCAGGAACATCAAATCGACACTAGGAAACAGACTGAGAAAACAGAGGAAAAGTTTCCCCTGCAAATCGTTTCCTTTGTGCTAGATGAACGAACGTCTCTCCACATGCTCAGTTCAGAGAGATAAGTGTGTGTGAAAGCCGTCCTTCACCTAGATTGTTGGGAACACAAAGTTCCTTTTCAGTTGCAAACTACACTCCATACATATATATGGGGAGGTACTAGATCCAACTCAATTTTACAGTGAAAACTGCAGGAGATTCAAGCTGGCCCTAGGAAACTGAATGAGAAACCAGAGTAAAAGTTTCCCCTGCAACCCGTTCCCTTTGTGCTAGATGAACGAACGTCTCTCCACTTGCTCAGTTCTGAGAGATAAGTGTGTGTGAAACCCGAACTTCACCTAGATTGTTGGGAACACAAAGTTCCTTTTCAGTTGCAAACTACAATCCATACATATATATGGGGAGGTACTAGCTCCAACTCATTTTTACAGTGAACACTGCAGGAACATCAAATCGACACTAGGAAACAGACTGAGAAAACAGAGGAAAAGTTTCCACTGCAAATCGTTTCCTTTGTGCTAGATGAACGAACGTCTCTCCACATGCTCAGTTCAGAGAGATAAGTGTGTGTGAAAGCCGTCCTTCACCTAGATTGTTGGGAACACAAAGTTCCTTTTCAGTTGCAAACTACACTCCATACATGTATATGGGGAGGTACTAGCTCCAACTCGGTTTTACAGTGAAAACTGCAGGAACTTCAAAACGATACTAGGAAACAGACTGAGAAAACAGAGTAAAAGTTTCCCTGCAACACGTTATTTTTACTAGATGAACGAACGTCTCTCTTCATGCTCAGTTCTGAGAGATAAGTGTGTGTGAAAGCCGTCCTTCAACTAGATTGTTGGGAACACAAACTTCCTTTTCAGTTGCAAACTACACTGCATATTTATATATGGGGAGGTACTAGCTCCAACTCTGTTTCACAGTGAAAACTGCAGGAACTTCCAACCGGCACTAGGAAACAGACTGAGAAACCAGAGTAAAAGTTTCCCATACAACCCGTTCCATTTTTGCTAGATGAACGAACGTCTCACGACTTGCTCAGTTCTGAGAGATAAATGTGTGTGAAAGCCGTCCTTCACCTAGATTGTTGGGAACACAAAGTTCCTTTTCAGTTGCAAACTACACTCCATACATATATATGGGGAGGTACTAGCTCCAACTCGGTTTTACAGTGAAAACTGCAGGAACTTCAAACCGGCACTAGGAAACAGACTGAGAAACCAGAGTAAAAGTTTCCCCGGCAACTCGTTTCCATTGTGCTAGATGAACGAACGTCTCTCCACATGCTCAGTTCTGAGAGATAATTGTTTGTGAAAGCCGTCCTTCACCTAGATATTTGGGAACACAAAGTTCCTTTTCAGTTGCAAACTACACCCCATAAATATATATGGGTATGTCCTAGCTCCAACTCGGTTTTACAGTGAAAACTGCAGGAACTTCAAACCGGCACTAGGAAACAGACTGAGAAACCAGAGTAAAAGTTTCCCATGCAACCCGTTCCCTTTGTGCTAGATGAACGAACGTCTCTCCACTTGCTCAGTTCTGAGAGATAATTGCGTGTGAAAGCCGCCCTTCAAATAGATTGTTGGGAACACAAATTTCCTTTTCAGTTGCAATCTACAAACCATACATATATATGGGTAGGTACTAGCTCAAACTAGGTTTTACAGTGAAAACTGCAGGAAATTCAAACCGGCACTTGGAAACATACTGAGGAACCAGAATAAACGTTTCCCCTGCAAATTGTTTCCTTTGTGCTAGATGAACGAACGTCTCTCCACATGCTCAGTTCTGACAGATAAGTGTGTGTGAAAGCCGTCCTTCACCTAGATTGTTGGGAACACAAAGGTACTTTTAGGTTGCAAACTACAATCCATACATATATATGGTGAGGTACAAGCTCCAACTCGATTTTACAGTGAAAACTGCAGGACCTTCAAACTGGCCCTAGGAAACAGACTGAGAAACCAGAGTAAAAGTTTCCCCTGCAACCAGTTCCTTTTGTGCTAGATGAACGAAAGCCTCTCCACTTGCTCAGTTCTGAGAAATAAGTGTGTGTGAAAGCCGTCCTTCACCTAGATTGTTGAGAACACAAAGTTCCTTTTCAGTTGCAAACTACACTCCATACATATATATGGGGAGGTACTAGCTCCAACTTGGTTTTACAGTGAAAACTGCAGGAACTTCAAACCGGCACTAGGAAACAGACTGAGAAACCAGAGTAAAATTTTCCCCTGCAAATCGTTTCTTTGTGCTAGATGAACGAAAGTCTCATCACATGCTCAGTTCTGAGAGATAAGTGTTTGTTAAAGCCGTCCTTCACCTAGATTGTTGGGAACACAAAGTTCCTTTTCAGTTGCAAACTACACTCCATACATATATATGGGGAGGTACTAGATCCAACTCGATTTTACAGTGAAAACTGCAGGAACTTCAAACTGGCCCTTGGAAACAGACTGAGAATACAGAGTAATAGTTTCCCCTGCAACCCGTTCCCTTTGTGCTAGATGAATGAACGTCTCTCCACATGCTCAGTTCTGAGAGATAAGTGTGTGTGAAAGCCGTTCTTCACCTAGATTGTTGGGAACACAAAGTTCCTTTTCAGTTGCAAACTACTCTCCATATATATATATGGGGAGGTACTAGCTCCAACTCTGTTTTACAGTGAAAACTGCAGGAACTTCAAACCGGCACTAGGAAACAGACTGAGAAACGAGAGAAAAAGTTTCCCTTAAACTCGTATTACTTTTTGCTAGATGAACGAACGTCTCTCCACATGCTCAGTTCTTAGAGATACGTGTTTGTGAAACCCGTACTTTACCTAGATTGTTGGGAACACAAAGTACATTTTCAGTTGCAAACTACAATCCGTACATATATATGAGGAGGTACTAGCTCCAACTCGGTTTTACAGTGAAAACTGCAGGAACTTCAAACCGGCACTAGGAAACAGACTGAGAAACCAGAGTAAAAGTTTCCCTGCAAATCGTTTCCTTTTTACTAGATGAACAAACGTCTCTCCTCATGCTCAGTTCTGAGAGATAAGTGTGTGTGAAAGCCGTCCTTCACCTAGCTTGTTGGGAACACAAAGTTCCTTTTCAGTTGCAAACTACACTCCATACATATATATGGGGAAGTACTAGCTCCAAGTCAGTTTTAAAGTGAAAACTCCAGGAACTTCAAACCGGCACTAGGAAACAGACTGAGAAACCAGAGTAAAAGTTTCCCCTGCAACCCGTTCCCTTTGTGCTAGATGAATGAACGTCTCTCCACATGCTCAGTTCTGAGAGATACGTGTGTGTGAAACACATCCTTCACCTAGATTGTTGGGAACACAAAGTTCCTTTTCAGTTGCAAACTACACTCCATACATATATATGGGGAGGTACTAGATCCAACTCGATTTTACAGTGAAAACTGCAGGAGATTCAAGCTGGCCCTAGGAAACTGAATGAGAAACCAGAGTAAAAGTTTCCCATGCAAACCGTTCCCTTTGTGCTAGATGAACGAACGTCTCTCCACTTGCTCAGTTCTGAGAGATAAGTGTGTGTGAAACCCGACCTTCACCTAGATTGTTGGGAACACAAAGTTCCTTTTCAGTTGCAAACTACAATCCATACATATATATGGGGAGGTACTAGCTCCAACTCGGTTTTACAGTGAACACTGCAGGAACATCAAATCGACACTAGGAAACAGACTGAGAAAACAAAGGAAAAGTTTCCCCTGCAAATCGTTTCCTTTGTGCTAGATGAACGAACGTCTCTCCACATGCTCAGTTCAGAGAGATAAGTGTGTGTGAAAGCCGTCCTTCACCTAGATTGTTGGGAACACAAAGTTCCTTTTCAGTTGCAAACTACACTCCATACATGTATATGGGGAGGTACTAGCTCCAACTCGGTTTTACAGTGAAAACTGCAGGAACTTCAAAACGATACTAGGAAACAGACTGAGAAAAAAGAGTAAAAGTTTCCCTGCAACTCGTTTCCTTTTTACTAGATGAACGAACGTCTCTCCTCATGCTCAGTTCTGAGAGATAAGTGTGTGTGAAAGCCGTCCTTCGCCTAGATTTTTGGGAACACAAAGTTCCTTTTCAGTTGCAAACTACACTCCATACATATATATGGGGAAGTACTAGCTCCAACTCAGTTTTACAGTGAAAACTGCAGGAACTTCAAACCGGCACTAAGAAACAGACTGAGAAACCAGAGTAAAAGTTTCCCCTGCAACCCGTTCCCTTTGTGCTAGATGAACGAACGTCTCTCCACATGCTCAGATCTGAGAGATACGTGTGTGTGAAACCCATCCTTCAACTAGATTGTTGGGAACACAAAGTTCCTTTTCAGTAGCAAACTACACTCCATATATATATATGGGGAGGTACTAGCTCCACATCGGTTTTACAGTTAAAACAGCAGGAACTTCAAACCGGCACTAGGAAACAGACTGAGAAACCAGAGTAAAAGTTTCCCCTGCAACCCATTCCCTTTGTGCTAAATGAACGAACGTCTCCCACATGCTCAGTTCTGAGAGATAAGTGTGTGTGAAAGCCGTCCTTCACCTAGATTGTTGGGAACACAAAGTTCCTTTTCGGTTGCAAACTACACTCCTTACATATATATGGGGAGGTACAAGCTCCAACTCGGTTTTACAGTGAAAACTGCAGGTACTTCAAACCGGCACTAAGAAACAGACTGAGAAACCAGAGTAAAAGTTTCCCTGCCACTCGTTTCCTTTTTGCTAGATGAACGAACGTCTCTCCACATGCTCAGTTCTGAGAGATACGTGTGTGTGAAACCCGTCCTTCACCTAGATTGTTGAGAACACAAAGTTCCTTTTCAGTTGCAAACTACACTCCATACATATATATGGGGATATACTAGTTCCAACTCGGTTTTACTGTGAAAACTGCAGGAACTTCAAACTGGCACTAGGAAACAGACAGATAAACCAGAGTAAAAGTTTCCCCTGCAATTCGTTTCTTTGTGCTAGATGAACGAACGTCTCTCCACATGCTCAGTTCTGAGAGATAAGAGTGTGGGAAAGCCGTCCTTCACCTAGATTGTTGGGAACACAAAGTTCCTTTTCAGTTGCAAACTACTCTCCATATATATATATGGGGAGGTACTAGCTCCAACTCGGTTTTACAGTGAAAACTGCAGGAACTTCAAACCGGCACTAGGAAACAGAATGAGAAACCAGAGAAAAAGTTTCCCTTAAACTCGTATTCCTTTTTGCTAGATGAAGGAACGTCTCTCCACATGCTCAGTTCTGAGAGATACGTGTTTGTTAAACCCGTCCTTTACCTAGATTTTTGGGAACACAAAGTTCCTTTTCAGTTGCAAACTACAATCCATACATATATATGAGGAGGTACTAGCTCCAACTCGGTTTTACAGTGAAAACTGCAGGAACTTCAAACCGGCACTAGGAAACAGACTGAGAAACCAGAGTAAAATTTTCCCCTGCAAACCGTTCCCTTTGTGCTTGATGAACGAACGTCTCTCCACTTGCTCAGATCTGAGAGATAAGTGTGTGTGAAAGCCGTCCTTCACCTAGATTGTTGGGAACACAAAGTTCCTTTTCAGTAGCAAACTACACTCCATATATATATATGGGGAGGTACTAGCTCCACATCGGTTTTACAGATAAAACTGCAGGAACTTCAAACCGGCACTAGGAAACAGACTGAGAAACCAGAGTAAAAGTTTCCCCTGCAACCCGTTCCCTTTGTGCTAGATGAACGAACGTCTCTCCACATGCTCAGATCTGAGAGATACGTGTGTGTGAAACCCATCCTTCACCTAGATTGTTGGGAACACAAAGTTCCTTTTCAGTTGCAAACTACACTCCATACATATATATGGAGAGTTACTAGATCCAACTCGATTTTACAGTGAAAACTGCAGGAGCTTCAAACTGGCCCTAGGAAACTGAATGAGAATCCAGAGTAAAAGTTTCCCCTGCAACCCGTTCCCTTTGTGCTAGATGAACGAACGTCTCTCCACTTGCTCAGATCTGAGAGATAAGTGTGTGTGAAAGCCGTCCTTCACCTAGATTGTTGGGAACACAAAGTTCCTTTTCAGTTGCAAACTACACTCCATACATATATATGGGGAGGTACCAGCTCCAAGTCAGTTTTAAAGTGAAAACTCCAGGAACTTCAAACCGGCACTAGGAAACAGACTGAGAAACCAGAGAAAAAGTTTCCCCTGCAACCCGTTCCCTTTGTGCTAGATGAATGAACGTCTCTCCACATGCTCAGTTCTGAGAGATACGTGTGTGTGAAACACATCCTTCACCTAGATTGTTGGGAACACAAAGTTCCTTTTCAGTTGCAAACTACACTCCATACATATATATGGGGAGGTACTAGATCCAACTCGATTTTACAGTGAAAACTGCAGGAGATTCAAGCTGGCCCTAGGAAACTGAATGAGAAACCAGAGTAAAAGTTTCCCATGCAAACCGTTCCCTTTGTGCTAGATGAACGAACGTCTCTCCACTTGCTCAGTTCTGAGAGATAAGTGTGTGTGAAACCCGACCTTCACCTAGATTGTTGGGAACGCAAAGATCCTTTTCAGTTGCAAACTACAATCCATACATATATATGGGGAGGTACTAGCTCCAACTCGATTTTACAGTGAACACTGCAGGAACATCAAATCGACACTAGGAAACAGACTGAGAAAACAGAGGAAAAGTTTCCCCTGCAAATCGTTTCCTTTGTGCTAGATGAACGAACGTCTCTCCACATGCTCAGTTCAGAGAGATAAGTGTGTGTGAAAGCCGTCCTTCACCTAGATTGTTGGGAACACAAAGTTCCTTTTCAGTTGCAAACTACACTCCATACATGTATATGGGGAGGTACTAGCTCCAACTCGGTTTTACAGTGAAAACTGCAGGAACTTCAAAACGATACTAGGAAACAGACTGAGAAAAAAGAGTAAAAGTTTCCCTGCAACTCGTTTCCTTTTTACTAGATGAACGAACGTCTCTCCTCATGCTCAGTTCTGAGAGATAAGTGTGTGTGAAAGCCGTCCTTCGCCTAGATTTTTGGGAACACAAAGTTCCTTTTCAGTTGCAAACTACACTCCATACATATATATGGGGAAGTACTAGCTCCAACTCAGTTTTACAGTGAAAACTGCAGGAACTTCAAACCGGCACTAAGAAACAGACTGAGAAACCAGAGAAAAAGTTTCCCCTGCAACCCGTTCCCTTTGTGCTAAATGAACGAACGTCTCCCACATGCTCAGTTCTGAGAGATAAGTGTGTGTGAAAGCCGTCCTTCACCTAGATTGTTGGGAACACAAAGTTCCTTTTCGGTTGCAAACTACACTCCTTACATATATATGGGGAGGTACAAGCTCCAACTCGGTTTTACAGTGAAAACTGCAGGTACTTCAAACCGGCACTAAGAAACAGACTGAGAAACCAGAGTAAAAGTTTCCCTGCCACTCGTTTCCTTTTTGCTAGATGAACGAACGTCTCTCCACATGCTCAGTTCTGAGAGATACGTGTGTGTGAAACCCGTCCTTCACCTAGATTGTTGAGAACACAAAGTTCCTTTTCAGTTGCAAACTACACTCCATACATATATATGGGGATATACTAGTTCCAACTCGGTTTTACTGTGAAAACTGCAGGAACTTCAAACTGGCACTAGGAAACAGACAGATAAACCAGAGTAAAAGTTTCCCCTGCAATTCGTTTCTTTGTGCTAGATGAACGAACTTCTCTCCACATGCTCAGTTCTGAGAGATAAGAGTGTGGGAAAGCCGTCCTTCACCTAGATTGTTGGGAACACAAAGTTCCTTTTCAGTTGCAAACTACTCTCCATATATATATATGGGGAGGTACTAGCTCCAACTCGGTTTTACAGTGAAAACTGCAGGAACTTCAAACCGGCACTAGGAAACAGAATGAGAAACCAGAGAAAATGTTTTCCTTAAACTCGTATTCCTTTTTGCTAGATGAAGGAACGTCTCTCCACATGCTCAGTTCTGAGAGATACGTGTTTGTTAAACCCGTCCTTTACCTAGATTTTTGGGAACACAAAGTTCCTTTTCAGTTGCAAACTACACCCCATAAATATATATGGGTATGTCCTAGCTCCAACTCGGTTTTACAGTGAAAACTGCAGGAACTTCAAACCGGCACTAGGAAACAGACTGAGAAACCAGAGTAAAAGTTTCCCATGCAACCCGTTCCCTTTGTGCTAGATGAACGAACGTCTCTCCACTTGCTCAGTTCTGAGAGATAATTGCGTGTGAAAGCCGCCCTTCAAATAGATTGTTGGGAACACAAATTTCCTTTTCAGTTGCAATCTACAAACCATACATATATATGGGTAGGTACTAGCTCAAACTAGGTTTTACAGTGAAAACTGCAGGAAATTCAAACCGGCACTTGGAAACATACTGAGGAACCAGAATAAACGTTTCCCCTGCAAATTGTTTCCTTTGTGCTAGATGAACGAACGTCTCTCCACATGCTCAGTTCTGACAGATAAGTGTGTGTGAAAGCCGTCCTTCACCTAGATTGTTGGGAACACAAAGGTACTTTTAGGTTGCAAACTACAATCCATACATATATATGGTGAGGTACAAGCTCCAACTCGATTTTACAGTGAAAACTGCAGGACCTTCAAACTGGCCCTAGGAAACAGACTGAGAAACCAGAGTAAAAGTTTCCCCTGCAACCAGTTCCTTTTGTGCTAGATGAACGAAAGCCTCTCCACTTGCTCAGTTCTGAGAAATAAGTGTGTGTGAAAGCCGTCCTTCACCTAGATTGTTGAGAACACAAAGTTCCTTTTCAGTTGCAAACTACACTCCATACATATATATGGGGAGGTACTAGCTCCAACTTGGTTTTACAGTGAAAACTGCAGGAACTTCAAACCGGCACTAGGAAACAGACTGAGAAACCAGAGTAAAATTTTCCCCTGCAAATCGTTTCTTTGTGCTAGATGAACGAAAGTCTCATCACATGCTCAGTTCTGAGAGATAAGTGTTTGTTAAAGCCGTCCTTCACCTAGATTGTTGGGAACACAAAGTTCCTTTTCAGTTGCAAACTACACTCCATACATATATATGGGGAGGTACTAGATCCAACTCGATTTTACAGTGAAAACTGCAGGAACTTCAAACTGGCCCTTGGAAACAGACTGAGAATACAGAGTAATAGTTTCCCCTGCAACCCGTTCCCTTTGTGCTAGATGAATGAACGTCTCTCCACATGCTCAGTTCTGAGAGATAAGTGTGTGTGAAAGCCGTTCTTCACCTAGATTGTTGGGAACACAAAGTTCCTTTTCAGTTGCAAACTACTCTCCATATATATATATGGGGAGGTACTAGCTCCAACTCTGTTTTACAGTGAAAACTGCAGGAACTTCAAACCGGCACTAGGAAACAGACTGAGAAACGAGAGAAAAAGTTTCCCTTAAACTCGTATTACTTTTTGCTAGATGAACGAACGTCTCTCCACATGCTCAGTTCTTAGAGATACGTGTTTGTGAAACCCGTACTTTACCTAGATTGTTGGGAACACAAAGTACATTTTCAGTTGCAAACTACAATCCGTACATATATATGAGGAGGTACTAGCTCCAACTCGGTTTTACAGTGAAAACTGCAGGAACTTCAAACCGGCACTAGGAAACAGACTGAGAAACCAGAGTAAAAGTTTCCCTGCAAATCGTTTCCTTTTTACTAGATGAACAAACGTCTCTCCTCATGCTCAGTTCTGAGAGATAAGTGTGTGTGAAAGCCGTCCTTCACCTAGCTTGTTGGGAACACAAAGTTCCTTTTCAGTTGCAAACTACACTCCATACATATATATGGGGAAGTACTAGCTCCAAGTCAGTTTTAAAGTGAAAACTCCAGGAACTTCAAACCGGCACTAGGAAACAGACTGAGAAACCAGAGTAAAAGTTTCCCCTGCAACCCGTTCCCTTTGTGCTAGATGAATGAACGTCTCTCCACATGCTCAGTTCTGAGAGATACGTGTGTGTGAAACACATCCTTCACCTAGATTGTTGGGAACACAAAGTTCCTTTTCAGTTGCAAACTACACTCCATACATATATATGGGGAGGTACTAGATCCAACTCGATTTTACAGTGAAAACTGCAGGAGATTCAAGCTGGCCCTAGGAAACTGAATGAGAAACCAGAGTAAAAGTTTCCCATGCAAACCGTTCCCTTTGTGCTAGATGAACGAACGTCTCTCCACTTGCTCAGTTCTGAGAGATAAGTGTGTGTGAAACCCGACCTTCACCTAGATTGTTGGGAACACAAAGTTCCTTTTCAGTTGCAAACTACAATCCATACATATATATGGGGAGGTACTAGCTCCAACTCGGTTTTACAGTGAACACTGCAGGAACATCAAATCGACACTAGGAAACAGACTGAGAAAACAAAGGAAAAGTTTCCCCTGCAAATCGTTTCCTTTGTGCTAGATGAACGAACGTCTCTCCACATGCTCAGTTCAGAGAGATAAGTGTGTGTGAAAGCCGTCCTTCACCTAGATTGTTGGGAACACAAAGTTCCTTTTCAGTTGCAAACTACACTCCATACATGTATATGGGGAGGTACTAGCTCCAACTCGGTTTTACAGTGAAAACTGCAGGAACTTCAAAACGATACTAGGAAACAGACTGAGAAAAAAGAGTAAAAGTTTCCCTGCAACTCGTTTCCTTTTTACTAGATGAACGAACGTCTCTCCTCATGCTCAGTTCTGAGAGATAAGTGTGTGTGAAAGCCGTCCTTCGCCTAGATTTTTGGGAACACAAAGTTCCTTTTCAGTTGCAAACTACACTCCATACATATATATGGGGAAGTACTAGCTCCAACTCAGTTTTACAGTGAAAACTGCAGGAACTTCAAACCGGCACTAAGAAACAGACTGAGAAACCAGAGTAAAAGTTTCCCCTGCAACCCGTTCCCTTTGTGCTAGATGAACGAACGTCTCTCCACATGCTCAGATCTGAGAGATACGTGTGTGTGAAACCCATCCTTCAACTAGATTGTTGGGAACACAAAGTTCCTTTTCAGTAGCAAACTACACTCCATATATATATATGGGGAGGTACTAGCTCCACATCGGTTTTACAGTTAAAACAGCAGGAACTTCAAACCGGCACTAGGAAACAGACTGAGAAACCAGAGTAAAAGTTTCCCCTGCAACCCATTCCCTTTGTGCTAAATGAACGAACGTCTCCCACATGCTCAGTTCTGAGAGATAAGTGTGTGTGAAAGCCGTCCTTCACCTAGATTGTTGGGAACACAAAGTTCCTTTTCGGTTGCAAACTACACTCCTTACATATATATGGGGAGGTACAAGCTCCAACTCGGTTTTACAGTGAAAACTGCAGGTACTTCAAACCGGCACTAAGAAACAGACTGAGAAACCAGAGTAAAAGTTTCCCTGCCACTCGTTTCCTTTTTGCTAGATGAACGAACGTCTCTCCACATGCTCAGTTCTGAGAGATACGTGTGTGTGAAACCCGTCCTTCACCTAGATTGTTGAGAACACAAAGTTCCTTTTCAGTTGCAAACTACACTCCATACATATATATGGGGATATACTAGTTCCAACTCGGTTTTACTGTGAAAACTGCAGGAACTTCAAACTGGCACTAGGAAACAGACAGATAAACCAGAGTAAAAGTTTCCCCTGCAATTCGTTTCTTTGTGCTAGATGAACGAACGTCTCTCCACATGCTCAGTTCTGAGAGATAAGAGTGTGGGAAAGCCGTCCTTCACCTAGATTGTTGGGAACACAAAGTTCCTTTTCAGTTGCAAACTACTCTCCATATATATATATGGGGAGGTACTAGCTCCAACTCGGTTTTACAGTGAAAACTGCAGGAACTTCAAACCGGCACTAGGAAACAGAATGAGAAACCAGAGAAAAAGTTTCCCTTAAACTCGTATTCCTTTTTGCTAGATGAAGGAACATCTCTCCACATGCTCAGTTCTGAGAGATACGTGTTTGTTAAACCCGTCCTTTACCTAGATTTTTGGGAACACAAAGTTCCTTTTCAGTTGCAAACTACAATCCATACATATATATGAGGAGGTACTAGCTCCAACTCGGTTTTACAGTGAAAACTGCAGGAACTTCAAACCGGCACTAGGAAACAGACTGAGAAACCAGAGTAAAATTTTCCCCTGCAAACCGTTCCCTTTGTGCTTGATGAACGAACGTCTCTCCACTTGCTCAGATCTGAGAGATAAGTGTGTGTGAAAGCCGTCCTTCACCTAGATTGTTGGGAACACAAAGTTCCTTTTCAGTAGCAAACTACACTCCATATATATATATGGGGAGGTACTAGCTCCACATCGGTTTTACAGATAAAACTGCAGGAACTTCAAACCGGCACTAGGAAACAGACTGAGAAACCAGAGTAAAAGTTTCCCCTGCAACCCGTTCCCTTTGTGCTAGATGAACGAACGTCTCTCCACATGCTCAGATCTGAGAGATACGTGTGTGTGAAACCCATCCTTCACCTAGATTGTTGGGAACACAAAGTTCCTTTTCAGTTGCAAACTACACTCCATACATATATATGGAGAGTTACTAGATCCAACTCGATTTTACAGTGAAAACTGCAGGAGCTTCAAACTGGCCCTAGGAAACTGAATGAGAATCCAGAGTAAAAGTTTCCCCTGCAACCCGTTCCCTTTGTGCTAGATGAACGAACGTCTCTCCACTTGCTCAGATCTGAGAGATAAGTGTGTGTGAAAGCCGTCCTTCACCTAGATTGTTGGGAACACAAAGTTCCTTTTCAGTTGCAAACTACACTCCATACATATATATGGGGAGGTACCAGCTCCAAGTCAGTTTTAAAGTGAAAACTCCAGGAACTTCAAACCGGCACTAGGAAACAGACTGAGAAACCAGAGAAAAAGTTTCCCCTGCAACCCGTTCCCTTTGTGCTAGATGAATGAACGTCTCTCCACATGCTCAGTTCTGAGAGATACGTGTGTGTGAAACACATCCTTCACCTAGATTGTTGGGAACACAAAGTTCCTTTTCAGTTGCAAACTACACTCCATACATATATATGGGGAGGTACTAGATCCAACTCGATTTTACAGTGAAAACTGCAGGAGATTCAAGCTGGCCCTAGGAAACTGAATGAGAAACCAGAGTAAAAGTTTCCCATGCAAACCGTTCCCTTTGTGCTAGATGAACGAACGTCTCTCCACTTGCTCAGTTCTGAGAGATAAGTGTGTGTGAAACCCGACCTTCACCTAGATTGTTGGGAACGCAAAGATCCTTTTCAGTTGCAAACTACAATCCATACATATATATGGGGAGGTACTAGCTCCAACTCGATTTTACAGTGAACACTGCAGGAACATCAAATCGACACTAGGAAACAGACTGAGAAAACAGAGGAAAAGTTTCCCCTGCAAATCGTTTCCTTTGTGCTAGATGAACGAACGTCTCTCCACATGCTCAGTTCAGAGAGATAAGTGTGTGTGAAAGCCGTCCTTCACCTAGATTGTTGGGAACACAAAGTTCCTTTTCAGTTGCAAACTACACTCCATACATGTATATGGGGAGGTACTAGCTCCAACTCGGTTTTACAGTGAAAACTGCAGGAACTTCAAAACGATACTAGGAAACAGACTGAGAAAAAAGAGTAAAAGTTTCCCTGCAACTCGTTTCCTTTTTACTAGATGAACGAACGTCTCTCCTCATGCTCAGTTCTGAGAGATAAGTGTGTGTGAAAGCCGTCCTTCGCCTAGATTTTTGGGAACACAAAGTTCCTTTTCAGTTGCAAACTACACTCCATACATATATATGGGGAAGTACTAGCTCCAACTCAGTTTTACAGTGAAAACTGCAGGAACTTCAAACCGGCACTAAGAAACAGACTGAGAAACCAGAGAAAAAGTTTCCCCTGCAACCCGTTCCCTTTGTGCTAAATGAACGAACGTCTCCCACATGCTCAGTTCTGAGAGATAAGTGTGTGTGAAAGCCGTCCTTCACCTAGATTGTTGGGAACACAAAGTTCCTTTTCGGTTGCAAACTACACTCCTTACATATATATGGGGAGGTACAAGCTCCAACTCGGTTTTACAGTGAAAACTGCAGGTACTTCAAACCGGCACTAAGAAACAGACTGAGAAACCAGAGTAAAAGTTTCCCTGCCACTCGTTTCCTTTTTGCTAGATGAACGAACGTCTCTCCACATGCTCAGTTCTGAGAGATACGTGTGTGTGAAACCCGTCCTTCACCTAGATTGTTGAGAACACAAAGTTCCTTTTCAGTTGCAAACTACACTCCATACATATATATGGGGATATACTAGTTCCAACTCGGTTTTACTGTGAAAACTGCAGGAACTTCAAACTGGCACTAGGAAACAGACAGATAAACCAGAGTAAAAGTTTCCCCTGCAATTCGTTTCTTTGTGCTAGATGAACGAACTTCTCTCCACATGCTCAGTTCTGAGAGATAAGAGTGTGGGAAAGCCGTCCTTCACCTAGATTGTTGGGAACACAAAGTTCCTTTTCAGTTGCAAACTACTCTCCATATATATATATGGGGAGGTACTAGCTCCAACTCGGTTTTACAGTGAAAACTGCAGGAACTTCAAACCGGCACTAGGAAACAGAATGAGAAACCAGAGAAAATGTTTTCCTTAAACTCGTATTCCTTTTTGCTAGATGAAGGAACGTCTCTCCACATGCTCAGTTCTGAGAGATACGTGTTTGTTAAACCCGTCCTTTACCTAGATTTTTGGGAACACAAAGTTCCTTTTCAGTTGCAAACTACAATCCATACATATATATGAGGAGGTACTAGCTCCAACTCGGTTTTACAGTGAAAACTGCAGGAACTTCAAACCGGCACTAGGAAACAGACTGAGAAACCAGAGTAAAAGTTTCCCCTGCAACCCGTTCCCTTTGTGCTAGATGAACGAACGTCTCTCCACATGCTCAGATCTGAGAGATACGTGTGTGTGAAACCCATCCTTCACCTAGATTGTTGGGAACACAAAGTTCCTTTTCAGTTGCAAACTACACTCCATACATATATATGGGGAGTTACTAGATCCAACTCGATTTTACAGTGAAAACTGCAGGAGCTTCAAACTGGCCCTAGGAAACTGAATGAGAATCCAGAGTAAAAGTTTCCCCTGCAACCCGTTCCCTTTGTGCTAGATGAACGAACGTCTCTCCACTTGCTCAGATCTGAGAGATAAGTGTGTGTGAAAGCCGTCCTTCACCTAGATTGTTGGGAACACAAAGTTCCTTTTCAGTTGCAAACTACACTCCATACATATATATGGGGAGGTACCAGCTCCAACTCAGTTTTACAGTGAAAACTCCAGGAACATCAAACCGGCACTAGGAAACAGACTGAGAATCCAGAGTAAAAGTTTCCCCTGCAACCCGTTCCCTTTGTGCTAGATGAACGAAATTCTCTCCACTTGCTCAGTTCTGAGAGTTAAGTGTGTGTGAAAGCCGTCCTTCACCTAGATTGTTGGGAACACAAAGTTCCTTTTCAGTAGCAAACTACACTCCATATATATATATGGGGAGGTACTAGCTCCAACTCAGTTTTACAGTTAAAACTGCAGGAACTTCAAACCGGCACTAGGAAACAGACTGAGAAACCAGAGTAAAAGTTTCCCATGCAAACAGTTCCCTTTGTGCTAGATGAACGAACTTCTCTCCACTTGCTCAGTTCTGAGAGATAAGTGTGTGTGAATGCCGTCCTTCACCTAGATTGTTGGGAACACAAAGTTCCTATTCAGTAGTAAACTACACTCCATATATATATGTGGGGAGGTACTAGCTCCAACTCGGTTTTACAGTTAAAACTGCAGGAACTTCTAACCGACACTAGGAAACAGACTGAGAAACCAGAGTAAAGTTTCCCCTGCAACCCATTCCCTTTGTGCTAAATGAACGAACGTCTCCCACATGCTCAGTTCTGAGAGATAAGTGTGTGTGAAAGCCGTCCTTCACCTAGATTGTTGGGAACACAAAGTTCCTTTTCGGTTGCAAACTACACTCCTTACATATATATGGGGAGGTACAAGCTCCAACTCGGTTTTACAGTGAAAACTGCAGGTACTTCAAACCGGCACTAGGAAACAGACTGAGAAACCAGAGTAAAAGTTTCCCTGCCACTCGTTTCATTTTTGCTAGATGAACGAACGTCTCTCCACATGCTCAGTTCTGAGAGATAAGTGTGTGTGAAAGCCGTCCTTAACCTAGATTGTTGGGAACACAAAGTTCCTTTTCAGTTGCAAACTACACTCCATACATATATATGGAGAGGTACTAGCTCCAACTCAGTTTTACAGTGAAAACTGCAGGAATTTCAAACCGACACTAGGAAACAGACTGAGAAACCAGAGTAAAAGTTTCCCATGCAAACCGTTCCCTTTGTGCTAGATGAACGAACTTCTCTCCACTTGCTCAGTTCTGAGAGATAAGGGTGTGTGAAAGCCGTCCTTCACCTAGATTGTTGGGAACACAAAGTTCCTTTTCAGTTGCAAATTACACTCCTTACATATATATGGGGAGATACAAGCTCCAACTCGGTTTTACAGTGAAAACTGCAGGTACATCAAAACGGCACTAGGAAACAGACTGAGAAACCAGAGTAAAAGTTTCCCCTGCAACGGGTTCCTTTTGTGCTAGATGAACGAACGTCTCTCCACTTGCTCAGTTCTGAGAGATAAGTGTGTGTGAAAGCCGTCCTTCACCTAGATTGTTGGGAACACAAAGTTCCTTTTCAGTTGCAAACTACACTCCATACATATATATGGGGAGGTACTAACTCCAACTCAGTTTTACAGTGAAAACCCCAGGAACATCAAACCGGCACTAGGAAACAGACTGAGAAACCAGAGTAAAAGTTTCCCCTACAACCCGTTCCCTTTGTGCTAGATGAACGAACATCTCTCCACATGCTCAGTTCTGAGAGATACGTGTGTGTGAAACCCGTCCTTCACCTAGATTGTTGAGAACACAAAGTTCCTTTTCAGTTGCAAACTACACTCCATACATATATATGGGGATGTACTAGTTCCAACTCGGTTTTACAGTGAAAACTGCAGGAACTTCAAACTGGCACTAGGAAACAGACAGATAAACCAGAGTAAAAGTTTCCCCCGCAATTCGTTTCTTTGTGCTAGATGAACGAACGTCTCTCCACATGCTCAGTTCTGAGAGATAAGTGTGTGGGAAAGCAGTCCTTCACCTAGCTTGTTGAGAACACAAAGTTCCTTTTAAGTTGCAAACTACATTCCATACATATATATGGAGAGGTACTAGCTCCAACTCAGTTTTACAGTGAAAACTGCAGGTACTTCAAACCGGCACTAGGAAACAGACTGAGAAACCAGAGTAAAAGTTTCCCTGCCACTCGTTTCCTTTTTGCTAGATGAACGAACGTCTCTCCACATGCTCAGTTCTGAGAGATTAGTGTGTGTGAAAGCCGTCCTTAACCTAGATTGTTGGGAACACAAAGTTCCTTTTCAGTTGCAAACAACACTCCATACATATATATGGAGAGGTACTATCTCCAACTCAGTTTTACAGTGAAAACTGCAGGAATTTCAAACCGACACTAGGAAACAGACTGAGAAACCAGAGTAAAAGTTTCCCATGCAAACCGTTCCCTTTGTGCTAGATGAACGAACTTCTCTCCACTTGCTCAGTTCTGAGAGATAAGGGTGTGTGAAAGCCGTCCTTCACCTAGATTGTTGGGAACAAAAAGTTCCTTTTCAGTTGCAAACTACACTCCATACATATATATGGGGAGTTACTTGATCCAACTCTATTTTACAGTGAAAACTGCAGGAATTTCAAACTGGCCCTAGGAAACAGACTGAGAATACAGAGTAATAGTTTCCCCTGCAAAACGTTCCCTTTGTGCTAGATGAACGAACGTCTCTCCACATGCTCAGTTCTGAGAGATAAGTGTGTGTGAAAGCCGTCCTTCACCTAGATTGTTGGGAACACAAAGTTCCTTTTCAGTTGCAATCTACTCTCCATATATATATATGGGGAGGTACTACATCCAACTCGGTTTTACAGTGAAAACTGCAGGAACTTCAAACCAGCACTAGGAAACAGACTGAGAAACCAGAGTAAAAGTTTCCCCTGCAACCCGTTCCCTTTGTGCTAGATGAACGAACGTCTCTCCACATGCTCAGATCTGAGAGATACGTGTGTGTGAAACCCATCCTTCACCTTGATTGTTGGGAACACAAAGTTCCTTTTCAGTTGCAAACTACACTCCATACATATATATGGGGGGTTACTAGATCCAACTCGATTTTACAGTGAAAAGTGCAGGAGCTTCAAACTGGCCCTAGGAAACTGAATGAGAAACCAGAGTAAAAGTTTCCCCTGCAACCCGTTCCCTTGTGCTAGATGAACGAACGTCTCTCCACTTGCTCAGATCTGAGAGATAAGTGTGTGTGAAAGCCGTCCTTCACCTAGATTGTTGGGAACACAAAGTTCCTTTTCAGTTGCAAACTACACTCCATACATATATATGGGGAGGTACCAGCTCCAACTCAGTTTTACAGTGAAAAATCCAGGAACATCAAACCGGCACTAGGAAACAGACTGAGAATCCAGAGTAAAAGTTTCCCCTGCAACCCGTTCCCTTTGTGCTAGATGAACGAACGTCTCTCCACATGCTCAGTTCTGAGAGATACGTGTGTGTGAAACCCGTCCTTCACCTAGATTGTGGGAACACAAAGTTCCTTTTCAGTTTAAAACTACACTCCATACATATATATGGGGATGTACTAGTTCCAACTCGGTTTTACTGTGAAAACTGCAGGAACTTCAAACTGGCACTAGGAAACAGACAGATAAACCAGAGTAAAAGTTTCCCCTGCAATTCGTTTCTTTGTGCTAGATGAACGAACGTCTCTCCGCATGCTCAGTTCTGAGAGATAAGTGTGTGTGAAAGCCGTCCTTCACCTAGATTGTTGGGAACACAAAGTTCCTTTTCAGTAGCAAACTACACTCCATATATATATATGGGGAGGTACTACCTCCACATCGGTTTTACAGTTAAAACTGCAGGAATTTCAAACCGGCACTAGGAAACAGACTGAGAAACCAGAGTAAAAGTTTCCCATGCAAACCGTTCCCTTTGTGCTAGATGAACGAACTTCTCTCCACTTGCTCAGTTCTGAGAGATAAGTGTGTGTGAAAGCCGTCCTTCACATAGATTGTTGGGAACACAAAGTTCCTATTCAGTAGCAAACTACACTCCATATATATATGTGGGGAGGTACTAGCTCCAACTCGGTTTTACAGTTAAAACTGCAGGAACTTCAAACCGGCACTAGGAAACAGACTGAGAAACCAGAGTAAAAGTTTCCCCTGCAACCCATTCCCTTTGTGCTAAATGAACGAACGTCTCCCACATGCTCAGTTCTGAGAGATAAGTGTGTGTGAAAGCCGTCCTTCACCTAGATTGTTGGGAACACAAAATTCTTTTTCGTTTGCAAACTACACTCCTTACATATATATGGGGAGGTACAAGCTCCAACTCGGTTTTACAGTGAAAACTGCAGGTACTTCAAACCGGCACTAGGAAACAGACTGAGAAACCAGAGTAAAAGTTTCCCTGCCACTCGTTTCCTTTTTGCTAGATGAACGAACGTCTCTCCACATGCTCAGTTCTGAGAGATAAGTGTGTGTGAAAGCCGTCCTTAACCTAGATTGTTGGGAACACAAAGTTCCTTTTCAGTTTCAAACTACACTCCATACATATATATGGAGAGGTACTAGCTCCAACTCAGTTTTACAGTGAAAACTGCAGGAATTTCAAACCGACACTAGGAAACAGACTGAAAAACCAGAGTAAAAGTTTCCCATGCAAACCGTTCCCTTTGTGCTAGATGAACGAACTTCTCTCCACTTGCTAAGTTCTGAGAGATAAGGGTGTGTGAAAGCCGTCCTTCACCTAGATTGTTGGGAACACAAAGTTCCTATTCAGTAGCAAACTACACTCCATATATATATATGGGGAGGTACTAGCTCCAACTCTGTATTACAGTTAAAACTGCAGGAACTTCAAACCGGCACTAGGAAACAGACTGAGAAACCAGAGTAAAAGTTTCCACTGCAAACCGTTCCCTTTGTGCTAAATGAACGAACGTCTCCCCACATGCTCAGTTCTGAGAGATATGTGTGTGTGAAAGCCGTCCTTCACCTAGATTGTTGGGAACACAAAGTTCCTTTTCAGTTGCAAACTACACTACTTACATATATATGGGGAGGTACAAGCTCCAACTCAGTTTTACAGTGAAAACTGCAGGTACATCAAAACGGCACTAGGAAACAGACTGAGAAACCAGAGTAAAATTTTCCCCTGCAACGGGTTCCCTTTGTGCTAGATGAACGAACGTCTCTCCACTTGCTCAGTTCTGAGAGATAAGTGTGTGTGAAAGCCGTCCTTCACCTTGATTGTTGGGAACACAAAGTTCCTTTTCAGTTGCAAACTACACTCCATACATATATATGGGGAGGTACTAACTCCAACTCAGTTTTACAGTGAAAACCCCAGGAACATCAAACCGGCACTAGGAAACAGACTGAGAAACCAGAGTAAAAGTTTCCCCTACAACCCGTTCCCTTTGTGCTAGATGAACGAACATCTCTCCACATGCTCAGTTCTGAGAGATTCGTGTGTGTGAAACCCATCCTTCACCTAGATTTTTGAGAACACAAAGTTCCTTTTCAGTTGCAAACTACACTCCATACATATATATGGGGATGTACTAGTTCCAACTCGGTTTTACAGTGAAAACTGCAGGAACTTCAAACTGGCACTAGGAAACAGACAGATAAACCAGAGTAAAAGTTTCCCCCGCAATTCGTTTTTTTGTGCTAGATGAACGAACGTCTCTCCACATGCTCAGTTCTGAGAGATAAGTGTGTGGGAAAGCAGTCCTTCACCTAGCTTGTTGAGAACACAAAGTTCCTTTTAAGTTGCTAACTACATTCCATACATATATATGGAGAGGTACTAGCTCCAACTCAGTTTTACAGTGAAAACTGCAGGTACTTCAAACCGGCACTAGGAAACAGACTGAGAAACCAGAGTAAAAGTTTCCCTGCCACTCGTTTCCTTTTTGCTAGATGAACGAACGTCTCTCCACATGCTCAGTTCTGAGAGATTAGTGTGTGTGAAAGCCGTCCTTAACCTAGATTGTTGGGAACACAAAGTTCCTTTTCAGTTGCAAACAACACTCCATACATATATATGGAGAGGTACTAGCTCCAACTCAGTTTTACAGTGAAAACTGCAGGAATTTCAAACCGACACTAGGAAACAGACTGAGAAACCAGAGTAAAAGTTTCCCATGCAAACCGTTCCCTTTGTGCTAGATGAACGAACTTCTCTCCACTTGCTCAGTTCTGAGAGATAAGGGTGTGTGAAAGCCGTCCTTCACCTAGATTGTTGGGAATACAAAGTTCCTATTCAGTAGCAAACTACACTCCATATATATATATGGGGAGGTACTAGCTCCAACTCGGTTTTACAGTTAAAACTGCAGGAACTTCAAACCGGCACTAGGAAACAGACTGAGAAACCAGAGTAAAAGTTTCCCCTGCAAACCGTTCCCTTTGTGCTAAATGAACGAACGTCTCCCCACATGCTCAGTTCTGAGAGATATGTGTGTGTGAAAGCCGTCCTTCAACTAGATTGTTGGGAACACAAAGTTCCTTTTCAGTTGCAAACTACACTCCTTACATATATATGGGGAGGTACAAGCTCCAACTCGGTTTTACAGTGAAAACTGCAGGTACATCAAAACGGCACTAGGAAACAGACTGAGAAACCAAAGTAAAAGTTTCCCCTGCAACGGGTTCCCTTTGTGCTAGATGAACGAACGTCTCTCCACTTGCTCAATTCTGAGAGATAAGTGTGTGTGAAAGCCGTCCTTAACCTAGATTGTTGGGAACACAAAGTTCCTTTTCAGTTGCAAACTACACTCCATACATATATATGGGGAGGTACTAACTCCAACTCAGTTTTACAGTGAAAACTCCAGGAACATCAAACCGGCACTAGGAAACAGACTGAGAAACCAGAGTAAAAGTTTCCCCTACAACCCGTTCCCTTTGTGCTAGATGAATGAACATCTCTCCACATGCTCAGTTCTGAGAGATACGTATGTGTGAAACCCGTCCTTCACCTAGATTGTTGAGAACACAAAGTTCCTTTTCAGTTGCAAACTACACTCCATACATATATATGGGGAGGTACTAACTCCAACTCAGTTTTACAGTGAAAACTCCAGGAACATCAAACCGGCACTAGGAAACAGACTGAGAATCCAGAGTAAAAGATTCCCCTGCATCCCGTTCCCTTTGTGCTAGATGAACGAACGTCTCTCCACATGCTCAGTTCTGAGAGATACGTGTGTGTTAAACCCGTCCTTCACCTAGATTGTTGAGAACACAAAGTTCCTTTTCAGTTGCAAACTACACTCCATACATATATATGGGGATGTACTAGTTCCAACTCGGTTTTACAGTGAAAACTGCAGGAACTTCAAACTGGCACTAGGAAACAGACAGATAAACCAGAGTAAAATTTTCCCCTGCAATTCGTTTCTTTGTGCTAGATGAACGAACGTCTCTCCACATGCTCAGTTCTGAGAGATAAGTGTGTGGGAAAGCAGTCCTTCACATAGATTGTGGGAACACAAAGTTCCTTTTCAGTTGCAAACTTCACTCCATACATATATATGGAGAGTTACTAGACCCAACACGGTTTTACAGTAAAAACTGCAGGAACTTCAAACCGGCACTAGAAAACAGACTGAGAATCCAGAGTAAAAGTTTCCCCTGCAACCCGTTCCCTTTGTGCTAGATGAACGAAATTCTCTCCACTTGCTCAGTTCTGAGAGATAAGTGTGTGTGAAAGCCGTCCTTCACCTAGATTGTTGGGAACACAAAGTTCCTTTTCAGTAGCAAACTACACTCCATATATATATATGGAGAGGTACTAGCTCCACATCAGTTTTACAGTTAAAACTGCAGGAACTTCAAACCGGCACTAGGAAACAGACTGAGAAACCAGAGTAAAAGTTTCCCCTGCAACCCATTCCCTTTGTGCTAGATGAACGAACATCTCACCACATGCTCAGTTCTGAGAGATACGTGTGTGTGAAACCCGTCCTTCACCTAGATTGTTGAGAACACAAAGTTCCTTTTCAGTTGCAAACTACACTCCTTACATATATATGGGGAGGTACAAGCTCCAACTCGGTTTTACAGTGAAAACTGCAGGTACTTCAACCGGCACTAGGAAACAAACTGAGAAACCAGAGTAAAAGTTTCCCCTGCAACCCGTTCCCTTTGTGCTAGATGAACGAACGTCTCTCCACTTGCTCAGTTCTGAGAGATAAGTGTGTGTGAAAGCCGTCCTTCACCTAGATTGTTGAGAACACAAAGTTCCTTTTCAGTTGCAAACTACACTCCTTACATATATATGGGGAGGTACTAACTCCAAGTCAGTTTTACAGTGAAAACTCCAGGAACATCAAACCGGCACTAGGAAACAGACTGAGAATCCAGAGTAAAAGTTTCCCCTGCATCCCGTTCCCTTTGTGCTAGATGAACGAACGTCTCTCCACATGCTCATTTCTGAGAGATACGTGTGTGTGAAACCCGTCCTTCACCTAGATTGTTGAGAACACAAAGTTCCTTTTCAGTTGCAAACTACACTCCATACATATATATGGGGAGGTACTAACTCCAACTCAGTTTTACAGTGAAAACTCCAGGAACATCAAACCGGCACTAGGAAACAGACTGAGAATCCAGAGTAAAAGTTTCCCCTGCATCCCGTTCCCTTTGTGCTAGATGAACGAACGTCTCTCCACATGCTCAGTTCTGAGAGATACGTGTGTGTTAAACCCGTCCTTCACCTAGATTGTTGAGAACACAAAGTTCCTTTTCAGTTGCAAACTACACTCCATACATATATATGGGGATGTACTAGTTCCAACTCGGTTTTACAGTGAAAACTGCAGGAACTTCAAACTGGCACTAGGAAACAGACAGATAAACCAGAGTAAAAGTTTCCCCTGCAATTCGTTTCTTTGTGCTAGATGAACGAACGTCTCTCCACATGCTCAGTTCTGAGAGATAAGTGTGTGGGAAAGCAGTCCTTCACATAGATTGTGGGAACACAAAGTTCCTTTTCAGTTGCAAACTTCACTCCATACATATATATGGAGAGTTACTAGATCCAACACGGTTTTACAGTAAAAACTGCAGGAACTTCAAACCGGCACTAGAAAACAGACTGAGAATCCAGAGTAAAAGTTTCCCCTGCAACCCGTTCCCTTTGTGCTAGATGAACGAAATTCTCTCCACTTGCTCAGTTCTGAGAGATAAGTGTGTGTGAAAGCCGTCCTTCACCTAGATTGTTGGGAACACAAAGTTCCTTTTCAGTAGCAAACTACACTCCATATATATATATGGAGAGGTACTAGCTCCACATCAGTTTTACAGTTAAAACTGCAGGAACTTCAAACCGGCACTAGGAAACAGACTGAGAAACCAGAGTAAAAGTTTCCCCTGCAACCAATTCCCTTTGTGCTAGATGAACGAACATCTCTCCACATGCTCAGTTCTGAGAGATACGTGTGTGTGAAACCCGTCCTTCACCTAGATTGTTGGGAACACAAAGTTCCTTTTCAGTTGCAAACTACACTCCATACATATATATGGGGATGTACTAGTTCCAACTCTGTTTTACAGTGAAAACTGCAGGAACTTCAAACTGGCACTAGGAAACAGACAGATAAACCAGAGAAAAAGTTTCCCCTGCAATTCGTTTCTTTGTGCTAGATGAACGAACGTCTCTCCACATGCTCAGTTCTGAGAGATAAGTGTGTGGGAAAGCAGTCCTTCACCTAGCTTGTTGAGAACACAAAGTTCCTTTTCAGTTGCAAACTACACTCCATACATATATATGGAGAGGTACTAGCTCCAACTCAGTTTTACAGTGAAAACTGCAGGAATTTCAAACCGACACTAGGAAACAGACTGAGAAACCAGAGTAAAAGTTTCCACTGCAAACCGTTCCCTTTGTGCTAAATGAACGAACGTCTCCCCACATGCTCTGTTCTGAGAGATAAGTGTGTGTGAAAGCCGTCCTTCACCTAGATTGTTGGGAACACAAAGATCCTTTTCAGTTGCAAACTACACTCCTTACATATATATGGGGAGGTACAAGCTCCAACTCGGTTTTACAGTGAAAACTGCAGGTACTTCAAACCGGCACTAGGAAACAAACTGAGAAACCAGAGTAAAAGTTTCCCCTGCAACCCGTTCCCTTTGTGCTAGATGAACGAACGTCTCTCCACTTGCTCAGTTCTGAGAGATAAGTGTGTGTGAAAGCCGTCCTTCACCTAGATTGTTGAGAACACAAAGTTCCTTTTCAGTTGCAAACTACACTCCATACATATATATGGGGAGGTACGAACTCCAACTCAGTTTTACAGTGAAAACTCCAGGAACATCAAACCGGCACTAGGAAACAGACTGAGAATCCAGAGTAAAAGTTTCCCCTGCATCCCGTTCCCTTTGTGCTAGATGAACGAACGTCTCTCCACATGCTCAGTTCTGAGAGATACGTGTGTGTGAAACCCGTCCTTCACCTAGATTGTTGAGAACACAAAGTTCCTTTTCAGTTGCAAACTACACTCCATACATATATAAGGGGATGTACTAGTTCCAACTCGGTTTTACAGTGAAAACCGCAGGAAATTCAAACTGGCACTAGGAAACAGACAGATAAACCAGAGTAAAAGTTTCCCCTGCAATTCGTTTCTTTGTGCTAGATGAACGAACGTCTCTCCACATGCTCAGTTCTGAGAGATAAGTGTGTGGGAAAGCAGTCCTTCACCTAGATTGTGGGAACACAAAGTTCCTTTTCAGTTGCAAACTTCACTCCATACATATATATGGAGAGTTACTAGATCCAACACGGTTTTACAGTAAAAACTGCAGGAATTTCAAACCGACACTAGGAAACAGACTGAGAAACCAGAGTAAAAATTTCCCATGCAAACCGTTCCATTTGTGCTAGATGAACGAAATTCTCTCCACTTGCTCAGTTCTGAAAGATATGTGTGTGTGAAAGCCGTCCTTCACCTAGATTGTTGGGAACACAAAGTTCCTATTCAGTAGCAAAATACACTCCATATATATATATGGGGAGGTACTAGCTCCAACTCGGTATTACAGTTAAAACTGCAGGAACTTCAAACCGGCACTAGGAAACAGACTGAGAAAACAGAGTAAAAGTTTCCCCTGCAAATCGTTCCCTTTGTGCTAAATGAACGAAAGTCTCCCACATGCTCAGTTCTGAGAGATAAGTGTGTGTGAAAGCCGTCCTTCACCTAGATTGTTGGGAACACAAAGTTCCTTTTCGGTTGCAAACTACACTCCTTACATATATATGGGGAGGTACAAGCTCCAACTCGGTTTTACAGTGAAAACTGCAGGTACTTCAAACCGGCACTAGGAAACAGACTGAGAAACCAGAGTAAAAGTTTCCCTGCCACTCGTTTCCTTTTTGCTAGATGAACGATAGTCTCTCCACATGCTCAGTTCTGAGAGATAAGTGTGTGTGAAAGCCGTCCTTAACCTAGATTGTTGGTAACACAAAGTTCCTTTTCAGTTGCAAACTACACTCCATACATATATATGGAGAGGTACTAGCTCCAACTCAGTTTTACAGTGAAAACTGCAGGAATTTCAAACCGACACTAGGAAACAGTCTGAGAAACCAGAGTAAAAGTTTCCCATGCAAACCGTTCCCTTTGTGCTAGATGAACGAACTTCTCTCCACTTGCTCAGTTCTGAGAGATAAGGGTGTGTGAAAGCCGTCCTTCACCTAGATTGTTGGGAACACAAAGTTCCTATTCAGTAGCAAACTACACTCCATATATATATATGGGGAGGTACTAGCTCCAACTCGGTATTACAGTTAAAACTGCAGGAACTTCAAACCGGCACTAGGAAACAGACTGAGAAACCAGAGTAAAAGTTTCCCCTGCAAACCGTTCCCTTTGTGCTAAATGAACGAACGTCTCCCCACATGCTCAGTTCTGAGAGATATGTGTGTGTGAAAGCCGTCCTTCACCTAGATTGTTGGGAGCACAAAGTTCCTTTTCAGTTGCAAACTACACTCCTTACATATATATGGGGAGGTACAAGCTCCAACTCGGTTTTACAGTGAAAACTGCAGGTACATCAAAATGGCACTAGGAAACAGACTGAGAAACCAGAGTAAAAGTTTCCCCTGCAACGGGTTCCCTTTGTGCTAGATGAACGAACGTCTCTCGACTTGCTCAGTTCTGAGAGATAAGTGTGTGTGAAAGCCGTCCTTCACCTTGATTGTTGGGAACACAAAGTTCCTTTTCAGTTGCAAACTACACTCCATACATATATATGGGGAGGTACTAACTCCAACTCAGTTTTACAGTGAAAACCCCAGGAACATCAAACCGGCACTAGGAAACAGACTGAGAAACCAGAGTAAAAGTTTCCCCTACAACCCGTTCCCTTTGTGCTAGATGAACGAACATCTCTCCACATGCTCAGTTCTGAGAGATACGTGTGTGTGAAACTCGTCCTTCACCTAGATTGTTGAGAACACAAAGTTCCTTTTCAGTTGCAAACTACACTCCATACATATATATGGGGATGTACTAGTTCCAACTCGGTTTTACATTGAAAACTGCAGGAACTTCAAACTGGCACTAGGAAACAGACAGATAAACCAGAGTAAAAGTTTCCCCTGCAATTCGTTACTTTGTGCTAGATGAACGAACGTCTCTCCACATGCTCAGTTCTGAGAGATGTGTGTGGGAAAGCAGTCCTTCACCTAGCTTGTTGAGAACACAAAGTTCCTTTTAAGTTGCAAACTACATTCCATACATATATATGCAGAGGTACTAGCTCCAACTCAGTTTTACAGTGAAAACTGCAGGTACTTCAAACCGGCACTAGGAAACAGACTGAGAAACCAGAGTAAAAGTTTCCCTGCCACTCGTTTCCTTTTTGCTAGATGAACGAACGTCTCTCCACATGCTCAGTTCTGAGAGATAAGTGTGTGTGAAAGCCGTCCTTAACCTAGATTGTTGGGAACACAAAGTTCCTTTTCAGTTGCAAATTACACTCCATACATATATATGGAGAGGTACTAGCTCCAACTCAGTTTTACAGTGAAAACTGCAGGAATTTCAAACCGACACTAGGAAACAGACTGAGAAACCAGAGTAAAAGTTTCCCATGCAAACTGTTCCCTTTGTGCTAGATGAAAGAACTTCTCTCCACTTGCTCAGTTCTGAGAGATAAGGGTGTGTGAAAGCCGTCCTTCACCTAGATTGTTGGGAACACAAAGTTCCTATTCAGTAGCAAACTACACTCCATATATATATATGGGGAGGTACTAGCTCCAACTCGGTATTACAGTTAAAACTGCAGGAACTTCAAACCGGCACTAGGAAACAGACTGAGAAACCAGAGTAAAAGTTTCCCCTGCAAACGGTTCCCTTTGTGCTAAATGAACGAACGTCTCCCCACATGCTCAGTTCTGAGAGATATGTGTGTGTGAAAGCCGTCCTTCACCTAGATTGTTGGGAACACAAAGTTCCTTTTTAGTTGCAAACTACACTCCTTACATATATACGGGGAGGTACAAGCTCCAACTCGGTTTTACAGTGAAACTGCAGGTACATCAAAACGGCACTAGGAAACAGACTGAGAAACCAGAGTAAAAGTTTCCCCTGCAACGGGTTCCCTTTGTGCTAGATGAACGAACGTCTCTCCACTTGCTCAATTCTGAGAGATAAGTGTGTGTGAAAGCCGTCCTTAACCTAGATTGTTGGGAAAACAAAGTTCCTTTTCAGTTGCAAACTACACTCCATACATATATATGGGGAGGTACTAACTCCAACTCAGTTTTACAGTGAAAACTCCAGGAACATCAAACCGGCACTAGGAAACAGACTGAGAAACCAGAGTAAAAGTTTCCCCTACAACCTGTTCCCTTTGTGCTAGATGAACGAACATCTCTCCACATGCTCAGTTCTGAGAGATACGTGTGTGTGAAACCCGTCCTTCACCTAGATTGTTGAGAATACAAAGTTCCTTTACAGTTGCAAACTACACTCCATACATATATATGGGGATGTACTAGTTCCAACTCGGTTTTACAGTGAAAACTGCAGGAACTTCAAACTGGCACTAGGAAACAGACAGATAAACCAGAGTAAAAGTTTCCCCTGCAATTCGTTTCTTTGTGCTAGATGAACGAACGTCTCTCCACATGCTCAGTTCTGAGAGATAAGTGTGTGGGAAAGCAGTCCTTCACCTAGCTTGTTGAGAACACAAAGTTCCTTTTAAATTGCAAACTACATTCCATACATATATATGGAGAGGTACTAGCTCCAACTCAATTTTACAGTGAAAACTGCAGGAATTTCAAACCGACACTAGGAAACAGACTGAGAAACCAGAGTAAAAGTTTCCCATGCAAACCGTTCCCATTGTGCTAGATGAACGAACTTCTCTCCACTTGCTCAGTTCTGAAAGATAAGTGTGTGTGAAAGCCGTCCTTCACCTAGATAGTTGGGAACACAAAGTTCCTATACAGTAGCATACTACACTCCATATATATATATGGGGTGGTACTAGCTCCAACTCGGTATTACAGTTAAAACTGCAGGAATTTCAAACTGGCAATAGGAAACAGACTGAGAAACCAGAGTAAAAGTTTCCCCTGCATACCGTTCCCTTTCTGCTAAATGAACGAACGTCTCCCCACATGCTCAATTCTGAGAGATAACTGTGTGTGAAAGCCGTCCTTCACCTAGATTGTTGGGAACACAAAGTTCCTTTTCAGTTGCAAACTACACTCCTTACATATATATGGGGAGGTACAAGCTCCAACTCGGTTTTACAGTGAAAACTGCAGGTACTTCAAACCGGCACTAGGAAACAGACTGAGAAACCAGAGTAAAAGTTTCCCCTGCAACCCGTTCCCTTTGCGCTAGATGAACGAACGTCTCTCCACTTGCTCAGATCTGAGAGATAAGTGTGTGTGAAAGCAGTCCTTCACCTAGATTGTTGGGAACACAAAGTTCCTTTTCAGTTGCAAACTACACTCCATACATATATATGGGGAGGTACTAACTCCAACTCAGTTTTACAGTGAAAACTCCAGGAACATCAAACCGGCACTAGGAAACAGACTGAGAATCCAGAGTAAAAGTTTCCCCTGCATCCCTTTCCCTTTGTGCTAGATGAACGAACGTCTCTCCACATGCTCAGTTCTGAGAGATACGTGTGTGTGAAACCCGTCCTTCACCTAGATTGTTGAGAACACAAAGTTCCTTTTCAGTTGCAAACTACACTCCATACATATATATGGGGATGTACTAGTTCCAACTCGGTTTTACAGTGAAAACTGCAGGAACTTCAAACTGGCACTAGGAAACAGACAGATAAACCAGAGTAAAAGTTTCCCCCGCAATTCGTTTCTTTGTGCTAGATGAACGAACGTCTCTCCACATGCTCAGTTCTGAGAGATAAGTGTGTGGGAAAGCAGTCCTTCACCTAGCTTGTTGAGAACACAAAGTTCCTTTTAAGTTGCAAACTACATTCCATACATATATATGGAGAGGTACTAGCTCCAACTCAGTTTTACAGTGAAAACTGCAGGTACTTCAAACCGGCACTATGAAACAGACTGAGAAACCAGAGTAAAAGTTTCCCTGCCACTCGTTTCCTTTTTGCTAGATGAACGAACGTCTCTCCACATGCTCAGTTCTGAGAGATTAGTGTGTGTGAAAGCCGTCCTTAACCTAGATTGTTGGGAACACAAAGTTCCTTTTCAGTTGCAAACTACTCTCCATACATATATATGGAGAGGTACTAGCTCCAACTCAGTTTTACAGTGAAAACTGCAGGAATTTCAAACCGACACTAGGAAACAGACTGAGAAACCAGAGTAAAAGTTTCTCATGCAAACCGTTCCCTTTGTGCTAGATGAACGAAATTCTCTCCACTTGCTCAGTTCTGAGAGATAAGGGTGTGTGAAAGCCGTCCTTCACCTAGATTGTTGGGAATACAAAGTTCCTATTCAGTAGCAAACTACACTCCATATATATATATGGGGAGGTACTAGCTCCAACTCGGTTTTACAGTTAAAACTGCAGGAACTTCAAACCGGCAATAGGAAACAGACTGAGAAACCAGAGTAAAAGTTTCCCCTGCAAACCGTTCCCTTTGTGCTAAATGAACGAACGTCTCCCCACATGCTCAGTTCTGAGAGATATGTGTGTGTGAAAGCCGTCCTTCACCTAGATTGTTGGGAACACAAAGTTCCTTTTCATTTGAAAACTACACTCCTTACATATATATGGGGATGTACAAGCTCCAACTCGGTTTTACAGTGAAAACTGCAGGTACATCAAAACGGCACTAGGAAACAGACTGAGAAACCAGAGTAAAAGTTTCCCCTGCAATGGGTTCCCTTTGTGCTAGATGAACGAACGTCTCTCCACTTGCTCAATTCTGAGAGATAAGTGTGTGTGAAAGCCGTCCTTAACCTAGATTTTTGGGAACACAAAGTTCCTTTTCAGTTGCAAACTACACTCCATACATATATATGGGGAGGTACTAACTCCAACTCAGTTTTACAGTGAAAACTCCAGGAACATCAAACCGGCACTAGGAAACAGACTGAGAAACCAGAGTAAAAGTTTCCCCTACAACACGTTCCCTTTGTGCTAGATGAACGAACATCTCTCCACATGCTCAGTTCTGAGAGATACGTGTGTGTGAAACCCGTCCTTCACCTAGATTGTTGAGAACACAAAGTTCCTTTTCAGTTGCAAACTACACTCCATACATATATATGGGGATGTACTAGTTCCAACTCGGTTTTATAGTGAAAACTGCAGGAACTTCAAACTGGCACTAGGAAACAGACAGATAAACCAGAGTAAAAGTTTCCCCTGCAATTCGTTTCTTTGTGCTAGATGAACGAACGTCTCTCCACATGCTCAGTTCTGAGAGATAAGTGTGTGGGAAAGCAGTCCTTCACCTAGCTTGTTGAGAACACAAAGTTCCTTTTAAGTTGCAAACTACATTCCATACATATATTTGGAGAGGTACTAGCTCCAACTCAATTTTACACTGAAAACTGCAGGAATTTCAAACCGACACTAGGAAACAGACTGAGAAACCAGAGTAAAAGTTTCCCATGCAAACCGTTCCCTTTGTGCTAGATGAACGAACTTCTCTCCACTTGCTCAGTTCTGAGAGATAAGTGTGTGTGAAAGCCGTCCTTCACCTAGATAGTTGGGAACACAAAGTTCCTATTCAGTAGCAAACTACACTCCATATATATATATGGGGTGGTACTAGCTCCAACTCGGTATTACAGTTAAAACTGCAGGAATTTCAAACTGGCAATAGGAAACAGACTGAGAAACCAGAGTAAAAGTTTCCCCTGCATACCGTTCCCTTTGTGCTAAATGAACGAACGTCTCCCCACATGCTCAATTCTGAGAGATAACTGTGTGTGAAAGCCGTCCTTTACCTAGATTGTTGGGAACACAAAGTTCCTTTTCAGTTGCAAACTACACTCCTTACATATATATGGGGAGGTACAAGCTCCAACTCGGTTTTACAGTGAAAACTGCAGGTACTTCAAACCGGCACTAGGAAACAGACTGAGAAACCAGAGTAAAAGTTTCCCCTGCAACCCGTTCCCTTTGCGCTAGATGAACGAACGTCTCTCCACTTGCTCAGTTCTGAGAGATAAGTGTGTGTGAAAGCCGTCCTTCACCTAGATTGTTGGGAACACAAAGTTCCTTTTCAGTTGCAAACTACACTCCATACATATATATGGGGAGGTACTAACTCCAACTCAGTTTTACAGTGAAAACTCCAGGAACATCAAACCGGCACTAGGAAACAGACTGAGAAACCAGAGTAAAAGTTACCCCTACAACACGTTCCCTTTGTGCTAGATGAACGAACATCTCTCCACATGCTCAGTTCTGAGAGATACGTGTGTGTGAAACCCGTCCTTCACCTAGATTGTTGAGAACACAAAGTTCCTTTTCAGTTGCAAACTACACTCCATACATATATATGGGGATGTACTAGTTCCAACTCGGTTTTACAGTGAAAACTGCAGGAACTTCAAACTGGCACTAGGAAACAGACAGATAAACCAGAGTAAAAGTTTCCCCTGCAATTCGTTTCTTTGTGCTAGATGAACGAACGTCTCTCCACATGCTCAGTTCTGAGAGATAAGTGTGTGGGAAAGCAGTCCTTCACCTAGCTTGTTGAGAACACAAAGTTCCTTTTAAGTTGCAAACTACATTCCATACATATATATAGAGAGGTACTAGCTCCAACTCAATTTTACAGTGAAAACTGCAGGAATTTCAAACCGACACTAGGAAACAGACTGAGAAACCAGAGTAAAATTTTCCCATGCAAACCGTTCCCTTTGTGCTAGATGAACGAACTTCTCTCCACTTGCTCAGTTCTGAGAGATAAGTGTGTGTGAAAGCCGTCCTTCACCTAGATAGTTGGGAACACAAAGTTCCTATTCAGTAGCAAACTACACTCCATATATTTATATGGGGTGGTACTAGCTCCAACTCGGTATTACAGTTAAAACTGCAGGAATTTCAAACTGGCAATAGGAAACAGACTGAGAAACCAGAGTAAAAGTTTCCCCTGCATACCGTTCCCTTTGTGCTAAATGAACGAACGTCTCCCCACATGCTCAATTCTGAGAGATAACTGTGTGTGAAAGCCGTCCTTCACCTAGATTGTTGGGAACACAAAGTTCCTTTTCAGTTGCAAACTACACTCCTTACATATATATGGGGAGGTACAAGCTCCAACTCGGTTTTACAGTGAAAACTGCAGGTACTTCAAACCGGCACTAGGAAACAGACTGAGAAACCAGAGTAAAAGTTTCCCCTGCAACCCGTTCCATTTGCGCTAGATGAACGAACGTCTCTCCACTTGCTCAGTTCTGAGAGATAAGTGTGTGTGAAAGCCGTCCTTCACCTAGATTGTTGGGAACACAAAGTTCCTTTTCAGTTGCAAACTACACTCCATACATATATATTTAGAGTTACTAGATCCAACACGGTTTTACAGTAAAAACTGCAGGAACTTCAAACCGGCACTAGAAAACAGACTGAGAATCCAGAGTAATAGTTTCCCCTGCAACCCGTTCCCTTTGTGCTAGATGAACGAAATTCTCTCCACTTGCTCAGTTCTGAGAGATAAGTGTGTGTGAAAGCCGTCCTTCACCTAGATTGTTGGGAACACAAAGTTCCTTTTCAGTAGCAAACTACACTCCATATATATATATGGAGAGGTACTAGCTCCACATCAGTTTTACAGTTAAAACTGCAGGAACTTCAAACCGGCACTAGGAAACAGACTGAGAAACCAGAGTAAAAGTTTCCCCTGCAACCCATTCCCTTTGTGCTAGATGAACGAACATCTCTCCACATGCTCAGTTCTGAGAGATACGTGTGTGTGAAACCCGTCCTTCACCTAGATTGTTGAGAACACAAAGTTCCTTTTCAGTTGCAAACTACACTCCATACATATATAAGGGGATGTACTAGTTCCAACTCGGTTTTACAGTGAAAACTGCAGGAAATTCAAACTGGCACTAGGAAACAGACAGATAAACCATAGTAAAAGTTTCCCCTGCAATTCGTTTCTTTGTGCTAGATGAACGAACGTCTCTCCACATGCTCAGTTCTGAGAGATAAGTGTGTGGGAAAGCAGTCCTTCACCTAGATTGTGGGAACACAAAGTTCCTTTTCAGTTGCAAACTTCACTCCATACATATATATGGAGAGTTACTAGATCCAACACGGTTTTACAGTAAAAACTGCAGGAATTTCAAACCGACACTAGGAAACAGACTGAGAAACCAGAGTAAAAGTTTCCCATGCAAACCGTTCCCTTTGTGCTAGATGAACGAACTTCTCTCCACTTGCTCAGTTCTGAAAGATATGTGTGTGTGAAAGCCGTCCTTCACCTAGATTGTTGGGATCACAAAGTTCCTATTCAGTAGCAAAATACACTCCATATATATATGTGGGGAGGTACTAGCTCCAACTCGGTTTTACAGTTAAAACTGCAGGAACTTCAAACCGGCACTAGGAAACAGACTGAGAAACCAGAGTAAAAGTTTCCCCTGCAACCCATTCCCTTTGTGCTAAATGAACGAACGTCTCCCACATGCTCAGTTCTGAGAGATAAGTGTGTGTGAAAGCCGTCCTTCACCTAGATTGTTGGGAACACAAAGTTCCTTTTCGGTTGCAAACTACACTCCTTACATATATATGGGGAGGTACAAGCTCCAACTCGGTTTTACAGTGAAAACTGCAGGTACTTCAAACCGGCACTAGGAAACCGACAGATAAACCAGAGTAAAAGTTTCCCTGCCACTCGTTTCCTTTTTGCTAGTTGAACGAACGTCTCTCCACATGCTCAGTTCTGAGAGATAAGTGTGTGTGAAAGCCGTCCTTAACCTAGATTGTTGGGAACACAAAGTTCCTTTTCAGTTGCAAACTACACTCCATACATATATATGGAGAGGTACTAGCTCCAACTCAGTTTTACAGTGAAAACTGCAGGAATTTCAAACCGACACTAGGAAACAGACTGAGAAACCACAGTAAAAGTTTCCCATGCAAAATGTTCCCTTTGTGCTAGATGAACGAATTTCTCTCCACTTGCTCAGTTCTGAGAGATAAGGGTGTGTGAAAGCCGTCCTTCACCTAGATTGTTGGGAACACAAAGTTCCTAGTCAGTAGCAAACTACACTCCATATATATATATGGGGAGGTACTAGCTCCAACTCGGTATTACAGTTAAAACTGCAGGAACTTCAAACCGGCACTAGGAAACAGACTGAGAAACCAGAGTAAAAGTTTCCCCTGCAAACCGTTCCCTTTGTGCTAAATGAACGAACGTCTCCCCACATGCTCAGTTCTGAGAGATATGTGTGTGTGAAAGCCGTCCTTCACCTAGATTGTTGGGAACACAAAGTTCCTTTTCAGTTGCAAACTACACTCCTTACATATATATGGGGAGGTACAAGCTCCAACTCGGTTTTACAGTGAAAACTGCAGGTACATCAAAACGGAACTAGGAAACAGACTGAGAAACCAGAGTAAAAATTTCCCCTGCAACGGGTTCCCTTTGTGCTAGATGAACGAACGTCTCTCCACTTGCTCAGTTCTGAGAGATTATGTGTGTGAAAGCCGTCCTTCACCTAGATTGTTGGGAACACAAAGTTCCTTTTCAGTTGCAAACTACACTCCATACATATATATGGGGAGGTACTAACTCCAACTCAGTTTTACAGTGAAAACTCCAGGAACATCAAACTGGCACTAGGAAACAGACTGAGAAACCAGAGTAAAAGTTTCCCCTACAACCCGTTCCCTTTGTGCTAGATGAACGAACATCTCTCCACATGCTCAGTTCTGAGAGATACGTGTGTGTGAAACCCGTCCTTCACTTAGATTGTTGAGAACACAAAGTTCCTATTCAGTTGCAAACTACACTCCATACATATATATGGGGATGTACTAGTTCCAACTCGGTTTTACAGTGAAAACTGCAGGAACTTCAAACTGGCCCTAGGAAACAGACAGATAAACCAGAGTAAAAGTTTCCCCTGCAATTCGTTTCTTTGTGCTAGATGAACGAACGTCTCTCCACATGCTCAGTTCTGAGAGATAAGTGTGTGGGAAAGCAGTCCTTCACCTAGCTTGTTGAGAACACAAAGTTCCTTTTAAGTTGCAAACTACATTCCATACATATATATGGAGAGGTACTAGCTCCAACTCAGTTTTACAGTGAAAACTGCAGGTACTTCAAACCGGCACTAGGAAACAGACTGAGAAACCAGAGTAAAAGTTTCCCTGCCACTCGTTTCCTTTTTGCTAGATGAACGAACGTCTCTCCACATGCTCAGTTCTGAGAGATAAGTGTGTGTGAAAGCCGTCCTTAACCTAGATTGTTGGGAACACAAAGTTCCTTTTCAGTTGCAAACTACACTCCATACATATATATGGAGAGGTACTAGCTCCAACTCAGTTTTACAGTGAAAACTGCAGGAATTTCAAACCGACACTAGGAAACAGACTGAGAAACCAGAGTAAAAGTTTCCCATGCAAACCGTTCCCTTTGTGCTAGATGAACGAACTTCTCTCCACTTGCTCAGTTCTGAGAGATAAGGGTGTGTGAAAGCCGTCCTTCACCTAGATTGTTGGGAACACAAAGTTCCTATTCAGTAGCAAACTACACTCCATATATATATATGGGGAGGTACTAGCTCCAACTCGGTTTTACAGTTAAAACTGCAGGAACTTCAAACCGGCACTAGGAAACAGACTGAGAAACCAGAGTAAAAGTTTCCCCTGCAAACCGTTCCCTTTGTGCTAAATGAACGAACGTCTCCCCACATACTCAGTTCTGAGGATATGTGTGTGTGAAAGCCGTCCTTAACCTAGATTGTTGGGAACACAAAGTTCCTTTTCAGTTGCAAACTACACTCCTTACATATATATGGGGAGGTACAAGCTCCAACTCGGTTTTACAGTGAAAACTGCAGGTACATCAAAACGGCACTAGGAAACAGACTGAGTAACCAGAGTAAAAGTTTCCCCTGCAACGGGTTCCCTTTGTGCTAGATGAACGAACGTCTCTCCACTTGCTCAATTCTGAGAGATAAGTGTGTGTGAAAGCCGTCCTTCACCTAGATTGTTGGGAACACAAAGTTCCTTTTCAGTTGCAAACTACACTCCATACATATATATGGGGAGGTACTAACTCCAACTCAGTTTTACAGTGAAAACTCCAGGAACATCAAACCGGCACTAGGAAACAGACTGAGAAACCAGAGTAAAAGTTACCCCTACAACCCGTTCCCTTTGTGCTAGGTGAACGAACATCTCTCCACATGCTCAGTTCTGAGAGATACGTGTGTGTGAAACCCGTCCTTCACCTAGATAGTTGGGAACACAAAGTTCCTATTCAGTAGCAAACTACACTCCATATATATATATGGGGTGGTACTAGCTCCAACTCGGTATTACAGTTAAAACTGCAGGAATTTCATACTTGCAATAGGAAACAGACTGAGAAACCAGAGTAAAAGTTTCCCCTGCATACCGTTCCCTTTGTGCTAAATGAACGAACGTCTCCCCACATGCTCAGTTCTGAGAGATAAGTGTGTGTGAAAGCCGTCCTTCACCTAGATTGTTGAGAACACAAAGTTCCTTTTCAGTTGCAAACTACACTCCATACATATATATGGGGAGGTACTAACTCCAACTCAGTTTTACAGTGAAAACTCCAGGAACATCAAACCGGCACTAGGAAACAGACTGAGAATCCAGAGTAAAAGTTTCCCCTGCATCCCGTTCTTTTTGTGCTAGATGAACGAACGTCTCTCCACATGCTCAGTTCTGAGAGATACGTGTGTGTGAAACCCGTCCTTCACCTAGATTGTTGAGAACACAAAGTTCCTTTTCAGTTGCAAACTACACTCCATACATATATATGGGGATGTACTAGTTCCAACTCGGTTTTATAGTGAAAACTGCAGGAACTTCAAACTGGCACTAGGAAACAGACAGATAAACCAGAGTAAAAGTTTCCCCTGCAATTCGTTTCTTTGTGCTAGATGAACGAACGTCTCTCCACATGCTAAGTTCTGAGAGATAAGTGTGTGGGAAAGCAGTCCTTCACCTAGATTGTGGGAACACAAAGTTCCTTTTCAGTTGCAAACTTCACTCCATACATATGTATGGAGAGTTACTAGATCCAACACGGTTTTACAGTAAAAACTGCAGGAACTTCAAACGGGCACTAGAAAACAGACTGAGAATCCAGAGTAAAAGTTTCCCCTGCAACCCGTTCCCTTTGTGCTAGATGAACGAAATTCTCTCCACTTGCTCAGTTCTGAGAGATAAGTGTGTGTGAACGCCGTCCTTCACCTAGATTGTTGGGAACACAAAGTTCCTTTTCAGTAGCAAACTACACTCCATATATATATATGGAGAGGTACTAGCTCCACATCGGTTTTACAGTTAAAACTGCAGGAACTTCAAACCGGCACTAGGAAACAGACTGAGAAAATAGAGTAAAAGTTTCCCCTGCAAAACATTCCCTTTGTGCTAGATGAACGAACATCTCTCCACATGCACAGTTCTGAGAGATACGTGTGTGTGAAACCCGTCCTTCACCTAGATTGTTGAGAACACAAAGTTCCTTTTCAGTTGCAAACTACACTCCATACATATATATGGGGATGTACTAGTTCCAACTCTGTTTTACAGTGAAAACTGCAGGAACTTCAAACTGGCACTAGGAAACAGACAGATAAACCAGACTAAAAGTTTCACCTGCAAACCGTTCCCTTTGTGCTAAATGAACGAACGTCTCCCCACATGCTCAGTTCTGAGAGATAAATGTGTGTGAAAGCCGTCCTTCACATAGATTGTTGGGAACACAAAGTTCCTTTTCAGTTGCAAACTACACTCCTTACATATATATGGGGAGGTACAAGCTCCAACTCGGTTTTACAGTGAAAACTGCAGGTACTTCAAACCGGCACTAGGAAACAGACTGAGAAACCAGAGTAAAAGTTTCCCCTGCAACCCGTTCCCTTTGTGCTAGATGAACGAACGTCTCTCCACTTGCTCAGTTCTGAGAGAAAAGTGTGTGTGAAAGCCGTCCTTCACCTAGATTGTTGGGAACACAAAGTTCCTTTTCAGTTGCAAACTAAACTCCATACATATATATGGGGAGGTACTAACTCCAACTCAGTTTTACAGTGAAAACTCCAGGAACATCAAACCGGCACTAGGAAACAGACTGAGAATCCAGAGTAAAAGTTTCCCCTGCATCCCGTTCCCTTTGTGCTAGATGAACGAACGTCTCTCCACATGCTCAGTTCTGAGAGATACGTGTGTGTGAAACCCATCCTTCACCTAGATTGTTGAGAACACAAAGTTCCTTTTCAGTTGCAAACTACACTCCATACATATATATGGGGATGTACTAGTTCCAACTCGGTTTTACAGTGAAAACTGCAGGAACTTCAAACTGGCACTAGGAAACAGAAAGATAAACCGGAGTAAAAGTTTCCCCTGCAATTCGTTTCTTTGTGCTAGATGAACGAACGTCTCTCCACATGCTCCGTTCTGAGAGATAAGTGTGTGGGAAAGCAGTCCTTCACCTAGATTGTTGGGAACACAAAGTTCCTTTTCAGTAGCAAACTACACTCCATATATATATATGGGGAGGTACTAGCTCCACATCGGTTTTACAGTTAAAACTGCAGGAACTTCAAACCGGCACTAGGAAACAGACTGAGAATCCAGAGAAAAGTTTCCCCTGCAACCCGTTCCCTTCGTGCTAGATGAACGAAATTCTCTCCACTTGCTCAGTTCTGAGAGAAAAGTGTGTGTGAAAGCCGTCCTTCACCTAGATTGTTGGGAACACAAAGTTCCTTTTCGGTTGCAAACTACACTCCTTACATATATATGGGGAGGTACAAGTTCCAACTCGGTTTTACAGTGAAAACTGCAGGTACTTCAAACCGGCACTAGGAAACAGACTGAGAAACCAGAGTAAAAGTTTCCCCTGCAAACCTTTCCCTTTGTGCTAGATGAACGAACGTCTCTACACTTGCTCAGTTCTGAGAGATAAGTGTGTGTGAAAGCCGTCCTTCACCTAGATTGTTGGGAACACAAAGTTCCTTTTCAGTTGCAAACTACACTCCATACATATATATGGGTAGGTACTAACTCCAACTCAGTTTTACAGTGAAAACTCCAGGAACATCAAACCGGCCCTAGGAAACAGACTGAGAATCCAGAGTAAAAGTTTCCCCTGCAACCCGTTCCCTTTGTGCTAGATGAACGAAATTCTCTCCACTTGCTCAGTTCTGAGAGATAAGTGTGTGTGAACGCCGTCCTTCACCTAGATTGTTGGGAACACAAAGTTCCTTTTCAGTAGCAAACTACACTCCATATATATATATGGAGAGGTACTAGCTCCACATCGGTTTTACAGTTAAAACTGCAGGAACTTCAAACCGGCACTAGGAAACAGACTGAGAAACCAGAGTAAAAGTTTCCCCTGCAAAACATTCCCTTTGTGCTAGATGAACGAACATCTCTCCACATGTTCAGTTCTGAGAGATACGTGTGTGTGAAACCCGTCCTTCACCTAGATTGTTGAGAACACAAAGTTCCTTTTCAGTTGCAAACTACACTCCATACATATATATGGGGATGTACTAGTTCCAACTCTGTTTTACAGTGAAAACTGCAGGAACTTCAAACTGGCACTAGGAAACAGACACATAAACCAGAGTAAAAGTTTCTCCTGCAAACCGTTCCCTTTGTGCTAAATGAACGAACGTCTCCCCACATGCTCAGTTCTGAGAGATAAGTGTGTGTGAAAGCCGTCCTTCACATAGATTGTTGGGAACACAAAGTTCCTTTTCAGTTGCAAACTACACTCCTTACATATATATGGGGAGGTACAAACTCCAACTCGGTTTTACAGTGAAAACTGCAGGTACTTCAAACCGGCACTAGGAAACAGACTGAGAAACCAGAGTAAAAGTTTCCCCTGCAACCCGTTCCCTTTGTGCTAGATGAACGAACGTCTCTCCACTTGCTCAGTTCTGAGAGAAAAGTGTGTGTGAAAGCCGTCCTTCACCTAGATTGTTGGGAACACAAAGTTCCTTTTCAGTTGCAAACTAAACTCCATACATATATATGGGGAGGTACTAACTCCAACTCAGTTTTACAGTGAAAACTCCAGGAACATCAAACCGGCACTAGGAAACAGACTGAGAATCCAGAGTAAAAGTTTCCCCTGCATCCCGTTCCCTTTGTGCTAGATGAACGAACGTCTCTCCACATGCTCAGTTCTGAGAGATACGTGTGTGTGAAACCCATCCTTCACCTAGATTGTTGAGAACACAAAGTTCCTTTTCAGTTGCAAACTACACTCCATACATATATATGGGGATGTACTAGTTCCAACTCGGTTTTACAGTGAAAACTGCAGGAACTTCAAACTGGCACTAGGAAACAGACAGATAAACCGGAGTAAAAGTTTCCCCTGCAATTCGTTTCTTTGTGCTAGAAGAACGAACGTCTCTCCACATGCTCAGTTCTGAGAGATAAGTGTGTGGGAAAGCAGTCCTTCACCTAGATTGTTGGGAACACAAAGTTCCTTTTCAGTAGCAAACTACACTCCATATATATATATGGGGAGGTACTAGCTCCACATCGGTTTTACAGTTAAAACTGCAGGTACTTCAAACCGGCACTAGGAAACAGACAGATAAACCGGAGTAAAAGTTTCCCCTGCAATTCGTTTCTTTGTGCTAGATGAACGAAATTCTCTCCACTTGCTCAGTTCTGAGAGAAAAGTGTGTGTGAAAGCCGTCCTTCACCTAGATTGTTGGGAACACAAAGTTCCTTTTCGGTTGCAAACTACACTCCTTACATATATATGGGGAGGTACAAGTTCCAACTCGGTTTTACAGTGAAAACTGCAGGTACTTCAAACCGGCACTAGGAAACAGACTGAGAAACCAGAGTAAAAGTTTCCCCTGCAACCCGTTCCCTTTGTGCTAGATGAACGAACGTCTCTACACTTGCTCAGTTCTGAGAGATAAGTGTGTGTGAAAGCCGTCCTTCACCTAGATTGTTGGGAACACAAAGTTCCTTTTCAGTTGCAAACTACACTCCATACATATATATGGGTAGGTACTAACTCCAACTCAGTTTTACAGTGAAAACTCCAGGAACATCAAACCGGCCCTAGGAAACAGACTGAGAATCCAGAGTAAAAGTTTCCCCTGCAACCCGTTCCCTTTGTGCTAGATGAACGAACGTCTCTCCACATGCTCAGTTCTGAGAGATACGTGTGTGTGAAACCCGTCCTTCACCTAGATTGTTGAGAACACAAAGTTCCTTTTCAGTTGCAAACTACACTCCATACATATATATGGGGATGTACAAGTTCCAACTCGGTTTTACAGTGAAAACTGCAGGAACTTCAAACTGGCACTAGGAAACAGACAGATAAACCAGAGTAAAAGTTTCCCCTGCAATTCGTTTCTTTGTGCTAGATGAACGAACGTCTTTCCACATGCTCAGTTCTGAGAGATAAGTGTGTGGGAAAGCAGTCCTCCACCTAGATTGTGGGAACACAAAGTTCCTTTTCAGTTGCAAACTTCACTCCATACATATATATGGAGAGTTACTAGATCCAACACGGTTTTACAGTAAAAACTGCAGGAACTTCAAACCGGCACTAGGAAACAGACTGAGAATCCAGAGAAAAAGTTTCCTCTGCAACCCGTTCCCTTTGTGCTAGATGAACGAAATTCTCTCCACTTGCTCAGTTCTGAGAGATAAGTGTGTGTGAAAGCCGTCCTTCACCTAGATTGTTGGGAACACAAAGTTCCTTTTCAGTAGCAAACTACACTCCATATATATGTATGGGGAGGTACTAGCTCCACATCGGTTTTACAGTTAAAACTGCAGGAACTTCAAACCGGCACTAGGAAACAGACTGAGAAACCAGAGTAAAAGTTTCCCCTGCAATCCATTCCCTTTGTGCTAAATGAACGAACGTCTCCCACATGCTCAGTTCTGAGAGATAAGTGTTTGTGAAAGCCGTCCTTCACCTAGATTGTTGGGAACACAAAGTTCCTTTTCGGTTGCAAACTTCACTCCTTACATATATATGGGGAGGTACAAGCTCCAACTCGGTTTTACAGTGAAAATTGCAGGTACTTCAAACCGGCACTAGGAAACAGACTGAGAAACCAGAGTAAAAGTTTCCCTGCCACTCGTTTCCTTTTTGCTAGATGAACGAACGTCTCTCCACATGCTCAGTTCTGAGAGATAAGTGTGTGTGAAAGCCGTCCTTCACATAGATTGTTGGGAACACAAAGTTCCTTTTCAGTTGCAAACTACACTCCATACATATATATGGAGAGGTACTAGCTCCAACTCAGTTTTACAGTGAAAACTGCAGGAATTTCAAACCGACACTAGGAAACAGACTGAGAAACCAGAGTAAAAGTTTCCCATGCAAACCGTTCCCTTTGTGCTAGATGAACGAACTTCTCTCCACTTGCTCAGTTCTGAGAGATAAGTGTGTGTGAAAGCCGTCCTTCACCTAGATTGTTGGGAACACAAAGTTCCTATTCAGTAGCAAACTACACTCCATATATATATATGGGGAGGTACTAGCTCCAGCTCGGTTTTACAGTTAAAACTGCAGGAACTTCAAACCGGCACTAGGAAACAGACTGAGAAACCAGAGTAAAAGTTTCCACTGCAAACCGTTCCCTTTGTGCTAAATGAACGAACGTCTCCCCACATGCTCAGTTCTGAGAGATAAGTGTGGGTGAAAGCCGTCCTTCACCTAGATTGTTGGGAACACAAAGATCCTTTTCAGTTGCAAACTACACTCCTTACATATATATGGGGAGGTACAAGCTCCAACTCGGTTTTACAGTGAAAACTGCAGGTACTTCAAACCGGCACTAGGAAACAGACTGAGAAACCAGAGTAAAAGTTTCCCCTGCAACCCGTTCCCTTTGTGCTAGATGAACGAACGTCTCTCCACTTGCTCAGTTCTGAGAGATAAGTGTGTGTGAAAGCCGTCCTTCACCTAGATTGTTGGGAACACAAAGTTCCTTTTCAGTTGTAAACTACACTCCATACATATATATGTGGAGGTACTAACTCCAACTCAGTTTTACAGTGAAAACTCCAGGAACATCAAACCGGCACTAGGAAACAGACTGAGAATCCAGAGTAAAAGTTTCCCCTGCAACCCATTCCCTTTGTGCTAGATGAACGAACATCTCTCCACATGCTCAGTTCTGAGAGATACGTGTGTGTGAAACCCGTCCTTCACCTAGATTGTTGAGAACACAAAGTTCCTTTTCAGTTGCAAACTACACTCCATACATATATATGGGGATGTACTAGTTCCAACTCGGTTTTACAGTGAAAACTGCAGGAACTTCAAACTGGCACTAGGAAACAGACAGATAAACCAGAGTAAAAGTTTCCCCTGCAATTCGTTTCTTTGTGCTAGATGAACGAACGTCTCTCCACATGCTCAGTTCTGAGAGATAAGTGTGTGGGAAAGCAGACCTTCACCTAGCTTGTTGAGAACACAAAGTTCCTTTTCAGTTGCAAACTACAATCCATAAATATATATGGAGAGGTACTAGCTCCAACTCAGTTTTACAGTGAAAACTGCAGGAATTTCAAACCGACACTAGGAAACAGACTGAGAAACCAGAGTAAAAGTTTCCCATGCAAACCGTTCCCTTTGTGCTAGATGAACGAACGTCTCTCCACTTGCTCAGTTCTGAGAGATAAGTGTGTGTGAAAGCCGTCCTTCACCTAGATTGTTGGGAACACAAAGTTCCTATTCAGTAGCAAACTACACTCCATATATATATATGGGGTGGTACTAGCTCCAAATCGGTTTTACAGTTAAAACTGCAGGAATTTCAAACCGGCACTAGGAAACAGACTGAGAAACCAGAGTAAAAGTTTCCCCTGCAAACCGTTCCCTTTGTGCTAAATGAACGAACGACTCCCCACATGCTCAGTTCTGAGAGATAAGTGTGTGTGAAAGCCGTACTTCACATAGATTGTTGGGAACACAAAGTTCCTTTTCAGTTGCAAACTACACTCCTTACATATATATGGGGAGGTACAAGCTCCAACTCGTTTTTACAGTGAAAACTGCAGGTACTTCAAACCGGCACTAGGAAACAGACTGAGAAACCAGAGTAAAAGTTTCCCCTGCAACCCGTTCCCTTTGTGCTAGATGAACGAACGTCTCTCCACTTGCTCAGTTCTGAGAGAAAAGTGTGTGTGAAAGCCGTCCTTCACCTAGATTGTTGGGAACACAAAGTTCCTTTTCAGTTGCAAACTACACTCCATACATATATATGGAGAGGTACTAGCTCCAACTCAGTTTTACAGTGAAAACTGCAGGAATTTCAAACCGACACTAGGAAACAGACTGAGAAACCAGAGTAAAAGTTTCCCATGCAAACCGTTCCCTTTGTGCTAGATGAACGAACTTCTCTCCACTTGCTCAGTTCTGAGAGATAAGTGTGTGTGAAAGCCGTCCTTCACCTAGATTGTTGGGAACACAAAGTTCCTATTCAGTAGCAAACTACACTCCATATATATATATGGGGAGGTACTAGCTCCAGCTCGGTTTTACAGTTAAAACTGCAGGAACTTCAAACCGGCACTAGGAAACAGACTGAGAAACCAGAGTAAAAGTTTCCACTGCAAACCGTTCCCTTTGTGCTAAATGAACGAACGTCTCCCCACATGCTCAGTTCTGAGAGATAAGTGTGTGTGAAAGCCGTCCTTCACCTAGATTGTTGGGAACACAAAGATCCTTTTCAGTTGCAAACTACACTCCTTACATATATATGGGGAGGTACAAGCTCCAACTCGGTTTTACAGTGAAAACTGCAGGTACTTCAAACCGGCACTATGAAACAGACTGAGAAACCAGAGTAAAAGTTTCCCCTGCAACCCGTTCCCTTTGTGCTAGATGAACGAACGTCTCTCCACTTGCTCAGTTCTGAGAGATAAGTGTGTGTGAAAGCCGTCCTTCACCTAGATTGTTGGGAACACAAAGTTCCTTTTCAGTTGCAAACTACACTCCATACATATATATGTGGAGGTACTAACTCCAACTCAGTTTTACAGTGAAAACTCCAGGAACATCAAACCGGCACTAGGAAACAGACTGAGAATCCAGAGTAAAAGTTTCCCCTGCATCCCGTTCCCTTTGTGCTAGATGAACGAACGTCTCTCCACATGCTCAGTTCTGAGAGATACGTGTGTGTGAAACCCGTCCTTCACCTAGATTGTTGAGAACACAAAGTTCCTTTTCAGTTGCAAACTACACTCCATACATATATAAGGGGATGTACTAGTTCCAACTCGGTTTTACAGTGAAAACTGCAGGAAATTCAAACTGGCACTAGGAAACAGACAGATAAACCAGAGTAAAAGTTTCCCCTGCAATTCGTTTCTTTGTGCTAGATGAACGAACGTCTCTCCACATGCTCAGTTCTGAGAGATAAGTGTGTGGGAAAGCAGTCCTTCACCTAGATTGTGGGAACACAAAGTTCCTTTTCAGTTGCAAACTTCACTCCATACATATATATGGAGAGTTACTAGATCCAACACGGTTTTACAGTAAAAACTGCAGGAACTTCAAACCGGCACTAGAAAACAGACTGAGAATCCAGAGTAAAAGTTTCCCCTGCAACCCGTTCCCTTTGTGCTAGATGAACGAAATTCTCTCCACTTGCTCAGTTCTGAGAGATAAGTGTGTGTGAAAGCCGTCCTTCACCTAGATTGTTGGGAACACAAAGTTCCTTTTCAGTAGCAAACTACACTCCATATATATATATGGAGATGTACTAGCTCCACATCGGTTTTACAGTTAAAACTGCAGGAACTTCAAACCGGCACTAGGAAACAGACTGAGAAACCAGAGTAAAAGTTTCCCCTGCAACCCATTCCCTTTGTGCTAGATGAACGAACATCTCTCCACATGCTCAGTTCTGAGAGATACGTGTGTGTGAAACCCGTCCTTCACGTAGATTGTTGAGAACACAAAGTTCCTTTTCAGTTGCAAACTACACTCCATACATATATATGGGGATGTACTAGTTCCAACTCGGTTTTACAGTGAAACTGCAGGAACTTCAAACTGGCACTAGGAAACAGACAGATAAACCAGAGTAAAAGTTTCCCCTGCAATTCGTTTCTTTGTGCTAGATGAACGAACGTCTCTCCACATGCTCAGTTCTGAGAGATAAGTGTGTGGGAAAGCAGTCCTTCACCTAGCTTGTTGAGAACACAAAGTTCCTTTTCAGTTGCAAACTACAATCCATACATATATATGGAGAGGTACTAGCTCCAACTCAGTTTTACAGTGAAAACTGCAGGAATTTCAAAATGACACTAGGAAACAGACTGAGAAACCAGAGTAAAAGTTTCCCATGCAAACCGTTCCCTTTGTGCTAGATGAACGAACGTCTCTCCACTTGCTCAGTTCTGAGAGATAAGTGTGTGTGAAAGCCGTCCTTCACCTAGATTGTTGGGAACACAAAGTTCCTATTCAGTAGCAAACTACACTCCATATATATATATGGGGTGGTACTAGCTCCAAATCGGTTTTACAGTTAAAACTGCAGGAATTTCAAACCGGCACTAGGAAACAGACTGAGAAACCAGAGTAAAAGTTTCCCCTGCAAACCGTTCCCTTTGTGCTAAATGAACGAACGTCTCCCCACATGCTCAGTTCTGAGAGATAAGTGTGTGTGAAAGCCGTCCTTCACATAGATTGTTGGGAACACAAAGTTCCTTTTCAGTTGCAAACTACACTCCTTACATATATATGGGGAGGTACAAGCTCCAACTCGTTTTTACAGTGAAAACTGCAGGTACTTCAAACCGGCACTAGGAAACAGACTGAGAAACCAGAGTAAAAGTTTCCCCTGCAACCCGTTCCCTTTGTGCTAGATGAACGAACGTCTCTCCACTTGCTCAGTTCTGAGAGAAAAGTGTGTGTGAAAGCCGTCCTTCACCTAGATTGTTGGGAACACAAAGTTCCTTTTCAGTTGCAAACTACACTCCATACATATATATGGGGAGGTACTAACTCCAACTCAGTTTTACAGTGAAAACTCCAGGAACATCAAACCGGCATTAGGAAACAGACTGAGAATCCAGAGTAAAAGTTTCCCCTGCATTCCGTTCCCATTGTGCTAGATGAACGAACGTCTCTCCACATGCTCATTTCTGAGAGATACGTGTGTGTGAAACCCATCCTTCACCTAGATTGTTGAGAACACAAAGTTCCTTTTCAGTTGCAAACTACACTCCATACATATATATGGGGATGTACTAGTTCCAACTCGGTTTTACAGTGAAAACTGCAGGAACTTCAAACTGGCACTAGGAAACCGACAGATAAACCAGAGTAAAAGTTTCCCCTGCAATTCGTTTCTTTGTGCTAGATGAACGAACGTCTCTCCACATGCTCAGTTCTGAGAGATAAGTGTGTGGGAAAGCAGTCCTTCACCTAGAATGTTGGAACACAAAGTTCCTTTTCAGTTGCAAACTTCACTCCATACATATATATGGAGAGTTACTAGATCCAACACGGTTTTACAGTAAAAACTGCAGGAACTTCAAACCGGCACTAGAAAACAGACTGAGAATCCAGAGTAAAAGTTTCCTCTGCAACCCGTTCCCTTCGTGCTAGATGAACGAAATTCTCTCCACTTGCTAAGTTCTGAGAGATAAGTGTGTGTGAAAGCCGTCCTTCACCTAGATTGTTGGGAACACAAAGTTCCTTTTCAGTAGCAAACTACACTCCATATATATATATGGGGAGGTACTAGCTCCACATCGGTTTTACAGTTAAAACTGCAGGAAATTCAAACCGGCACTAGGAAACAGACTGAGAAACCAGAGTAAAAGTTTCCCCTGCAACCCATTCCCTTTGTGCTAAATGAACGAACGTCTCCCACATGCTCAGTTCTGAGAGATAAGTGTGTGTGAAAGCCGTCCTTCACCTAGATTGTTGGGAACACAAAGTTCCTATTCAGTAGCAAACTACACTCCATATATATATATGGGGAGGTACTAGCTCCAACTCGGTTTTACAGTTAAAACTGCAGGAACTTCAAACCGGCACTAGGAAACAGACTGAGAAACCAGAGTAAATTTTCCCTTGCAAACCGTTCCCTTTGTGCTAAATGAACGAAAGTCTCCCCACATGCTCAGTTCTGAGAGATAAGTGTGTGTGAAAGCCGTCCTTCACCTAGATTGTTGGGAACACAAAGTTCCTTTTCAGTTGCAAACTACACTCCTTACATTTATATGGGGAGGTACAAGCTCCAACTCGGTTTTACAGTGAAAACTGCAGGTACTTCAAACCGGCACTAGGAAACAGACTGAGAAACCAGAGTAAAATTTCCCCTGCAACCCGTTCCCTTTGTGCTAGATGAACGAACGTCTCTCCACTTGCTCAGTTCTGAGAGATAAGTGTGTGTGAAGCCACCTTCACCTAGCTTGTTTTGAACACAAAGTTTCTTTTCAGTTGCAAACTACACTCCATACATATATATGGGGAGGTACTAGCTCCAAATCGGTTTTACAGTGAAAATTGCACGAACTTCAAACCGGGACTAGGAAACAAACTGAGAAACCAGAGTAAAAGTTTCTCCTGCAACAAGTTCCCTTTGTGCGAGATGAACGAACGAATCTCCACATGCTCAGTTCTGAGAGATACGAGTGTGTGAAAGCTATCCTTCACATAGCTTGTTGGGTACACAAAGTTTCTTTTCAGTTGTAATCTACACTCCATACATATATATGGGGAGGTATTATCTCGAACTCCATTTGACAGTGAAAACTGCAGGAACATTTAAGAAGTACTAGGAAAAAGTCTGAGAAACCCGGGTAAAATTTTCTCCTGCAACCCTTTCCATTTGTGCTAGATGAACGAAAGTCTCTCCACATGCTAAGTTCTGAGTTATAAGTGTGTGTGAAAGCCGTCCTTCACCTAGCATGTTGGGAACACAAAGTTCCTTTCCAGGTACAAACTGCACTCCATATAAATATAAGGGTAAGTACTAGCTCCAACTCGTTTTTACAGTGAAAACTCCAGGAACTTCAAAAAGGCACTTGGAAACAGACTGAGAACCAGAGTAAAAGTTTCTCATGCAAACCTTTCTTTTTCTGCTAGATGAACGAACGTTTCTCTACATGCTCACTTCTGTGAGATAATTGTGTGTGAAAGCCGTTCTTCACCTAGCTTGTTTGGAACACAGTTTCTTTTCAGTTGCAAACTACACTCCATATATATATATATATAAAAGGGAGTTTAAAGCACCAAAACGATTTTACAGTGAAAAATGCAGGAACATCAAAGTAGCACTAGGAAAAAGACTGAGAAACCAGAGTATAAGTTTCTCCTGCAACACGTTCCCTTTGTGCTAGATGAACGAAAGTCTCTCCACATGATCAGTTCTGAGAGATAAGTGTGTGTGAAAACCGTCCTTCACCGAGCTTGTTGGGAACACAAAGAGTCTTTTCAGGTGCAAACTATACTCCATAATTATATATGGGGAGGTACTAGCTCCAATTCGTTTTTACAGTGAAAACTGCACGAACTTCAAACCGGCACTAGGAAACAGACTGAGAATCCGGAGTAAAATTTTCTCCTGCAAACCATTCCCTTTGTGCTAGATGAACGAACGTCTCTCCACATGCTCTGTTCTGAGAGATAAGTGTATGTGAAAGCCGTACTTCACATAGATTGTTGGGAACACAAAGTTCCTTTTCAGTTGCAAATGACAATCCTTACATATATATGGGGCGGTATTAGTTCCAACTCGGTTTTACAGTGAAAACTGCAATAACTTCAAACCGGCACTAGGAAACAGACTGATAAACCAGAGTAAAATTTCCTCCTGCAATCCGTTCCCTTTGTGCTAGGTGAACGAACGTCTGTACACATTCTCAGATCTGAGGGATTAGTGTGTGTGAAAGCCGTCCTTTACCTAGCATGTTGGGAACAAAAAGTTTCTTTTCAGTTGCCAAATACTCTGCATACATATACATGGGGAGGTACTAGCTTCAACACTGTTTTTTAGTGAATACTGCAGGAACTACAACAGGTACTAGGAAAAATCCGGAGAAACAAGAGGAGAAATACCTCCTGCACACGGTCCCTTTGTGCTAGATGAAAGAACGTCTCTCCACTTGCTCAGTTCTGAGAGATAAGTGTGTGTGAAAGCCGTCCTTCACCTAGATTGTTGGGAACACAAAGTTCCTATTCAGTAGCAAACTACACTCCATATATATATATGGGGTGGTACTAGCTCCAAATCGGTTTTACAGTTAAAACTGCAGGAATTTCAAACCGGCACTAGGAAACAGACTGAGAAACCAGAGTAAAAGTTTCCCCTGCAAACCGTTCCCTTTGTGCTAAATGAACGAACGTCTCCCCACATGCTCAGTTCTGAGAGATAAGTGTGTGTGAAAGCCGTCCTTCACATAGATTGTTGGGAACACAAAGTTCCTTTTCAGTTGCAAACTACACTCCTTACATATATATGGGGAGGTACAAGCTCCAACTCGGTTTTACAGTGAAAACTGCAGGTAATTCAAACCGGCACTAGGAAACAGACTGAGAAACCAGAGTAAAAGTTTCCCCTGCAACCCGTTCCCTTTGTGCTAGATGAACGAACGTCTCTCCACTTGCTCAGTTCTGAGAGAAAAGTGTGTGTGAAAGCCGTCCTTCACCTAGATTGTTGGGAACACAAAGTTCCTTTTCAGTTGCAAACTACACTCCATACATATATATGGGGAGGTACTAACTCCAACTCAGTTTTACAGTGAAAACTCCAGGAACATCAAACCGGCATTAGGAAACAGACTGAGAATCCAGAGTAAAAGTTTCCCCTGCATTCCGTTCCCATTGTGCTAGATGAACGAACGTCTCTCCACATGCTCAGTTCTGAGAGATACGTGTGTGTGAAAGCCGTCCTTCACCTAGATTGTTGGGAACACAAAGTTCCTTTTCAGTTGCAAACTACACTCCATACATATATATGGGGATGTACTAGTTCCAACTCGGTTTTACAGTGAAAACTGCAGGAACTTCAAACTGGCACTAGGAAACCGACAGATAAACCAGAGTAAAAGTTTCCCCTGCAATTCGTTTCTTTGTGCTAGATGAACGAACGTCTCTCCACATGCTCAGTTCTGAGAGATAAGTGTGTGGGAAAGCAGTCCTTCACCTAGAATGTTGGAACACAAAGTTCCTTTTCAGTTGCAAACTTCACTCCATACATATATATGGAGAGTTACTAGATCCAACACGGTTTTACAGTAAAAACTGCAGGAACTTCAAACCGGCACTAGAAAACAGACTGAGAATCCAGAGTAAAAGTTTCCTCTGCAACCCGTTCCCTTCGTGCTAGATGAACGAAATTCTCTCCACTTGCTAAGTTCTGAGAGATAAGTGTGTGTGAAAGCCGTCCTTCACCTAGATTGTTGGGAACACAAAGTTCCTTTTCAGTAGCAAACTACACTCCATATATATATATGGGGAGGTACTAGCTCCACATCGGTTTTACAGTTAAAACTGCAGGAAATTCAAACCGGCACTAGGAAACAGACTGAGAAACCAGAGTAAAAGTTTCCCCTGCAACCCATTCCCTTTGTGCTAAATGAACGAACGTCTCCCACATGCTCAGTTCTGAGAGATAAGTGTGTGTGAAAGCCGTCCTTCACCTAGATTGTTGGGAACACAAAGTTCCTATTCAGTAGCAAACTACACTCCATATATATATATGGGGAGGTACTAGCTCCAACTCGGTTTTACAGTTAAAACTGCAGGAACTTCAAACCGGCACTAGGAAACAGACTGAGAAACCAGAGTAAATTTTCCCTTGCAAACCGTTCCCTTTGTGCTAAATGAACGAAAGTCTCCCCACATGCTCAGTTCTGAGAGATAAGTGTGTGTGAAAGCCGTCCTTCACCTAGATTGTTGGGAACACAAAGTTCCTTTTCAGTTGCAAACTACACTCCTTACATTTATATGGGGAGGTACAAGCTCCAACTCGGTTTTACAGTGAAAACTGCAGGTACTTCAAACCGGCACTAGGAAACAGACTGAGAAACCAGAGTAAAATTTCCCCTGCAACCCGTTCCCTTTGTGCTAGATGAACGAACGTCTCTCCACTTGCTCAGTTCTGAGAGATAAGTGTGTGTGAAGCCACCTTCACCTAGCTTGTTTTGAACACAAAGTTTCTTTTCAGTTGCAAACTACACTCCATACATATATATGGGGAGGTACTAGCTCCAAATCGGTTTTACAGTGAAAATTGCACGAACTTCAAACCGGGACTAGGAAACAAACTGAGAAACCAGAGTAAAAGTTTCTCCTGCAACAAGTTCCCTTTGTGCGAGATGAACGAACGAATCTCCACATGCTCAGTTCTGAGAGATACGAGTGTGTGAAAGCTATCCTTCACATAGCTTGTTGGGTACACAAAGTTTCTTTTCAGTTGTAATCTACACTCCATACATATATATGGGGAGGTATTATCTCGAACTCCATTTGACAGTGAAAACTGCAGGAACATTTAAGAAGTACTAGGAAAAAGTCTGAGAAACCCGGGTAAAATTTTCTCCTGCAACCCTTTCCATTTGTGCTAGATGAACGAAAGTCTCTCCACATGCTAAGTTCTGAGTTATAAGTGTGTGTGAAAGCCGTCCTTCACCTAGCATGTTGGGAACACAAAGTTCCTTTCCAGGTACAAACTGCACTCCATATAAATATAAGGGTAAGTACTAGCTCCAACTCGTTTTTACAGTGAAAACTCCAGGAACTTCAAAAAGGCACTTGGAAACAGACTGAGAACCAGAGTAAAAGTTTCTCATGCAAACCTTTCTTTTTCTGCTAGATGAACGAACGTTTCTCTACATGCTCACTTCTGTGAGATAATTGTGTGTGAAAGCCGTTCTTCACCTAGCTTGTTTGGAACACAGTTTCTTTTCAGTTGCAAACTACACTCCATATATATATATATATAAAAGGGAGTTTAAAGCACCAAAACGATTTTACAGTGAAAAATGCAGGAACATCAAAGTAGCACTAGGAAAAAGACTGAGAAACCAGAGTATAAGTTTCTCCTGCAACACGTTCCCTTTGTGCTAGATGAACGAAAGTCTCTCCACATGATCAGTTCTGAGAGATAAGTGTGTGTGAAAGCCGTCCTTCACCGAGCTTGTTGGGAACACAAAGAGTCTTTTCAGGTGCAAACTATACTCCATAATTATATATGGGGAGGTACTAGCTCCAATTCGTTTTTACAGTGAAAACTGCACGAACTTCAAACCGGCACTAGGAAACAGACTGAGAATCCAGAGTAAAATTTTCTCCTGCAAACCATTCCCTTTGTGCTAGATGAACGAACGTCTCTCCACATGCTCTGTTCTGAGAGATAAGTGTGTGTGAAAGCCGTACTTCACATAGATTGTTGGGAACACAAAGTTCCTTTTCAGTTGCAAATGACAATCCTTACATATATATGGGGCGGTATTAGTTCCAACTCGGTTTTACAGTGAAAACTGCAATAACTTCAAACCGGCAGTAGGAAACAGACTGATAAACCAGAGTAAAATTTCCTCCTGCAATCCGTTCCCTTTGTGCTAGGTGAACGAACGTCTGTACACATTCTCAGATCTGAGGGATTAGTGTGTGTGAAAGCCGTCCTTTACCTAGCATGTTGGGAACAAAAAGTTTCTTTTCAGTTGCCAAATACTCTGCATACATATACATGGGGAGGTACTAGCTTCAACACTGTTTTTTAGTGAATACTGCAGGAACTACAACAGGTACTAGGAAAAATCCGGAGAAACAAGAGGAGAAATACCTCCTGCACACGGTCCCTTTGTGCTAGATGAAAGAACGTCTCTCCACAAGATATTTCTGAGAGAAAATTGTCTGTGAATGCCGTCCTTCAATTGGCTTGTTGGAAGTACAAAATTCCTTTTCAGTTGCCATCTACAATCCATACATATATATGGGGATGTACTAGCTCCAAATATGTTTCATAGTGATAACTGCAGGAACTTCAAACCGTCACTAGGAAACAGACTTATAAACCAGGGTAAAATTTGTTCCTGCAACCCGGTCCCTTTGTGCTAGATGAAAGAACGTCTCTCCACATGCTCCGTTCTATGGGATAAGTGTGTGTGAAAGCCGTCCTTCACCTAGCTTGTTGGGAACACAAGGTTACTTTACAGTTTCCAACTGAACCCCTTATATATATACGGGGAATTCCAGGCTCCAACTCGGATTTACAGAGAAAACTGCAGGAAATTCAAACAGGCAATATGAAACAGACTAAGAATTCAGAGTGAAAGTTTCCCCTGCTACCCGTTCCTCTTGTGCTAGAGGAACGAAAGTCTCACCACATGCTCCTTTCTGAGAGATAAATGTGTGAGAAAGCGGTAATTCACTAAGGTTGTTGGGAACACAAAGTTTCTTTTCAGTTGCCATCTACAATCCTTGCATATATATGGGGTGGTACAAGCTCCAACTCTGTATTACAGTGAAAACGTCAGGAACTTCAAACTGGCTTTAGGAAACAGAAAGAGACACCCGAGTAAATGTTCCTCTTGCAAACCGTTCCCTTTTGGCAAGATGAACGAATGTCTCTCCACATGCTCAGTTCTTACAGATAAGTGTGTGTGAAGCCGTCCTTCACCTAGCTTGTTGGGAACACAAAGTTTCTTTTCAGTTGCCACCTACACTCCATAAATATATATAGGGTGGTACTAGCCCCAACTCGGTTTTGCAGTGAATAGTGAAGGAATTTCAAACCGGCACTAGGAAACAGACTGAGAAACCAGAGTAAAAATTTCTCCTGCTAACCGTTCCCTTTGTGCAAATGAACGAATGTCTCTCCACATGCTCAGATCTGAGGGATAAGTGTGTGTGAAAGCCGTCCTTCACCTAGCATGTTGGGAACACAAAGTTTCTTTTCAGTTGCCAAATACTCTGCATACATATATATGGGGAGGTACTAACTCCAAATCTGTTTTATGGTGATAACTGTAGGAACTTCATTCCGTCACTAGGAAACAGACTTATAAACAAGAGTAAAATTGCTCCTGCAAACCGGGCCATTTGTGCTAGATGAACGAACCTCTCTACACATGCTCCATTCTAAGTGATAACTGTGTGTGAAAGCCGTCCTTCAACTAGCTTTTTGGGAACAGAAATTTACTTTTCAGTTGCCAACTGAACCCCTTATATATATACGGGGTATTACTAGCTCCAACTCGGTTTTACAGAGAAAACTGCAGGAAATTCAAACAGGCAATATGAAACAGACTAAGAATTCAGAGTAAATGTTTCCCCTGCTTCCCGTTCCTCTTTTGCTATATGAACAAAAGTCTCCCCAAATGCTCCGTTCTGAGAGAAAAATGTGTGTGAAAGCCGTACTTCACCAAGGTTTTTGGGAAAACAAAGTTTCTTTTCAGTAGCCAACTAAAATCCTTGCATATATATGGGGATGGTACAAGCATCAACTCGGTTTTACAGTGAAAACGTCAGGAACTTCAAACTGGCTTTAAGAACCAGGCAGAGATACCCGAGTAAAAGTTCATACTGCAAACAGTTCCCATTTTGCTAGATGAACGAATGTCTCTCCACATGCTCAGATCTTACAGATATGTGTGTGTGAAGCCGTCTTTCACCTAGCTTGTTGGTAACACAAAGTTTCTTTTCAGTTGCCAACTACACTCCATAAATATATATGGGGTAGTACTAGCCCCAAATCGGTTTTGCAGTGAAAAGTGAAGGAAATGCAAACCAGCAGTAGGAAACAGACAGAGAAACCAGAGTAAAAGTTTCTCCTGCTACCAGTTCCCTTTGTGTAAATGAACGAATGTCTCTCCACATACACAGTTCTTAGAGATAAGTGTGAAAGCCGTCCTTCACCTACCATGTTGGTAACACGAAGTATCTTTTCAGTTGCAATCTACACTGAATACATATATATGGGGAGGTTCTAGCTCCAAACCGGTTTTACAGTGAGAACTGCAATATCTTCAAACTGGCACTAGGAAACAGACTGAGAAATCAGAGTAAAATTTCTCCTGCCACACGTTCCTTTTGTGCTAGATGAGCGAACATATCTCCACAAGCTCAGTCTGAGAGATTATTGTGTGTCAAAGCCCTCCTTCACCTAGCTTGTTGGGAACAAAAATTTCTTTCAGTTGCAAACAAAACTCCATACATATATATGGGGAGGTACAAACTGCAAATCGGTTTACAGTTAATACTGCAGGAACTTCAAACCGGCAATAGGAAACAGAGAGAGAAACCAGAGTAAAAGTTTTTCCTGCAAACCATTCCCTTTGTGCTGGATGAACGAAAGTCTCACATCATGCTCAGTTCTGAGAGAAAAGTGTGTGTGAGAACCGTCCTTCAACTAGCTTGTTAGGAACACATAGTTACTTTTCAGTTGCCAACTGCACTACATACATATATATGGGGAAGTACTAGCTGCAAATCAGTTTTACAGTTAATAATGCAGGAACTTAAAACAGGCACTAGGAAACAGACTGAAAAACCAGAGTAAAATTTCAGCTGCAAACCTTTCATTTGTACAATACGAACGAAAGTCCCTCCACATTCTCTGTTCTGAGAGATAAGTGTGTGTGAAAGCAGTTCTTCACCTAGCTTCTTGGGAAAACAAAGTTTGTATTCAGTTGCAAAATACACTCCATTAATATATATGGGGAAGTACTAGTTCCAACTCGGTTTTACAGTGAAAACTGCAGGAACTTCAAAGAGGCAAAAGGAATTAGACCGTGAAACCAGAGTAAAAGTATCTCCTACAACCCGTTCACTTTGTGCTAATGAACGAACGTCTCTCCACATGCTCAGTTCTGAGAGATATATGTGTGTGAAAGCCATTCTTCAAACTGCTTGTTGTGAACACAAAGTTTCTTTTCAGTTACCAGCTACAATCCTTGAATATATATGGGGTGATACAAGCTCTAACTCGGTTTTACAGTGAAAACGTCGGAACTTAAAACTGGATTTAGGAAACAGACAGAGATACCCGAGTAAAAGTTCCTCCTGCAAACAGTTCCCTTTTTGCTAGATGAACGAATGTCTCTCCACATGCTCAGTTCTTACAGATAAGTGTGTGTGAAGCCGTCCTTCACCTAGCATGTTGGGAACACAAAGTTTCTTTTCAGTTGCCAACTACACTCCATAAATATATATGGGGTGTTACTAGCCCCAACTTGGTTTTTCAGTGAAACGTGAAGGAAATTCAAACCGGCACTAGGAAACAGACTGAGAAACCAGAGAATAAGTTTCTACTGCAACCCATTCCCTTTGTGCTACATGAACGAACGTCTGTCCACCTGTTCAGTTCTGAGATATAAGTGTGTGTGAAAAAATCCCTTCACATAGTTTTTGGGAACACAAAGTTTCTTTTCATTTGCAAACTACAATCCATACATATATAAGGGGAGGTTCTAGCTCCAAATCGATTTTACAGTGAAAACTGCAGGAACTTCAAACCGTCCTTAGGAAACCGACAGAGAATCCAGGGTAAAAGATTCTCCTGCAAGCCATTCCATTTGTGCTAGATGAACGAACGTCTCTACACATGCTGAGATCTGAGAGATATGTGTGTGTGAAAGCTGTGCTTCACCTAGCTTGTTGGGAACACAAAATTTCTTTTCAGTTGCAAACTACACTCCATACATATATATGGGGAGGTACAACCTCTAATTCGCTTTTCCAGTGAAAACTCTAGGAACTTCGAACTGACACTAGGAGAAAGACTGAGAAACCAGAGTAAAAGTAACTCTTGCAAACCTTTCCCTTTGTGCTAGATGAACGAATGTCTCTCCACATGCTCAGTTCCGAGAGATAAGTGTGTGTGAAGCCACCCTTCACCTAGCTTGTATTGAACACAAAGTTTCTTTTCAGTTGCAAACTACACTCCATACATATATATGGGGAGGTACTAGCTCCAAATCGGTTTTACAGTGAAAATTGCACGAACTTCAAACCGGGACTGGGAAACATACTGAGAAACCAGAGTAAAAGTTTCTCCTGCAACAATTTCCCTTTGTGTGAGATGAACGAACGAATCTCCACATGCTCAGTTCTGAGAGATACGAGTGTGTGAAAGCTATCCTTCACATAGCTTGTTGGGTACACAAAGTTTCTTTTCAGTTGTAATCTACACTCCATACATATATATGGGGAGGTATTATCTCGAACTCCATTTGACAGTGAAAACTGCAGGAACATTTAACATGTACTAGGAAAAAGACTGAGAAACCCGGGTAAAATTTTCTCCTGCAACCCTTTCCATTTGTGCTAGATGAACGAAAGTCTCTCCACATGCTAAGTTCTGAGTTATATTTGTGTGTGAAAGCCGTCCTTCACCTAGCATGTTGGGAACACAAAGTTCCTTTTCAGGTACAAACTGCACTCCATATAAATATAAGGCTAAGTACTAGCTCCAACTCGTTTTTACAGTGAAAACTCCAGGAACTTCAAAAAGGCACTTGGAAACACAATGAGAACCAGAGTAAAAGTTTCTCATGCAAACCTTTCCCTTTGTGCTAGATGAACGAACGTTTCTCTACATGCTCACTTCTGTGAGATAATTGTGTGTGAAAGCCATTCTTCACCTAGCTTGTTTGGAACACAGTTACTTTTCAGTTGAAAACTACACTCCATATATATATATATAAGGGAGGTTAAAGCACCAAAACGATTTTACAGTGAAAACTGCAGGAACATCAAAGTGGCACTAGGAAAAAGACTGAGAAACCAGAGTATAAGTTTCTCCTGCAACACGTTCCCTTTGTGCTAGATGAACGAAAGTCTCTCCACATGATCAGTTCTGAGAGATAAGTGTGTGTGAAAGCCGTCCTTCACCGAGCTTGTTGGGAACACAAAGAGTCTTTTCAGTTGCAAACTATACTCCATAATTATATATGGGGAGGTAATAGCTCCAACACGTTTTTACAGTGAAAACTGCACGAACTTCAAACCCGCACTAGGAAACAGACTGAGAATCCAGAGTAAAATTTTCTCCTGCAAACCATTCCCTTTGTGCTAGATGAACGAACGTCTGTCCACATGCTCTGTTCTGAGAGATAAGTGTGTGTGAAAGCCGTACTTCACATAGATTGTTGGGAACACAAAGTTCCTTTTCAGTTGCAAATGACAATCCTTACATATATATGGGGCGGTATTAGCTCCAACTCGGTTTTACAGTGAAAACTGCAATAACTTCAAACCGGCACTAGGAAACAGACTGAGAAACCAGAGTAAAATTTCTCCTGAAAACCGTTCTATTTGTGCTAGATGAACGAACGTCTCACCACATGCTACGTTCTAATAATAATTGTGTGTGTAAGCCGTAATTCACATAGCTTGTTGGGAACACAAAAAATCTTTTCAGTTGCAAATTACACTCCATATATATATATGGGTACGTACTAGCTCCAACTCGGTTTTACAGTGAAAACTGCACGAACTTCAAACCGGCACTAGGAAACAGAATGAGAAACCAGAATAAAAGTTTCTAATTCAATCCGTTCCCTTTGTGCTAGATAAAAGAAATTCTCTCCACATGCTCTGTTCTGAGAATTAAGTGTGTGTGAAAGCCGTCCTTCAAATAGCTTGTTGGTAACACAGTGTTACTTTTCAGTTGCTAACTACACTCCATACTTATTCATACGGAGGTACAAGCTCCAACTCGATTTTACAGTGAAAAATGCAGGAAATTCAAACCGGCACTAGGAAACAGACTGAGAAACCAGAGTAAAATTTCCTCCTGCAATCCGTTCCCTTTGTGCTAGGTGAACGAACGTCTGTCCACATTCTCAGATCTGAGGGATTAGTGTGTGTGAAAGCTGTCCTTCACCTAGCATGTTGGGAACAAAAAGTTTCTTTTCAGTTGCCAAATACTCTGCATACATTTATATGGGGAGGTACTAGCTTCAACACTGTTTTTCAGTGAATACTGCAGGAACTACAACAGGTACTAGGAAAAATCTGGAGAAACAAGAGGAGAAATACCTCCTGCACACGGTCCCTTTGTGCTAGATGAAAGAACGTCTCTCCACAAGATATTTCTGAGAGAAAATTGTCTGTGAATGCCGTCCTTCAATTGGCTTGTTGGAAGTACAAAATTCCTTTTCAGTTGCCATCTACAATCCATACATATATATGGGGATGTACTAGCTCCAAATATGTTTCATAGTGATAACTGCAGGAACTTCAAACCGTCACTAGGAAACAGACTTATAAACCAGAGTAAAATTTGTTCCTGCAACCCGGTCCCTTTGTGCTAGATGAAAGAACGTCTCTCCACATGCTCCGTTCTAAGGGATAAGTGTGTGTGAAAGCCGTCCTTCACCTAGCTTGTTGGGAACACAAGGTTACTTTACAGTTTCCAACTGAACCCCTTATATATATACGGGGAATTCCAGGCTCCAACTCGGATTTACAGAGAAAACTGCAGGAAATTCAAACAGGCAATATGAAACAGACTAAGAATTCAGAGTGAAAGTTTCCCCTGCTACCCGTTCCTCTTGTGCTAGAGGAACGAAAGTCTCACCACATGCTCCTTTCTGAGAGATAAATGTGTGAGAAAGCAGTAATTCACTAAGGTTGTTGGGAACACAAAGTTTCTTTTCAGTTGCCATCTACAATCCTTGCATATATATGGGGTGGTACAAGCTCCAACTCGGTATTACAGTGAAAACGTCAGGAACTTCAAACTGGCTTTAGGAAACAGAAAGAGACACCCGAGTAAATGTTCCTCCTGCAAACCGTTCCCTTTTGGCAAGATGAACGAATGTTTCTCCACATGCTCAGTTCTTACAGATAAGTGTGTGTGAAGCCGTCCTTCACCTAGCTTGTTGGGAACACAAAGTTTCTTTTCAGTTGCCACCTACACTCCATAAATATATATAGGGTGGTACTAGCCCCAACTCGGTTTTGCAGTGAATAGTGAAGGAATTTCAAACCGGCACTAGGAAACAGACTGAGAAACCAGAGTAAAAATTTCTCCTGCTAACCGTTCCCTTTGTGCAAATGAACGAATGTTCTCTCCACATGCTTAGATCTGAGGGATAAGTGTGTGTGAAAGCCGTCCTTCACCTAGCATGTTGGGAACACAAAGTTTCTTTTCAGTAGCCAAATACTCTGCATACATATATATGGGGAGGTACTAACTCCAAATCTGTTTTATGGTGATAACTGCAGGAACTCCATTCCGTCACTAGGAAACAGACTTATAAACAAGAGTAAAATTGCTCCTGCAAACCGGTCCATTTGTGCTAGATGAACGAACCTCTCTACACATGCTCCATTCTAAGTGATAACTGTGTGTGAAAGCCGTCCTTCAACTAGATTTTGGGAACAGAATGTTACTTTTCAGTTGCCAGTTGTGAACACAAAGTTTCTTTTCAGTTACCAGCTACAATCCTTGAATATATATGGGGTGATACAAGCTCTAACTCGGTTTTACAGTGAAAACGTCGGAACTTAAAACTGGATTTAGGAAACAGACAGAGATACCGAGTAAAAGTTCCTCCTGCAAACAGTTCCCTTTTTGCTAGATGAACGAATGTCTCTCCACATGCTCAGTTCTTACAGATAAGTGTGTGTGAAGCCGTCCTTCACCTAGCATGTTGGGAACACAAAGTTTCTTTTCAGTTGCCAACTACACTCCATAAATATATATGGGGTGTTACTAGCCCCAACTTGGTTTTTCAGTGAAACGTGAAGGAAATTCAAACCGGCACTAGGAAACAGACTGAGAAACCAGAGAATAAGTTTCTACTGCAACCCATTCCCTTTGTGCTACATGAACGAACGTCTGTCCACCTGTTCAGTTCTGAGATATAAGTGTGTGTGAAAAAATCCCTTCACATAGTTTTTGGGAACACAAAGTTTCTTTTCATTTGCAAACTACAATCCATACATATATAAGGGGAGGTTCTAGCTCCAAATCGATTTTACAGTGAAAACTGCAGGAACTTCAAACCGTCCTTAGGAAACCGACAGAGAATCCAGGGTAAAAGATTCTCCTGCAAGCCATTCCATTTGCGCTAGATGAACGAACGTCTCTACACATGCTGAGATCTGAGAGATAAGTGTGTGTGAAAGCTGTGCTTCACCTAGCTTGTTGGGAACACAAAATTTCTTTTCAGTTGCAAACTACACTCCATACATATATATGGGGAGGTACAACCTCCAATTCGCTTTTCCAGTGAAAACTCTAGGAACTTCGAACCGGCACTAGGAGAAAGACTGAGAAACCAGAGTAAAAGTTACTCTTGCAAACCTTTCCCTTTGTGCTAGATGAACGAATGTCTCTCCACATGCTCAGTTCCGAGAGATAAGTGTGTGTGAAGTCACCTTCACCTAGCTTGTTTTGAACACAAAGTTTCTTTTCAGTTGCAAACTACACTCCATACATATATATGGGGAGGTACTAGCTCCAAATCGGTTTTACAGTGAAAATTGCACGAACTTCAAACCGGGACTAGGAAACAAACTGAGAAACCAGAGTAAAAGTTTCTCCTGCAACAAGTTCCCTTTGTGCGAGATGAACGAACGAATCTCCACATGCTCAGTTCTGAGAGATACGAGTGTGTGAAAGCTATCCTTCACATAGCTTGTTGGGTACACAAAGTTTCTTTTCAGTTGTAATCTACACTCCATACATATATATGGGGAGGTATTATCTCGAACTCCATTTGACAGTGAAAACTGCAGGAACATTTAACAAGTACTAGGAAAAAGACTGAGAAACCCGGGTAAAATTTTCTCCTGCAACCCTTTCCATTTGTGCTAGATGAACGAAAGTCTCTCCACATGCTAAGTTCTGAGTTATATTTGTGTGTGAAAGCCGTCCTTCACCTAGCATGTTGGGAACACAAAGTTCCTTTTCAGGTACAAACTGCACTCCATAAAAATATAAGGGTAAGTACTAGCTCCAACTCGTTTTTACAGTGAAAACTCCAGGAACTTCAAAAAGGCACTTGGAAACAGACTGAGAACCAGAGTAAAATTTTCTCATGCAAACCTTTCTTTTTCTGCTAGATGAACGAACGTTTCTCTACATGCTCACTTCTGTGAGATAATTGTGTGTGAAAGCCGTTCTTCACCTAGCTTGTTTGGAACACAGTTTCTTTTCAGTTGCAAACTACACTCCATATATATATATATATATAAAAGGGAGTTTAAAGTACCAAAACTATTTTACAGTGAAAACTGCAGGAACATCAAAGTGGCACTAGGAAAAAGACTGAGAAACCAGAGTATAAGTTTCTCCTGCAACACGTTCCCTTTGTGCTAGATGAACGAAAGTCTCTCCACATGATCAGTTCTGAGAGATAAGTGTGTGTGAAAGCCGTCCTTCACCGAGCTTGTTGGGAACACAAAGAGTCTTTTCAGTTGCAAACTATACTCCATAATTATATATGGGGAGGTACTAGCTCCAACTCGTTTTTACAGTGAAAACTGCACGAACTTCAAACCCGCACTAGGAAACAGACTGAGAATCCAGAGTAAAATTTTCTCCTGCAAACCATTCCCTTTGTGCTAGATGAACGAACGTCTCTCCACATGCTCTGTTCTGAGAGATAAGTGTGTGTGAAAGCCGTACTTCACATAGATTGTTGGGAACACAAAGTTCCTTTTCAGTTGCAAATGACAATCCTTACATATATATGGGGGGTTACTATCTCCAACTCGGTTTTACAGTGAAAACTGCAATAACTTCAAACCGGCACTAGGAAACAGACTGAGAAACCAGAGTAAAATTTCTCCTGAAAACCGTTCTATTTGTGCTAGATGAACGAACGTCTCACCACATGCTACGTTCTAATTATAATTGTGTGTGTAAGCCGTAATTCACATAGCTTGTTGGGAACACAAAAATTCTTTTCAGTTGCAAATTACACTCCATATATATATATGGGTACGTACTAGCTCCAACTCGGTTTTACAGTGAAAACTGCAGGAACTTCAAACCGGCACTAGGAAACAGAATGAGAAACCAGAATAAAAGTTACTACTTCAACCCGTTCTCTTTGTGCTAGATAAAAGAAGTTCTCTCCACATGCTCTGTTCTGAGAATTAAGTGTGTGTGAAAGCCGTCCTTCAAATAGCTTGTTGGTAACACAGTGTTACTTTTCAGTTGCTAACTACACTCCATACTTATTCATAGGGAGGTACAAGCTCCAACTCGATTTTACAGTGAAAAATGCAGGAAATTCAAACCGGCACTAGGAAACAAACTGAGAAACCAGAGTAAAATTTCCTCCTTCAAACCGTTCCCTTTGTGCTAGGTGAACGAACGTCTGTCCACATGCTCAGATCTGAGGGATTAGTGTGTGTGAAAGCCGTCCTTCACCTAGCATGTTGGGAACAAAAAGTTTCTTTTCAGTTGCCAAATACTCTGCATACATATATATGAGGAGGTACTAGCTTCAACACTGTTTTTCAGTGAATACTGCAGGAACTACAACAGGTACTAGGAAAAATCTGGAGAAACAAGAGGAGAAATACCTCCTGCACACGGTCCCTTTGTGCTAGATGAAAGAACGTCTCTCCACAAGATATTTCTGAGAGAAAATTGTCTGTGAATGCCGTCCTTCAATTGGCTTGTTGGAAGTACAAAATTCCTTTTCAGTTGCCATCTACAATCCATACATATATATGGGGATGTACTAGCTCCAAATATGTTTCATAGTGATAACTGCAGGAACTTCAAACCGTCACTAGGAAACAGACTTATAAACCAGAGTAAAATTTGTTCCTGCAACCCGGTCCCTTTGTGCTAGATGAAAGAACGTCTCTCCACATGCTCCGTTCTATGGGATAAGTGTGTGTGAAAGCCGTCCTTCACCTAGCTTGTTGGGAACACAAGGTTACTTTTCAGTTGCCAACTGAACCCCTTATATATATACGGGGAATTCCAGGCTCCAACTCGGATTTACAGAGAAAACTGCAGGAAATTCAAACAGGCAATATGAAACAGACTAAGAATTCAGAGTGAAAGTTTCCCCTGCTACCCATTCCTCTTGTGCTAGAGGAACGGAAGTCTCACCACATGCTCCTTTCTGAGAGATAAATCTGTGAGAAAGCGGTAATTCACTAAGGTTGTTGGGAACACAAAGTTTCTTTTCAGTTGCCATCTACAATCCTTGCATATATATGGGGTGGTACAAGCTCCAACTCGGTATTACAGTGAAAACCTCAGGAACTTCAAACTGGCTTTAGGAAACAGAAAGAGACACCCGAGTAAATGTTCCTCCTGCAAACCGTTCCCTTTTGGCAAGATGAACGAATGTTTCTCCACATGCTCAGTTCTTACAGATAAGTGTGTGTGAAGCCGTCCTTCACCTAGCTTGTTGGGAACACAAAGTTTCTTTTCAGTTGCCACCTACACTCCATAAATATATATAGGGTGGTACTAGCCCCAACTCGGTTTTGCAGTGAATAGTGAAGGAATTTCAAACCGGCACTAGGAAACAGACTGAGAAACCAGAGTAAAAATTTCTCCTGCTAACCGTTCCCTTTGTGCAAATGAACGAATGTCTCTCAACATGCTCAGTTCTTAGATATAAGTGTGAGTGAAGCCTCCTTCATTTATCTTGTTGGGAACACGAAGTAACTCTTCAGTTCCAAACTATACGCTATACAAATATATGGGGAGTTTGTAGCTCCAAATCGGTTTTACAGTGAAAACTTCAATAACTTCAAACCGGCACTAGGAAACAGACTGAGAAACCAAAGTAAAATATCTCCTGCACCCCATTCCCTTTGAGCTACATGAGCGAACGTATCTCCACAAGCTCAGTTCTGAGAGATTAGTGTGTGTGAAAGGAGTCCTTTCAGCTAGCTTCTTGGGAACACAAAGATTCTTTTCAGTTGCAAACTACATTCCATACATATATATGGGGAGGTACTAGCTCCAACTTGATTTTACACAGAAACTGCAGGAACTACAAACCGGCCCTAGGAAACAGACTGAGAAACCAGAGTAAATTTATCTCCTGCAACCCGTTTCCATTGTGCTAGATGAACGAATGTCTAGCCAGATGCTCAGATCTGAGAGGTAAATGTGTGAAAGCAGTACTTCACCTAGCTTTTTGGGAACACAAATTTTCTTTCCAGTTGCAAACTATACTCCATACTTATACATGGGGTTGTACTAGCTCCAACTCGGTTTTACAGTGAAAACTGCAGGAACTTCAAACCGGCACTAGTTAACAGACTGAGGAAAAAGTGTAAAATTTTCTCCTGCAACCTGTTCTTTGTGCTAGATGAACGAAAGTCTCTCCACATGCTCAGAACTGAGAGATTTCTGTGTGTGAAAAACGTCCTTCACCTAGATTGTTGGGAACACAAAGATTCTTTTCAGTTGCAAATTACACTCCATATATATATATGGGGATGTAATAGGTTCAACTAGTTTTTACAGTGAAACTTCAGGAACTTTATTCCGGCACAAGGAAACAGACTGAAAAACCAGAGTAAAAGTTTCTACTGCAAACCTTTCCATTTGTGCTACATGAACGAACGTCTTTCCTCATGTTCAGTTCTGAGAAATAAGTTAGTGTGAAAGCATTCCTTCACCTAGCTTGTTGGGAAAAAAAATATTATTTTCCGTTGCAAACTACAATCCATACATATATAAGGGGAGGTTATAGCTCCAACTCGATTTTACAGAGAAAACTTCAGGAACTTCAAAACGGCCCTAGGAAACAGACTGAGAATCCAGAGAAAATGTTTCTCATGCAAGCCATTCTTTTTGTGCCTGATGTACGAACTTCTCTCCTCATTCTCAGTTCTGAGGTATAAGTGTGTGTGAAAGCCGTGCTTCACCAAGCTTGTTGGGAAAACAAAGGTTCTTTTCACTTGCATACTACACTCCATACATATAATTGGGGAGGAACAAGCTCCAACTCAATTTTACAGTGAAAACTGCAGGAACTTCAGACCGGCACTAGGAAACCGACTGAGATACCAGGGTAAAAGTTTCCCCTTTAAAACGTTCCCTTTGTGCTAGATGAACGAACGTCACTCCACATGCTCATTTCTGAAAGATAATTGCGTGTGAAAGCCGTCCTTCATCTAGCTAGTTGGGAACAAAAAGTTTCTTTTCATTTGCAAACTACGCTACATATATATATATGGGGAGGTACTAGCTTCAACTCGATTTTACAGTGAAAACTGCAGGAACATCAAACCGGCACTAGGAAACTGACTGAGAAACCAGAGTAAAAGTTTTTCCTGCAAACCGTTCCCTTTGTGCTAGATGAACGAACGTCTCTCCCCATGCTCAGTTTTCAGAGATAATTATGTGTGAAAGCAGTACTTCACCTAGCTTGTTGGGAACACAAACTTCCTTTTCAGTTGCAAACTACACTCCATAAATAAATATGGGTAGGTACTAGCTCCAAATCAGTATTACAGTGAAATCTGCAGGAACTTCTAACCGGCATTAGGAAACAGATTGAGAAAACAGGGTAAAAGTTTCCCCTTTAATCCATTCCCTTTGTGCTTGATGAATGAACGTCTGTCCACATGCTCATTTCTGAGAGATAATTGTGTGTTTAAGCCGTCCTTCACCTAGCTTGTTGGGAACACAAAGTTCTTTTCATTTGTATACTACAAACCTTCCATATATATGGGGAGGTAATAGCTCAAACACACTTTTACAGGGAATACTGCCGGAACTTCAAACCGGCACTAGGAAACAGACTGTGAAAACAGAGTAAAAGATACTCCTGCAAACCGTTCCCTTTGTGCTAGATGAACGAACGTCTCTCCAAATGCCCAGATCTGAGAGATATATGTGTAGAAAGCCGTCCTTCACATATCTTGTTGGGAACACAAAGATTCTTTTCAAATGCAAATTACACTCCATATATATATATGGGGTGTTAATAGCTCCAACTCCGTTTAACAGTGAAATGTGCAGGAACTTCAAATCGGCACTAGGAAACAGACTGAGAAACCAGAGTAAAACTTTCTCCTTCAACCCGTTCCCTTTGTGCTACATGAACGATCGTCTCTCCACATGCTCAGTTCTGAGTATAATTGTGTGTGAAACCCGGCCTTCAAATAGCTTGTTGGTAACATTATGTTACATTTCAGTTGCAAACTACACTCCATATTTATATATAGGGTGGTACTAGCTCCAACTCGATTTTACAGAGAAAACTGCAGGAACTTCAAACCGGCACTAAGAAACAGCCTGAGAAACCAGAGGAAAAATTCCTCCTGCACACGGTCCCTTTGTCCTAGATGAAAGAAAGTCTCTCCACAAGATTTTTTCTGAGAGAAAATTGTCTGTGAATGCCGTCCTTCATCTAGCTTTTTGGAAAAACAAAGTTTCTTTTCAGTTGCCATCTACACTCCATACATATGTATGGGGAGGTACTAGCTCCAAATCTGTTTTATAGTGATAACTGCAGGAACTTCATACCGTCACTAGGAAACAGACTTATAAACCAGAGTAAAAGTTGCTCCTGCAAACCTGTCCATTTGTGCTAGATGAACGAACCTCTCTCCACATGCTCCGTTCTAAGGGATAAGTGTGTGTGAAAGCCGTCCTTCAACTAGCTTTTTGGGAACACAAAGTTACTTTTCAGTTGCCAACTGAACCCCTTATATATATACGGGGAATTACTAGCTCCAACTCAGATTTACAGAGAAAACTGCAGGAAATTCAAACAGGCAATATGAAACAGACTAAGAATTCAGAGTAAATGTTTCCCTGCTACCCGTTCCTCTTTTGCTAGATGAACAAAAGTCTCCCCAAATGCTCCGTTCTGGGAGAAAAATGTGTGTGAAAGCCGTACTTCACCAAGGTTTTTGGGAACACAATGTTTCTTTTCAGTAGCCAACTACAATCCTTGCATATATATGGGGATGTTACAAGCTTCAACTCGGTTTTACAGTGAAAACGTCAGGAACTTCAAACTGCCTTTAAGAACCAGGCAGAGATTCCCGAGTAAATGTTCCTCCTGCAAACAGTTCCCTTTTTGCAAGATGAACGAATGTTTCTCCACATGCTCAGTTATTACAGATATGTGTGTGTGAAGCCGTCCTTCACATAGCTTGTTGGGAACACAAAGTTTCTTTTCAGTTGCCACCTACACTCCGTAAATATATATAGGGTGGAACTATCCCCAACTCGGTTTTGCAGTGAATATTGAAGGAATTTCAAACCGGCACTAGGAAATAGACTGAGAAACCAGAGTAAAAATTTCTACTGCAAACTTTTCCATTTGTTCTACATGAACGAACGTCTTTCCTCATGATAAGTTCTGAGAGATAAGTGTGTGTGAAAGCATTCCTTCACCTAGCTTGTTGGGAACAAACATTTTCTTTTCCGTTGCAAACAACAATCCATACATATATAAGGGTAGGGTATAGCTCCAACTCTATTTTACAGAGAATATTCAAGAACTTCAAAACGGCTCAAGGAAAAGGACTGAGAATCCAGAGAAAAAGTTTCTCATGCAAGCCATTCTCTTTGTGCCTGATGTACGAAATTCTCTCCACATGCTCAGCTCTGAGGTATAAGTGTGTGTGAAAGCCGTGCTTCACCTAGCTTGTTGGGAAAACAAAGGTTCTTTTCACTTGCATACTACACTCCATACATATAATTGAGGAGGAACAAGCTCCAACTCGATTTTACAGTGAAAACTGCAGGAACTTCAGACCGGCATTAGGAAACCGACTGAGATACCAGAGTAAAAGTTTCCCCTTTAAAACTTTCCCTTTGTGCTAGATGAACGAAATTCTCTCCACATGCTTATTTCTGAAAGATAATTGCGTGTGAAAGCCGTCCTTCACCTAGCTAGATGGGAACACAAAGTTTCTTTTCATTTGCAAATTACGCTACATACATATATATGGGGAGGTACTAGCTTCAACTCGATTTTACAGTGAAAACTGCAGGAATATCAAACCGGCACTAGGAAACTGACTGAGAAACCAGAGTAAAAGTTTTTCCTGCAAACCGTTCCTTTGTGCTAGATGAACGAACGTCTATCCCCATGCTCAGTTTTGAGAGATAATTATGTGTGAAAGCCGTCCTTCACGTAGCTTGGTGGGAACACAAACTTCCTTTTCAGTTGCAAACTAAACTCCATACATATAAATTGGGAGGTACTAGCTCCAACCCGGTTTTACAATTAAAACCGCAGGAACTTCAATCCGGCACTATGAAACATACTGAGAAACCAGATTTAGTGTTTCTCCTGCATCACGTTTGATTTGTGCTAGATGAATGAACGTCTCTCCACATGCTCAGTCCTGAGAGATAAGTGTGTGTGAAAGCCGTCCTTCACCTAAATTGTTGGGAACACAAAGTTTCTTTTCAATTGCAAACTTCACTCCATATATATATATGGGGAAGTACTAGCTGCAAATTTGTTTTACAGTTAATAATGCAGGAACTTAAAACCGGCATTAGGAAACAGACTGAGAAACCATAGTAATAGTTTTTCACGCGAACCATTACATTTGTGCAAGATGAACAAAAGTCTCTCCACATTCTCTGTTCTGAGAGATAAGTGTGTGTGAAAGCCGCACTTCAGCAAGATTCTTGCGAACACAAAGTTTATTTTCAGTTGCAAACTTCACTCCATTCATATATATGGGGAACTACTAGCTCCAACTTGGTTTTACTGTGAAAACTCCGGGAACTTCATATCGGCACTATTAAGCACACTGAGAAAACAGAGTAAAAGTTAATCCTGCAACCACTTCTCTTTGTGATAGATGAACGAAAATCCCTCCACATGCTCAGTTCTGAGAGATAAGTGTGTGAAAGCCATTCTTCACCTAGCTTGCTGGGGACACAAAGTATCTTTACAGTTGCATACTACATTCCATAAATATATATTGGGTGGAACTAGATCCAAATCGATTTTACAGTGAAAACTGTAGGAACTTCAAACCGGCACCTGGAAACAGAATGAGAATTGAGAGAATAAGTTTCTCTTTCAAATCTTTCTATTTGTGCTAAATGAAAGAATAGCTCTCCAAATGCTCAGTTCTGAGAGATAAGCTTGTGTGAAAGCGTTCCTTCACCTAGCTTTTTGGGAACACAATGATTCTTTTCAGTTGCAAACTACACTCCATAAATAAATATGGGGGGGTACTAGCTCCAAATCGGTATTACAGTGAAATCTGCAGGAACTTATAACAGGCATTAGGAAACAGATTGAGAAAACAGAGTAAAAGTTTCCCCTTTAACCCATTCCCTTTGTGCTAGATGAATGAACGTCTGTCCACATGCTCATTTCTGAGAGATAATTGTGTGTTTAAGGCGACCTTCACCTAGCTTGTTGGGAACACAAAGTTCTTTTCATTTGTATACTACAGTCCATCCATATATATGAGGAGGTAATAGTTCAAACACACATTTACAGGGAATACTGCAGGAATTTCAAACCGGCCCTAGGAAACAGACTGTGAATACAGAGTCAAAGATACTCATGCAACCCGTTACTTTTGTGCTAGGTGAACGAACGTCTCTCGACATGCTCAGTTCTGAGTATAATTGTGTGTGAAAGCCGTTCTTCTCATAGCTTTTTGGGAACACAAAGATTCTTTTCAAATGCAAATTACACTCCATATATATATATGGGGTGTTAATAGCTCCAACTCCGTTTTACAGTGAAGTGTGCAGGAACTTCAAATCGACACTAGGAATCAGACTGAGAAACCAGAGTAAAAGTTTCTCCTGCAACCCGTTCCTTTTGTGCTAGGTGAAAGATCGTCTCTCCACATGCTCAGTTCTGAGTATAATTTTGTGTGAAACTCGGCCTTCAAATAGCTTGTTTTTAACATTATATTACATTCCAATTGCAAACTACACTCCATATTTATATATAGGGAGGTACTAGCTCCAACTCGGTTTTACAGAGAAAAATGCAGTAACTTCAAAACGGCACTAAGAAACAGCCTGAGAAACCAGAGGAAAAATTCCTCTTGCACACGTTCCCTTTGTACTAGATGAAAGAAAGTCTCTCCACAAGATATTTTCTGAGAGAAAATTGTCTGTGAATGCCGTCCTTCAACTAGCTTGTTGGAAAAACAAAGTTTCTTTTCAGTTGCCATCTACAATCCATACATATATATGGGGAGGTACTAGCTCCAAATCTGTTTTATAGTGATAACTGCAGGAACTTCATACCATCACTAGGAAACAGAAATATAAACCAGAGTAAAAGTTGCTCCTGCAAACCGGTCCATTTTTGCTAGATAAACGATCCTCTCTCCACATGCTCCATTCTAAGGAATAAGTGTGTGTGAAAGCCGTCCTTCAACTAGCTTTTTGGGAACACAAAGTTACTTTTCAGTTGCCAACTGAACCCCTTATATATATACGGGGAATTACAAGCTCCAGCTCGGATTTACAGAGAAAACTGCAGGAAATTCAAACAGGCAATATGAAACAGACTAAGAATTCAGAGTAAATGTTTCCCCTGCTACCCGTTCCTCTTTTGCTAGATGAACAAAAGTCTCCCCAAATGCTCCGTTCTGAGAGAAAAATGTGTGTGAAAGCCGTACTTCACCAAGGTTTTTGGGAACAAAAAGTTTATTTTCAGTAGCCAACTACAATCCTTGCATATATATGGAGATGATACAAGCTTCAACCCGGTTTTACAGTGAAAACGTCAGGAACTTCAAACTGGCTTTAAGAACCAGACAGAGATACCCAAGTTAAAGTTCCTACTGCAAACC